>NC_135382.1:33461655-33769989 GCF_049243985.1 Paroedura picta
TACTCTCAAATCTGATTGGCCAGAAGGCATTGTGACATCACCCTTTGATCCTTTGATAAATTAACCCACCAGACTTCCCATTCATCCCCTTTCAATCCGCGGTCTAGCCATCCTCACGTTCAATCCAACTCTTTTTGAAGGCAGTGCCATGGGTTCATTCATGACACAGATCTGTGATTGTATGAAGAGTTTTGAAGGCCAAGTTGTGTGTGGGGGGGAATCCTCTGGTGTTTATTTTCTTCAACTCTTTGACTCTCAAAAGCTTATCTGATCTTCAGGCTACCAAGATATTTTCCCCTGAGAAAATGGATGCTTTGGGAGGATGGACTCCGTGGCATTTTACATGGGTGAGGACCCTCCCTTCCCCAAACCCCAGCCTCCCAGGGCTCTGCCCCCCAAATCTCCAGGAATTTCCCAATACAGAGCCGGCAATGGAAACCCAGGCCCTGTTCTCTCCTGCTCTCTAAGGCACCTGAGCACCAGCAGCTGCCCAAGGCCTGCCACCCACCACCCAACAGGCTTTCCCAACACTTGAGGTTCTTGTTCCTCTCTCGGTACAACCACTTGGTTGGTTGCAGCAAAAGAAGTTCCTTCTTTGACCCAGGTGATCCAGATTCCACAGCTCAGCCTGCCTTTCTCATCAGCTTTGCTCACCAGTCATCCCATCACACCCCTAACCTCAGTATGAAAACTCTGGAGGAGTCTTGAGCAAACTCGAATAGAAACGGATAGGATTACCTTGTTTGCACCCCTCTAATAAGCTCGTGCCAAGCATCTAACCCAGATACACGCAGAGAGTAATGAGCTGAGGGTGGGTCACCCACCATAATGCCTTCACAGCCTTCTCTGCGGGTATTCGCAGCCCTTGTGAAAGATAGAAATGATCCAACTTTAGATACGAAAGGCTGAAATGCCACTGATGGAGAGGCATCATTAAACTCAGAAGAGCCCTTCATTAAGTGAAGCACATTGTCACACTCAGAGGTTGCCAAGAATGGAAGGGGAGAAGGTTTTAATCTAACATAGCTCTGTGCAGAACAAGGCTGTCTGCTTGAGTTGTCATTCTCAGGCTGGGAAATTCCTAGACCAGGCTTTCTCGACCAGGGTTTTGTGAAACCCTGGGGTTTCTTGACTGCCATGGAAGGGTTTTCTGCCCCCAATAATCTAGGTTGGTGTCCAAGACAGGCACTGTTGAAGTTTACCAAGATCCTGCAGGGCCAGACTCCATAAATTTGTTAAAGCATTTATTGGGTGATATAACCACATATGGTCTTGTTGATCCACCACCCCCTCTCAAAAATGGCCAATGATGGGCCAGAAGGGGATGGGAAGGGAAGGGGCCTTGGGTGGACATGTGCACAACTATGCTTCCCAACCATATTCTGCACAATCACACCACTTCTGAGGTTTCTCAAAGTCTGAAATAGGTTTCAGGGGTTTCTCAATGGTAAAAAAGGCTGTCCTAGACATTTGGGGACAAAGCTTGGGGAGGAGACGGATCTCAGGAAGGATGTGTTACTGTATAGATTATCCTTCAAAGTGGTCATTTTCTCCAAGGTTACTCCAAGCTTGGAGTTGTGATTCTGAAAGAACTTCAGTCCCTCACAGGAAGTTTCAATGTTGGAATCAGCAAACTGGCAGCAGGGTTGAAAGGAAATTTTTCACATTTCCTTTCAAACTTTCCGTTGCCACTTTTACAACATCCATTTGTTGCTTGTAAAATTCAGCTTAAGGGGCAAATAATGATTATATTTTAAAATCTGCGATTCATGTTATGCCATGTTTTGATTACTAGATACAACGGTTTTCCTCCATGCATTTTCCTTTAATCGAACTGCATGTAAAGTCCAAAAAATACAAAATAAAGATTTTAAAGTTTCCAAATGAACCCCAGCTAGGAGAAGTCCTTTAAAGGCTTGCCCCAACGTTTTATATTGGCTTTAATTCCCATTCCTCCTGTTTATGGCTTCATACCCCTCCAAGAAACCTAAGGTCAAGCGCACAGAATTTGTTCAAGGCCCCTAGCCCCAGAGAGATGAGATTGGCCTCAAGCAGAGCCAGGACCTTTGCGGCCTGGTGAAATGCTCTTCTGAGTGAGATCAGGGTCCTGTGGGACATTAAACAATTCTGCAGAGCCTCTCAAGCAGAGCTGCTCCACTAAGGCCCTGGGACCATCACCTAGGACCATCACTGAAAATGAAAACTCTTAAGAGGAAAGGTGTTTGTAAACTGCCTTGGGATCCCTTAAGGCAGGGCTAGTCAACCTGTGGTCCTCCAGATGTCCATGAACTACAATTCCCATGAGCCCCTGCCAGCAAACGCTGGCAGGGGCTCAGGGGAATTGTAGTCCATGGACATCTGGAGGACACAGGTTGACTACCCCTGCCTTAAGGTAATGAAAACTAGAGGTTTTTTTTTAAACATATCTTCTCACTACCAAACTTTTCTCACCAAGCTTCACCAACAAAGCCCCACCCCCACCCCGATATACATCAATTTAAACCCTTCTGCACAGGTGGCAATTTTCAAATCACTGACTCTAGAACAGATCCATTAAAGTTCTCCCGAGTAAATATCTCCTAAATTGCTACCCGGGCAGTTAAGTAATGATTGAATTATCCCTTAAATGTAAGCCACCACCAAACTCTTCCCTTTCATTCACCCAGCTCCGAGAAGCACGGTTCCCAAGTCGCGTAAAGTGCCTCTTACTGCAAACATCAGCAATAACCATTTTCCAATATTCTGCTGCTATTTTATATACTAATTTTAAGAGAGAGAGAGAGAGGGAGAGGGAGGGAGGGGGAGAGAGAATCATTTCAAGGCAATCCTTGTCATCCTTTGGGATCGTTTAATAAAGTTACCAAGTTTGCTCAGTTCTTCCAATGCATAAGCGCTTCGAATGTGCAGCAACTTAAATTTTGCAAGCCGTAACTGTTTCCAAGCATCGGATCTGAGCCGGCCTCCCTGGGGTTTCCCCCCTAGGCTGGCAGAGCCACAGACACAGATTTAGCAACTAAATAAAGTCTCTGACATTGCAAGCATTGATGAATAATCTTTTTACGTCAAGCCCTCAACTCTGCAAAGCATATATTTTGCTGGGGATTTGACGGTATGCACTCCGCATTGATTTTCCTGGCAGGTCAACCCAGGAACGGATGTTGAACAGACCTGGCAAGTTAACCATTAAGATAATGCAGGTCGATCAGGAGTTCTCAAAGGTCTAGCTGGGTACCCATTTCTGTCCTTCTCTTCCATTAAAATATAGCTAGGGTTGCGGGAGCATTCCCCATTTCATTGCTTTTTATATTCACTTGCAGGTTTCTCCGTAGATTCAGATCTCTACTTTTGGCTCGTGGCTTTGCAGAGTTATTTGCATGGTGTGTGCCTGTTTTGTACACCCAGTATGGTATTTATATTCTCATGTACATGGTTTAAACATCTAACAATGATTGGGTCCTGACGGAGCTCCACAGGGCCTGTAAAATGGAGCTCTTCCGCCAGGTCCTCAGTTGAGGCCGGGTTAAGATCAGTAGGCTCCCCTCAGACTCGACTATACCATTGGACAAATCCCTCGAAGGATGGCTGTCCAAGGAAGGAGGGATTTTCCATCTTGGTTTGTTGGGGATAGACCTGGTTTTAGGGGATTGGGGATTTTATGGGGATTGCTTTATGTGAACCGTCTTGAGTCCTTGGAGGAAAGTGGCCTATAAATCTAATAATAATAATACAACTGCTAAACAACGGCAGCGTAAAACAAATTTTTCACTTCTGTCCCAAATGGTCATGAACATCTCACGATGTCACAGCACCCCAGGCAAAAAATCGGACCTGTTACTTAGATGAAATGACACTATTTATGCGTCTGTTAAAGGGGGCTGACTCCCCACAGGATTTCCTTGAAAATCTACATGGCCTCACAGGTTTGGCTTTACCAGGGCTCAGATTTAAATTGTGAGATGTGACTGAAGGCAAAAGTCTAATATGACTCAACTCCCTGGAGCGGGTTTTCCGTTCTCATCAAAATCCCCTAAGCCCTCTGTGTCTTGCGGCGAGCTGCATGGTACACAGCTGAGTGTGTCTACTCATTTGATCTTGGTTTTGATCAGGCAGTGGAAAAACAAGATAAACTGTTGGACTTTGTCTCTAAGTAGGTATTTTACAGCCAAGTGGAGAGGAGAAACACGGAAGGAAAAATTGCAACCGAGGACTCCGTCAACTACGAAATCCTTTTGATTAAGCGCCGTTTAGGTTCATGGTATCTAGCTCTGCTTCTTTGCAGTCCCTCTTCTCCGTTCCTTGGGAGCTGGAGCGTATTTTTCCATTCCCTTTCCTTTCTCCACACCAAAAGTCAGCAGCATTTATTCTTGATAATGAAAATTCCTCCGGTATCTGGGGAAAAGAAGAGTAGCAGAGAAAAGGGGCCTATGGCTTGCTTAGAAAGACTCAACCTCCTTTTAGCCCACCATGGGAAGTCACAGAAGGCTTGCAGTCTGGTCTCATAGGAGATCCAAACCGCCCTCCTTATCTCTTAAAGGTGATTTTTCAGCCCTCCAGAACCCTGGTTAGGAAACCCTGAACCAAAAATGAATGTTGTTGATTTTAACCAATCAGCAGTCCTCTGAGACACGGCAGCTAATCCATTTGGTTTCCGTGTGTAGGGGGGAATGAATGGAAATCTGTTCAGGAGGTACTTGAGCCATTTGATGTCAAACCCAACAGGCCTGGTTGGATTGTTACAGTTGAACATGGCAGGTTTGACTCTGCCTTCAACACAAAACGTGCAGCATCCCAGTCCCGTAATCCAAGAAAGTGTACTACCCAGCCTCCAGTGACACGTAAAGGACTGCCGGGAAGATAAAGGAGGCTTGTTTATCTGCCATGTGTTTCTTCCATCTATCAAAGCAGCAGGCATTGTGCCAGCAAACAGAGATGCCAACTTATTTGTAAGGTTTGGACTAGATGACCTTCAGATTCTTCTTCCCCCAATGAAACAGACAACCATGTGATTCTGCTCCCCCCCCCCTTCCCTCTGATGAGTAAATCAAATGCAGAAAGACAAAATCAATACCAAACCCTCCGTGAAAATGCCAAGCTCTGTTCTTTGAAACGGTGTCACATATTGACAGACATATTCTCTCTTTTATGGGCTGCCAATGGGCAAACTTTTCATTTGCAGATACAATGCTTAATCCATATCCAACATGCCTCTGTCAGTCAAAGCACTTGCTAATGATTGGACAGGACATCGCCTCCGCAAAGAACACCATTTTTGATGGACGGTCTCAAATATATGGAATATAAATCACAAAAGGTTTCAAACAGAACTGACATGCAGTCAGAACTGTCCTCTTGGTAGCTGAAGAGTAATTTTTTTTTACACAGTATACAGAATTGCTTGTAAAGGTTGCCTGCCCTCCACTGGAAGATTGGGGAGCCAGGGACTTACTTAATTGGCTATTGATGCTGTGACATCAATTTGAGCTTTGTAACTGTCACTGCATCACCAGATGGTCTAGGATCCACCCAGAATTCTATGGTTTTTACTGTAAAGTTTCAGAGAAATCCTAGAGCATCTCCCTGGGCATGGTGATGCCACTTTCTTTTACACAGCTGGGGCAGAAGGGAGGAGGAGGAGGAGGTTCTTAAATGCAGCTTTTCTCTAGGCGAAGGAGTCTCAAAGCACCTTACAATCGCCTTCCCTTTCCTCTCCCCACAACAGACACCCTGTGAGGTGGGTGAGGCTGAGAGAGCCCTGATATTCCTGCTCGGTCAGAACAGTTTTCTCAGTGCTGTGGCGAGCCCAAGGTCACCCAGCTGGTTGCATGTGGGCGTGCAGCAATTCAAACCCGGCTCGCCAGATTAGAAGTCCGCACTCCTAACCACTACACCAAGCTGGCTCTCCTTTGACCACCAAAAACGGTTATGCTGAGGATCATGGGATCTGTGTGGACAAAAGCCATGTAGTAGTTATATAGTAGTACAGAGGGGAATTGGGTGAGATTGAGAGGGGGGGAAATGGCTAGATCCAATCCATAAACGCTACATACTTTCCCATAGAACAGACAGACCATAAGAGCAGCGGTTTCTTCCCCTTACCTAACCATGACCAAGCATGAAAGGTTTTGATCTTCTAACCTTATCCAGTCAAATTAATTTCTGGTGACACATTGCACTTCCAAACTACAAACTCATCTTTTCCATCAAAGCCCTGAGCTAGAATGTTATCCTACTCTGTGTAAGCTGCCGGAAAAAAAAAAAAACCTTTTAAAACACTGCATCAGAATGCACCTCTCATTTCTCACATTCACCGTCCTCGAATGAGGTACGCCACCACAAAAAGGGGAGGGGAGGGAAGCAACTCTTTGACAATCAATTGTTCTGTGCTGTCCTGTTTTTCTTATATGGCAAACACTGCATTTGTTCAGATGGTTTACAAGCAGGGTACAGGCCCTCGTATAAAACTAGGATTCGGAGGTGTCAGAAATGAGTGCTACAGATATATTTAAGATGGCCCAGCGTGGGTTTTACTCATTGTAATTCAGTGGTTTTCAAATTTGCTGCTTTACCGCACTCTTAAAAACTGATTCCCTTCCCTAGTTGTATGTCATCAACCCCACCGTTTCAGGAGCTGTCTGATTCACCTGCCATTGCTCGAGCTCTCTCTTCCCACTGCCTTGAAGATAGCCAGGAACTCTCAATTGCATATCATTTAAACTTCTTTCATTATCCCAAATTCACTTTTTCCCCAAAAAATTATTCCTGTTAAAATTACAATGCTTCTTGGGGAACAGAGGTAATCATAAAATCATAGAGTTGGAAGGGACCTCATGGGTCATCTAATCCATATTTTATATATAAAGGTAAAGGTATCCCCTGTGCAAGCACCAGGTCATGTCTGACCCTTGGGGTGACGCCCTCCAGCGTTTTCATGGCAGACTCAATACGGGGTGGTTTGCCAGTGCCTTCCCCAGTCATTACCGTTTACCCCCCAGCAAGCTGGGTACTTATTTTACTGACCTCAGAAGGATGGAAGGCTGAGTCAACCTTGAGCCGGCTGCTGGGATCGAACTCCCGGCCTCATGGGCAGAGCTGTCAGACTGCATGTCTGCTGCCTTACCACTCTGTGGCACAAGAGGCTCTTATTTTATATCTGTGTGTTTTTCTACAACAACGGTATGTACTTAATGTCGACCTCTGAGGAAGTCCTAACCATAATCCTTACAGAGATAGGTGCAGCAGGTGTTGTTCAAAACCAGGGAAGGTGATTGAAGATGGCCCCTTGAAATATCCTTATCTGTATAAGTACATTTGACATCCAATGGTTATGTAAGGGTCCTCCACTTGAACACAGAAGTTGGTCCACCACCCTTTTGATTGCAAAATGACATAAAAATGTATTGTGTGTGTGTTTTTTTCCGAAAACAATTGTGTGTACTTAATATTAATCTCTGAAGTTGTGAGTGTCCTGCATAGTGCAGGGAGTTGGACTAGATAACCCAGGAGATCCCTTCCAACTCTATGATTCTATGAAGACCTGTATATATTAGGTCTTTGGATGTTGGGACATAACTAAATTATGTATGTGTGACTTGTGTCACTCCTTGCTCTTTTTATTGTTTCCTCTGCTTTTATATATTTGAGCTCCATACATAAAATTCAAATGTAATACATTTTTATTATATAAAGAAGCAGTTTTCTCAATCTTCTCAGGTTCTGAATTTAATTTCAGCTTGTGCTTTTCCTCTCCTCTTTGTTTTTTGCTTGGCTGCTTTGTGAGACTGAATTCTGGACTAGATGGACCACTGGTCTGATCCAGCAGGGCTCTTCTGATGTTCATATTGAAGGCGTAAGCCTCTCTTCCCTGTTATTGGTCCTCCAGAGGAATTGGTTAGCCACTGTGTGAGACAGGATGCAGGACTAGATGGACCACTGGTCTGATCCAGCAGGGCTCTTCTTGTGTCTATCCATTCTTCACCAAGTGCAGAAGGATTGCATAAGTTCTTGGCTATGCTGAAGGAGCCTCCATCTACAAATCCAGCTGAAAAATAAAGCATTTCCTCTCCCAAATTGTTCTTAGCATGCAGATATTGCCGTGAACAACCAAGACGGGAGAAGCAAAGCTATCCAGAAAATGTATCCATCTGTCGATCATCTGTCAATCCACGGGGGAATTAAGAAGAGGAATGGATCCGTTAATAAGATGGAGTGTCAAAGGAGAGACAGTAATGAAAGTATTGGCATGACAAGGAAAAGATGTTTCAGCAGTAAAACTAATGGTGTGTCCTCCCCCTTCGTTTATTTCCTTCTGCTTACCTCCTTAAGCTATGTGAACTGTTCGAAGAATCTCGGTGGTAGGTATATACAAATGGATGCAAATTTTAGAGTGTATAATGAAGTTTCCCACCTGTCTGAATTTTTAAAAAAGAAATCCCAAGGTTTTTTTTTTCCCCTATCAAATTGTCTGGCTGTTTCTGCCAAAGAACTCCCCCCCCCTAGCCCCGCCGCCCAGTTTTAATAACCCAAAAGTCATGGCTTTAGACAATCTTTCTGAAGGAAATTGACTCTATTTTGTTCGGTCTTTTAAATGTACAACTTTATCCTTTTAATTTCCCTCCCCCCTTTGGATTCTTTTTCCCCAGGATTTGTTTCATAAGCTAGAGGAAACAATCTGTGGGTGGGTTTTTTTTTGGGGGGGGGGGTGGTTATTACATTGCTTACAAAATGATTTTTCACTGCCAGTCTCTGGAGAATGACTAAGAAGGGAATTGCTATATCTCTAGCAATTACAAGGTATGTCTAAAGTTGCAGATAATTTTTTTGAGAGAGAGACAAATCAGATAGATACTTAACTTAAGTGACAAGATTGCTTTTCTTCCCTCCCTGCCCCCACAAAAATCCTTCTGAGAGGCAGGCATTCAAGAGAGATCTCACAACACAAGTGCCTGGGCAACAGACATGCAATGACCTAAGTGGTACTGCTGCCAAAAACCTAAGGGGGTGAGTCTTAAATTGTGGGTCAAAAGTGTTGGCAGAGTTTAAGTGTTCTAGAAAGTGGCAGCCCCTACTGAGAAGTCCTAAAGCATGGCAGACAAAATTATAAGCTTGTACCAAGTGACAGTCCGGACGTTCATTCATTGGATGGGAAAAGTACTGGGAAATTCCTTTCCAAATACGTTCAGAAAGCTATGGAAAGCTTTGGAACTGGGAACTCGATAAAGGACAAGTACTTTTGGAAGTGGGTCCCACTTCAGCAGTTAGAGAGGCCCTGACCCAGGGCATGGCAGTGAGGCAATGCAACATGGTACAGACACAGCTGTGCAAATGGATCCATGCAGCTGTAGCATGAGAGTAGACAGCGGTCATTGTGGCGCAAGGGATATCAATGGGATTATGACCAAAATGGTCCGGATTCTGTCCCTGTCAACATCAATGTAAGCAGGTAATGCCCCTTTGGACTGGTGCATCTCAGTACATCTATATCTGGCACATCTGTATCCATTAGAACACATGAGGAGGACCAAGAGACCAAGCCAAAGTTGCTTCGGAAGAAGGTAAGAAGAGCTTTGCGCAATCAGACCAATGGTCCATCTGGTCCAGCCTCCTGTCTCACACAGTGACCATCCAGTTCCCCTGGAGAGCCAGCAACAGCATAAAAGCTGGGACCTTCATAAAAATGTAAAGAAAGCCCTACTGGATGAGACCAATGGTCTGTTTAGTGAAACAGTTGTTCTCTGTAGGTAGTGGCTGCTAAAGCAACGGTTAAAGATCTAAACAGCCCATCAGCTCTCCAGAGGCCAATCAGAAGCCTCGCAAGGAAAATCCCCACCCCCTTTCTAAAAATATTTGGCAGACACAGGGAGAGGTGTCCATAACTTCCCGCCAGTTTGGTGTAGTGGTTAGGAGTGCGGACTTCTAATCTGGCATGCTGGGTTTGATTCTGCACTCCCCCACATGCAACCAGCTGGGTGACCTTGGGCTCGCCACAGCACTGATAAAACTGTTCTGACCGAACAGTGATATCAGGGCTCTCTCAGCCTCACCCACCCCACAGGGTGTCTGTTGTGGGGAGAGGAATGGGAAGGTGACAGTAAGCCGCTTTGAGCCTCCTTCAGGTAGGGAAAAGCAGCATATAAGAACCAACTCTTCTTCTTCTTCTTCAATTAGGGACACCTCCACTATAAGGACATATTTGAACACCATTCTCTAGACACATGGATGTTTAGGTGAAAGACTGTGCTCAATGCCACATATTCTTTGGAACCAAAAGGGTATTTTGCCTTTGTAAGAGACACGAAGGGCTCAGGGTCAGCTCTGCCCTTAACCTTATGCCTTTCCCTTTTCACTCCATCCCTGTGGATGGTAACCCCACGTGAAATATCTTGCAATAACCCAGCTTGAAGGTTCCTAGGTGGAGATTTGCATTTGACAACCTATCTGCATTTAGATGCCATTTAGGAAATATTTTTAGCCACGACACGCTTGCCATCTGACCTTGGGTGCGACCGAGCTGTCTCCAACAAGCACATCGCAAAACAAAGGCTGCGACGGCAAGAGACCGGGACCGAAGAAGTTAAAAATAAATTAAAAGCCGTAATAATGATAATAATATGACCCCCACATCCGTATTCGATAGCCATGACAACAACAGCCAAATCAGCCCAACAGGACTTGAGAATTATGAATATGTATCGATGTACACCAGTGGGGATATTAATTATTTGAACGTTTTCCATGGGAATAACAACTTGAAATTCATCACCTAGCTGGTATGTCATACATATTAACAAAGACAAATTTAGAACTCATTTGAATATTTTGCAATTTTGCCTTTTAAGAAGCCTTTTGTTTCCGAGATAATGTCTCGAGACGGAGGAAAACAAAAAAACCCAGAAGCAAAATGGGGGAGGGGTTCGTGGGAGCCTGGACTCCGACTGCAATTAAAGGTGTGGGGGAGGGGGCGGGAAAGAACGAAAGAAGGTGGATCTCCAGCAAGGAGAAAGGGGTCCACAATGAAATTATCTTGCAAAACAGGAAACAAGTCTATACGGTCATTCGTTCAAGTATTGACAGAGAGTCACGTGACCATACAATGCTGCCTTGCGTCAAACCTTTGTGACAGCCTGCAGGTAGGGTTGTGGGGAACTATTTGGAGGAATACCTGGAGATTTGGGGGGTTGAGCTTGGGGAGGATGGGATATGGGGCCGGAAGGGACCTCAGTGGAATATAATTCTACGGCAGGGGTAGTCAAACTGCGGCCCTCCAGATGTCCATGGACTACAATTCCCAGGAGCCCCTGCCAGCAAAAGCTGGCAGGGACTCCTGGGAATTGGAGTCCATGGACATCTGGAGGGCCGCAGTTTGACTACCCCTGTTCTACGGAGTCCACCCTCCAAAGCAGCCCTTTTCTCCAGGGGAAGTGATCTCTAACCGTTAAGAATCTGAGTAAATTATGCAAGGTTATCTCAGTTCACATTTACATTGCAGCTGCTGGTTTAATCTCTATTGGTACTGACCAGCCATTCTGCAATGATGTCAGCAATGCATGGAGACCAAGCCCTCTGAGGAAACCTTGGAGGGCTGAGGGACTTGGGAATGTTCAGCCTGGAGAAGAGGAGGTCAAGAGGGGACAAGATGGCTCTCTTGAATTATCTGAAAGGCTGTCCCTTAGAGGGAGGGCAGGAGGGCAGTTGGCGGTTCCTGTTGGCAGCATAGGATAAGACTTGCAGTAATGGCTTTAAGCTACATGGAGAACTGTACCAGATAGATAGGAGGGAGGGGGGGAGTTCATAGACATTGTAGTTCAGCAGTGGAGTCAAACTGCCTAAGGAGGTATTGAGTTCAGTGACAGTCTGCATGGCCCCTTCCAACTCTTTGATTCTATGAAAATCGAGATGTTTTTTGTGTGATGTTGTACAGAAGCACAGGAGCATCAAGAAAGCACCAGACAAAAAACGGAGGACAGTCATGTCTGGATTGCTTCCTGGCAAGGTTTTATCTGCCCACACGGGAAAGGAGGGGGACACAAAGGGACGGGATGCAAATGAGGTGGAAGAACTGAACGTTTCAGCACTTGCATATGTTCCAATTCTGGAATTAATTTTAGAAATTCAAAAATAATTTAGGATTCTTTCAAAGAGATGTCTTCAGGGCAGAAGTACTATTTCTTCACCTTCTGTTCTGTTTGGTAGACAGAGCTCGCCTTTACTGTTTCTTGCCAGCTTGCTGCGCTTCGCAGAAACGGGGGTTGCAGTTGAGTCATGCTTTCAAGCATGAGCAACAACTGTGTGCAGCATGCGCGGAAGGCTGGCCAT
This sequence comes from Paroedura picta, assembly GCF_049243985.1. NCBI lineage: Eukaryota > Metazoa > Chordata > Lepidosauria > Squamata > Gekkonidae > Paroedura > Paroedura picta. The sequence continues at coordinate 33,473,968 of NC_135382.1, forward strand.
GGCCGGGAGATAGCAAAGTTGAAAGCTCCCTTCGTGATGGACAGTCACCTGTCTTCATCTATCTGGCCTTTGCATCTTGGCACAGTGCTGCTCCCTCTGCCGCTTGCCGAGACCTCCAGGTACCTGGAGAGCTTGCCTGCCGATGCTCTCCTGATTGGTGGTCAGAAACAAGGGCCAAGGGGTGGGGTGAGAAAAGTTTATAAGCAAAATAAGGCATCGTCTACTTTCAGGATTATCATAGAATTTCAGGCAATTCCTAGAGCTACCCTTGACATTTCTGGGTAGCTCTAGGAATCGCCCAGAACTCTATGGTCAGAACTTCCTGTGTTGTTCTTTAAATCCCCCCCCCTTCCCCCAGGATTTTACGCTCCCCGCAACCCTCCTGCCAGTTGCAAGCATTGCCAGGCACATTTGGTCCACCCAGAACCTACTGCCCAGCAGCAGACAATGGACCGAGGCAGCTTTCTTGTGTGACCTGCCTGCTCCTCTCTTGTGACCCCTGGGCATTTCGTGTCCCTCTGCCTAGGAGGCCTTAATTTCAATCTAATTTCCAGCACCCCATGGGATGTCGCGGGAGACAACCAGACGGACAAGCATTCATCAAGGGGAAAGATCATGATTTGACATTTCTGCAACTGCTTGGCCAAATTTGCCCACTCTCGGAGGCTTTGCTGCCGACTCTGAAGCCGTATAATAAGTATTGAGCAAGGACGCTGGAATTCACACCATCGTTTATTCCAATCAATATTTCTCTCTCCCTTTCCTTTTCCCCGGGATGACAAAGGCTTCTTGCATCGCACTCGTCTTGGGCAGCCTCCGACGTGAGCTGCATTCAGGACCCATTGGCATTGGGAACGGCTGTTCTCTTCACACACAGAGAGGCCCAGCCAGGTAGGGACTCCTATAGCCCAGGGGTAGTCAACCTGTGGTCCTCCAGATGTCCATGAACTACAATTCCCATGAGCCCCTGCCAGCGAATGCTGGCAGGGGCTCATGGGAATTGTAGTTCATGAACACCTGGAGGACCACGGGTTGACTACCCCTGCTCTAGCCCACATCCCTCCCCTGGCCTTGCGGGCTACCCCTTCCATTCCTTTTGGTGAGGGTGACTTTTCTGTCTACCCGAGTGTAGAGGATTAATGGGGGAAACCCAATCTCAGCAAGAAAAACGGTCTTTCTGACCCAAGTAGGGTTGCTAGTCCCCAGTTGGGGCCCGGGAAGCTCCCAGTTGGGTACCTTCCCCCCCCCCATTTTAGGGGTTTAAGGAACCAGGGGAAATCCTCCCCCCCAAAAACACGCAAGAAGCCTGAAAAAAAATACTTCTTTACACAATGAATGGTTAAACTGTGGACTTCACTGCCAGAGGATGCGAAGAATGGCCATAAGCACAGAGAGCTTTAAAGGGGGCAGTAAACTTCTGGATACTAGTCCCGGGAGCCAACATCAGGGGAAGGCCTCAGCTTCTATGTCCAGTGGTAGGACCTCCCGAGGAACTGATTGGCCACTTGTGTGACACAGGAGGCTGGACTAGATGGACCCCTGGTCAGATCCAGCAGGGCTCTCCTGATGTTCTTATGAAGGACTCAGCATCTGTGCCCTGTTGTTGGCCCTCTAGAAGAACTGGTTGGCCACTGTGTGAAACAGGAGACTGGACTAGATGGGCCACTGGTCTGATCTAGCAGGGCTTTTCTTTGGTCCTTATGAAGGCTTCGGCCTCTGTGCCCTGTTGTTGGTCTTCCAGAGAACCCGTTGGCCGCTGTATGAGACAAGATGCCAGACTGGGTAGACCAATGGTCTGATCCAGAAGAAACCTTCTTACGTTTTTAAGAGTGGAATAGAAATGTACTAGACAGAAACAAGGACAAAGAACTTTAGGCACAACCTGTGGGGAGTCTCTTCACTGTTCCAGTAATGAGGTTCTCCATGGGTTTGGGGGCATCGTTTTGGAAAGCCACTGTTTACAAAGCACAGAGGAATGCTCATGTGGTCCAACCCATCAATTCACCTTGCTTGAACTCAACAAGAATGACGTGCATTCAGCTTTATCTGCATTGGGATGTCCAACGGTGTTGGTGGAGTCTGTTTTCATAGCAGGGCATCCAAACATTGTTCAGTCTGCTAGGAACTTGTCTATTCTGCGCCCGTCTCTTAGCTGAGTCTCCACACACCCACACCCACCAACACAGACTTCTATTACAGTATCCACTAGCACAGGAATTGGCATTGACCTTCAAGCGTGGTCACACAAAAGGACGAAGCCACTGTTTAAATGTCAGACGCCTAGCGGAGAAGAGAAACCGCTGGAAGGAATTCTCACAATTAAAACTCCATTCCGAGAGTCTCCACGGCACCTTTGTGTCACTCGGCTGCAGAACGGAAATAATCACCTCGGCTTGGCCGGCGCTTTATGGCCAATAGCCAGGAGATCCTCGACCGGGATTAGAAAATGGATCATGCTATTAGACAGATTTTTCAAGAAATATTTCCAAGCAAAGCAAGACAGGAATATATCGTGGCTAGTTTGGATGACGGAACCAGCTCCTTCTGCACAGAGACCAGAAGGCACTTAATTAAGTCGGTTCGATTAGCGTATGCATGTACCCAACAGCAGTAATAATAGCCGGAGTTCCCCGTGGCAAAAGAGATTGTGGTATAGCGGTTAGGTAATTGAAGACATTGGTTCAAACTCCACGTAGGAAGCCAGCCCCTAGGTGGGACCAGGGGATCCCCCAGAATTACAGCTTCTTTCCAGACTTCAGAGATCAGTTCCTCTGGAGAAACTGGATGCTTCATCAGGTGGAGTTTGTGGCATTGTACTGTCTTGAAGTCCATGTCTTCCTTCCCAGGCTTCATCTCCAGATCTCTTGGAGTTGGTCTGACCTGGATCAGGAAACTATAATCCCTACTTGACATGAATTTCCCATGGCTGAGTTCGTCCAGCTGCACACAATCAACCTAACCTATTTCATAGGGTTGTTGTGGAGATAACCTGGGGAAAGATGCACAAGCTGAGCTTCTTGGAAGAAGGGCAAGATTTAGAACATACTAAACTAGATAGCTTGTATATTGTTTGAATTCCTATCTGTATTACAGCTACTAAAGGATCCAGCTAGGATCAGAGAGTCGCAGGTTCAAATCCCTGCTCGGCCGCAGAAATTTGCTGGGTGACCTGGGGCTAGTCACCTTCTTGTAGTCTCACCTACCTCACAGGGGAGTTGTGAGGAATGAATGAAGGAGAGGAGAATGATGTCAGCGGCTTTGGGTCCCCACAGCATCACGTTCAAATTGCAATTCACAGTCAGAGTAGTTCAGCAGTGGAATAGGCTGCCTAAGGAGGTGGTGAGCTCCCCCTCACTGGCAGTCTTCAAGCAAAGGTTGGATACACACTTTTCTTGGATGCTTTAGGATGCTTAGGGCTGATCCTGCGTTGAGCAGGGGGTTGGACTAGATGGCCTGTATGGCCCCTTCCAACTCTATGATTCTATGGTTCAATTTCTTGCAAACAGGAAGCCTTCCATTTCTGCACTGTGCACAAGAGGAAGAGAAGACAGCATACGGAGGAGAACTTCCTGGTTCCTTATTACTCTGAGCCAACCAAAGCGCTTTCAAGACATTCTACAGCAGCCTTTGCAGAGTCCACTGAGATGCTGATAAATCCTCCGTTTTGGGGTACATCTGACTAAGCTCTGCGATTCTTGCCATCTGTTGATTGGGGGGGGGGAGTGTCAGCCCTGACTGTCTTCTGTGGCCTGAATCCAAATGTTAACAGTTATTAATCTTCCAGCAACCTGTAAAAGGGCAGCTGAATTTAAAAGGAAGAGGCATGTTATTGAGGTGGTGCGATGTGTGTAATAAGTTAGTATAGATTTTCTGTGCCAATCAACCCCCGACCCTCACTGCCTGCAGTTAAAATTGCAGCTCTCCAGCGACCGAGGAGGTTCAATTGTGTTGACAAGCCCGTATTTTACTCCAATCTCGACCGAGGAATATGCAAAAACGCCAATTTATTTGTGCAGGGAGGGGGCATCGCCTCTCTTGCCCGTCGCACGACTTTCCAAAACATCTGAAAGGCAAACGGGGATGATGTTGGCGTTATGGTCCAGATCTCTCTATGGTCGGGTTTGATTCACCACTCCCCCACCTGCAGCCAGCTGGGTGACCTTGAGCCAGTCACAGTCCTGTTAGAGCTGTTGTCACCGAACAGTTCTCCCAGAGCTCTCTCAGCCCCACCTCCCTCACAGGGTGTCCATTGTCGGGAGAAGAAGGGAAGGCTGTTGTAAGCTGTTTTGAGACTCCTTTGAGTAGTGAAACAGGGGTCTAAAAACCTACTCTTTTTCTTCTTCAACTGGTCTCCTCCGTATCAGCCATCTGGATTCCCCTGCAGCCAAGGAGAGACATCATTTTTTCTCATGTGAAATTCTTTCCAGAACTCAGGATCTTCTTCTTCCTTCCTCCCCCCCCCCCCCCGCCAGTTTGTTTTCAGATCTGAAGACACCACTTTGATGTTCGTCACAATTAAAAGAAGGGGGGAGGTGAACCAACAACAACATGAGGCTCATGGAACGCTAATTAATTAGCTTTGATGGAAATGAGCTTTGCTTCCCGAAATGGAAAGCCGTTTCAGGTACCCCAGTCAGAATGACGACTCCTAATAGCTTAATCAGTGAGGGATTTAATACCAGAAATGGCCACGTCAGGCCGTCTGCAATCAGCCGACTGGGGGCTTGGAAGACGAAAAGGGAGAGAGAGAGAACAAACACAAGGCATTTCGTGGTGGCAGACAGAGCTGTAAATTGGGGTTGCCATCTGTCTGGAGGTAATCAGGGATGTCTTGATTTGATGAATGTGTCCTGATCACAGCAAGGAAGGGGCGGGGGGGGGGGGTTGGGGAGGCAATTGTCCTGATCTTGCGACGAATAAACAAAATATGATCTCCATCACAACTGCGGGCTTTGACAGCAGGACTTGAATGAAAACAAAAGGCAAATGGGATACACACTTTTCCGTTTGCTCTCCCCAAGCGATCGTGGTTGTAATGCCAAGGTCCTCCCTGGCTCCTAGCAGGGGATGGGGGGGGGGGTAGGATTTTGAGATCCAGCCTGGGAAACTCCAGGAGGTTTGGGGGAGGGACCCTGGGGAGGACAAGGTCCTCAATAGGGTAAAATGCTGTAGTGTCCATCCTCCAAAACATCCAATTTCTCCAGGGGATCTGCTCTGTAGTCTAGAGATGAGCTGTAATTGCGGGGGATCAACTGGAGGCTGGCATCCCTGTGCCAGAAGGGAGGAGAAGGGAGAAAAAGACTACCCCAAATCCATATTAAGGTTGCCTTACATTCTTCTCCCATCATAAATCATTCTTATCAATACCTTTTTCAGGCCTATGAGCTCTGCATCCCATGTGTCGTGACCCCGGGGTACAGTCCTGGGTACACCATGGATCCATTCTGCTAGTGCTTGTGCTGCCCTCCTCAAGGTACAACTGGAACAGCCAACAGAGATGAGTTTATCCGGAGCAAATGGTTGCTTTAGAGGGTGAGTTTCCTGAACGGGTGGGTGTTAACTCATTTTTAAAAATTTGCTAAATATTTAACAGGTGCTATGACCATATACGATCATGTTGACCCACCCACCCCTCCAAAATGGCCACTAAAGGGCCTGGAGGGGGGTGGGAAGGGGAGCAGCCCCAAGTGGGCGAGGACACAGCTATGCTTCCCTACCATTTTCTGCACGATTGCACCACTGCTGGGGTTTCTCAAAGCCTGAAGAACGTTTTAGGAGTTTCTTAATGGTAAAACCATTGAGGAAGGCTGTTATACACAATTCAGAGTTAGCTGCCAAAGCCTCTGATTGGCCTAAAGTGGAGCCCCCTGATTGGGTTATTACAACAATCAATCGCTGACTGGAATCCTGCAAGCTTGCCAATGGTAATTACGCATCTCCAGTGCTAGAACTGGGACGCAAGCCCCCAATCCCTGCATTACTGCATACACAACCCCCCCCACATCCCCAGGGATTTCCCAATTTTAGAGTCAGCAACCCTTGTTTGGGGTCACACTGCCCCCACGGTCTGTTCAGTTCTTGTCATGCCTCGACTCTGAACACGGACTTATATATTTTTTTAAAAGAAATATTGCTTTGAGACGTATTTTACTATGCTTAAAGGGTAGACTGGCTGTCGCCACAATCTTATCACCCCCTGATTTATTACGGTAAACTGTAAAAAGCATTTAGCTGTTTCGTTTACTCTTCTTTATCTTTATTAAAAAAGCCACAGAGCATGGGATTCTATGGCAACCGTCCTGAGAGGATTAGCGGCGGCAGAGGAAAACATATCAGAAATATGAAAATTAGCCTTCCATCACGCCGGCCGCCTCTCTCCTGCCTAAATTCCCCCGAACGTCACTCGAAGAAGGAACCGAATTCTTGTGCCGGGCGCGTGGTTAGATAACGCCGGCGTCGCAACGTTTAATTATGAGTTAAATTCGCAGCGGGACCTCTCCAAGGATGGAGGAGTTGCACGGGAAAGGAGAACGTTCTGCGGAAAGGGGATTTGGGAGGCAAAGTGGGGATTGGGTTTTAGAGTGGGATAGCAGCTCGCTTGTTCTGGCCTAGGCGGTAGCTTTGCCACAGGAAGAGGGAGAAGGCGTCATGCAGCGCGGAGCGGCAAGGAGAAAGCACGAGGCAAGATTCTAAACACAAGGTTTTATTCTTCTCTCTTCCTTTACCAAACGGTTCCTCTCCCTGCCCTCTGACTCCTTCCTGCAAATCCCCCTCAGCCCCCAAAAAACTAACCCTGTTCTTCTTGCTTCTGGTTCCAGATTAGAGGCCGCCCCACAATACCAAGCTGGCTCTCCAGCCTAGACAACTCTGGTAAATTTTGGACAGTGCTTATGGAGTGGAGAATTTGGGGTGAATTATAAGCTGTTTGCACCTGTGTGTTCACCGGTGCACCTAATGGTCAATCGAAGCTTGCAGTGGAAAAATCTCAGGTCTGAGAGACTTGCTTGTTTAAGGTGGGCTCCTGCCCACTTCCTGTTTCTTCAAGAAGATCAGTGTGTGCACTTTTGCTTAAGGAACAGCAGCCATTAAGGCTCTCTGCTGATGTGTAGGCATGTAGTCTGCTTGAGCCAGCCATAGGGGCTTGCAATGTGTTTTCCTGGTGGACCCCAGGGAAGCAGAGTTTGGAGAAGGGAGAGACTATAGCAGGGTTATAATGCCTTACGGTCTGCTTTCCAAGTCACCTGTTTTCTCCAGAGTGGGAATTGATTCCTGGGGATACTTGATGGCCCTAGAAGGTTTTCTGCAAATGTTAATTTAAATATATATTTTTTTTAATTTGTTAAACATTTATTGGGTGATATGACTATAAGTGGTCATGTTGACCTGCCACTTCTGATGGCCAATGATGGGCCTGGAAGGGGTGGGAAGGGGAAGAGTGGCCCCAGGGTGGGCGTGTCCACAGCTATGCTTCCCAACTATGCTCTGCACCATCATGCCACTTCTGGGCTCGTAGCGTGAAGAATGTTTCAGGGGTCTCTCAATGGTAAAAATGTTTAGAAACGCTGCTCCAGGGGAACTGATCTCTGTATTTTGGACAGTGTTTTTAAATCCAGGGGAACCTCTGGCCCATGCTGGAGGTTGGCAAACCTACAGCTGAGGCATGGGGGGGGGCTTGCAAGGGAAAAAGAACGGGAGGTGTTCATCATTCCCCCTTCCCCAAATTGCCTTCTCTCCTTTCACCTAATGAAAAAAAAAAAAACAGAGCAAGGAATGCTTCATTGGAGGGTCCCCCCCCCTCCTTCGTGATGTGGTGCCTCATCCGCAAACTCCACAGAGTGGGCGTTCGACTGGTGAGCGTCAAAGCAGAGCGATTTTGTCAATTAGAATCAAATAATCAAACTGGGGGGGGCGGGGCGGGGGGGGAGCCGCTCTTCTATAAATGCACTCCTTCAGGTTGTCCATGAATAAAACATGGCCCCAAGGCCTCGCTGGCAGGTGAGTTCCCAATTAAACATGCAAAGCTCTGAGAGCCTGCTCATTTACGAACGCCCCCCCCCTCCCCAAAGGATTAATCTTGTTCATACCAGCAGGGAGACAACGGCAGGATCAAAACGTTACACTGATCCTAATTGGACGGGATGGGATCGTACCACGGTATCGCGGCTGCCTCGGGTAGATCAAGATGTTCCCGACTTACGGCAAACACGGTTGGGGGGGGAGGGTCCTTGAATCCGACCAATAGGCCTACAGCAGGGGTTACAGGCGACCCGGGAGTTAGATGGCCAGCCTCCTGGGGGGACTTGGGTGCTGTGTCTGTAGATCTGCCGAGGACCGAGATTGAGGTCCAAGGCAGGATCATAACCCTGCATTGTAATCAGCCAATCAGCATGGCTGGATCCTGACAGCCGGACCCTGTCAGTTTAAGCGGAAACTGACCAATAGCATCACTGGTGGGCAGATCTCTTGTGCTGTATTGTATCTACCTGGGGTTACTGGAGAGGCTCTCTAATTCAGTATTAGCTCTCTGTACGATCGTGCCGGGGTCACAATAAAGAGCTGAAATGAATTTTCAGTTTCTTGGTCTCTGAATTCATGGATCAAACACAGGGAGTCTCTTTACTACAAATCCCCCCCCCCCAATAAAAAACAACACCTAACCCTGTTTTTCCTTTACTTATCCTTGTTTCTGGTTCTAGATTCCCACCTGAGGGGAAATGCAGCATAGGTTCTGGCTAGGGATGCCAGCCTCCAGGTGGGGCCTGGGGTTTGCCTGGGATTACCTCTCATCTCCAGACTGCAGAGATCAGTTTCCCTGGAGAACAAGGATGCTTTAGCAGGTGGGCTTGGTAGCATTTTACCCCACTGAGGCCACTGTCCTCCCCAGTCTCCATCCCCAAATATCGGAGTGAAGATAGTGTTAGTAGTGGAGGAGGAGGAAGAGGAAGAGGAAGAGGAAGAGGAGGAGGAGGTTCTTTCATGCCACTTTTTTCTACCCGTAGGAGTCTCAAACTGGCTTATATTCACCTTCCCTTTCCTCCCCCCACAACAGACACCCTGTGAGGTGGGTGAGGCTGAGAGAGCCCTAATATCACTGCCCGGTCAGAACAGCTTTCTCAGTGCCGTGGAGAGCCCAAGGTCACCCAGCTGGCTGCATGTGGGGAAGCAAGGAATCAAACCCGACTCACCAGATTAGAAGTCCGCACTCCTAACCACTACACCAAGCTGGCTCCATCTGGATACTAGCTTCCCTGGATCTTCATTTGAAATGTTATCAACTTCCGCAGTTTGGACCCTTTTCCTATTTTAATCTCCGTATATCTAGCGCGTTTGTATTGTCATGTGAATTCTGGTCCAGTGCCGTATTAACGAACTGTTTCCGATTCTCCCAGGAAACCATTCTTAGGGCTGCTGCCTCAGAGAAGTTTCTGATTTCCAGGGGGGAGGGAAGTGGGAAAGAGCAGAGAATGTCCGGGCGATACAATCCTGAGCCAGAAAAAGGATCGCCGGGGAACTGCTGCACGATGTAAATTGTTGCTGTTCAGTGGCACAAAAACACGGGAGGTCTGTCAACAGTGTGTTGAGTGCAATTTATTTACAGACACTTTGGGAGCAAATGGGACTCTCGGGGGTCTCCTCGGAGGTGTAGTTAACCAGGCTACCTCAATTTCAACCCATCAATCTCGCGGCTGCATCATAGATCCAAATGCAGAAATCGAATGCTTTTAGTCTACCGTGTGGCTCTGTGAAATTACCTACAGTGCAGTCCTGGAGGACCCCTTCTCCCCCTCCCCAAATTCCCAGAATGGATTATCCGCGCTCTTATACTGTAAACAGTGAGTTCGTCGGCTGCTGGCTCTGAATTTTAAAGAGGGTTTTGCAGCCAGCCTTAATTGAGAGGCGAGGCAAACGAGACGCCTTCGTCTAAGGGCAGAGTTTTCAAGGGCCACAGGGAACGGGGGCTTTGGGGAAAGGTCACAGGGCTGCCAACCTCCAGGTATGTCCTGGAGGTCACCTGGAATTGCAACATGTCCAGAGATCAGTTTTCCTGGAAGACCGCAGCAGCTTCAGAGGGTAGATTCTATGGTATACCATTGAGTGTAGGAGAAGCCAGATGTCCTAGAATGCTACTACACCCGAGACTGGCAGGCCTTGCCCTCCGCAGGCTCCTACCCAAATCTCTGGGAGTTTCCCAACCTGAAATGCTACCTCCCCTTCCCCCCCAGTGGCCAGAGGGGAACTGGTCGCTCTAAACACAGGTGTTTGTTAACCTTTATTAACAAACCACATGGTTTGTTGTTGTTCATTGGATTTATCTACCAACTCTCCTGAAGCTAGTCCGGCTCGTGGCAGTTTACAATAAAATAATAAAACCCCATAAAACAGAAATGACAAAAGTGCTCAATGGCAGCTAAAATCATCTATAACCCTACCCCTACCCCAATCGCTGCCTGTAATGCCAGGGCCCAGCAGTCCCCAATATCCACCATCATCCTTGTGAGAGATACCTCTGCCCAGTCGACCAAAGGCTGTGCCTCTACAGGGCTCTTCAGGGGCCTATCCAGGGAGGGCCCTGATCTTCCTGGCCCGGCCTCAACCCAATGCCTGGTGTCACAGAGGAAGAGACCTCACTCGGATACAAGGCCATAGAGTCCATAACCTCTTTGGCACGGCTGGCCAAACTCTGACTCTCTAGATGTCCACAAACTCCGTGGTTCATGGGAATTATACTCCATGGACATCTGGAGAGCCATAGTTTGACTCCCCCTACCCTCGGTGAACCGGTGTCTGGAAATCAATTAGAAAGGCCAGGGATCTCCAGGCTCCACCTGAAGAATGGCACCCTTGCTGCTCTCCGGATTTGCTGTCCTTGCATGTGTCTCTCCAACCCTTTTAAAAATGTAACTAAACGAGGAACAAATTGGCAGCTTCCAAGGACTGCTGAAGGCCCTGTAAACGTTTTCTTTCCCTTTCTGGGCCTTCTTTATATCTTAAAGATTACAGTTATTAAATTATAGCTGCTCTGCTGCCTTTTAATTAATAATAATTTTGTTTCTCCTTTTTTTAAAAAAAAAAAATTCCACTGGAGGGGGATTAAACAATAGGATTAGCTCCAGTTCATGATTGTAGACATAATGCGCTTTAAACAGACGTACTTAGTCGGCCGGGCCAAGCCGGCAAACCGGAGTCTGACTGTCAGGACGGAGCCAGCGTTTCTATCTTTCCATTGGAAGAAACACACATATGTATTTCTGGATAAGTCGGATGAGGCTGGGAGGGGAGAAAATTTGGCTCCTTTTTTTAATCTCTTCCTCTTTAATGCTTATTATGATGTTCTTGCAGCCGCCGAGCCATAGCTGGCTTTCCTCTCTAGGAGGGGCTTCGAAGAATGGAGGAAGCGGCCATGAAGGGGCATGCGATGGGAAGCTCTGTCATCCCATTGCCTCGTGTTTCTGAATGTCTTATGCTCTGAATTCTTCCAGCGCCATGAGTCAGCTAAAAAAGTAGCAAAAAAAATAATAATAATAATTAAGCAATCCAGAGCTAGACCGAAACCTATGCTGTGTGTCTAAGGAGGACTGCAGCCTCAGAAGCATAAATTTAAAAATGGAATACCACTGGCCATTTTGAGGAGGAGGAGGAGGAGACGGAGACGGAGACGGAGACGGAGACGGAGACCCACTTGAATCTAAGAAGAGCTGGGGTTTTGTACCCCACTTTTTATGGTACGAAGGAGTCTCGAATCAATTTAGGATCATCAAACCCTTCCTTTCTCCCAACAGTCCACAAGGCACATAAGTTCACCGTGACAGAATCATTTGATTGCCATGAAGGGATGGATGAAATGCTACAGTGTGTCCAAAGAACCCACCCCAAGGAGGTTGCCCACTGCATCTCTGAATGAATCCTGCTCTGGCCGTCTTTTCTTCCTTTCAGCCTCTCCTGGGAGCATGAAATCCTGTCCTGCCTCTGCGGTAGATACGATTTCGGCCGTCAGCCTTTCCCGACACGGACAATCGCTCTCCTCGGCACTGTATGTTCATCACACCTCTGAAAGAGTCACTGTGCATGCTTCGTTCCTCTTTGGAGGCACACCCGGAGCAGTGATTCATTCAGAAACACAGGTCTGCTTGAGGTCTGCTCAAGAGAGATAATTCTCACTCTTGCGCATTCTAAAAATAAACTTTTTTCCCCCCAGCCTAAGGGCGAACGTGTCTCCCATTTTAAATCAGGAAGGGAAGTGTGCCTGGGATATATTACATTGTTGGGGAAACGGTGGGATGAAGCCAGGCTTGCAGGGACTGTGAGTGACTAAAATGGGCATTCTTGCCGATTTCCAATATCATCACTCTCAAAGCACCTGCCGCCCTTTTATTTGTTGCTTCTCCTCTCCACCCGCTGAGCGTTCTGCAGGCCCTGACCATTCCAGAAGTGCAGCAGAGCATGGAAATTTCACAGTGGATCTGTTGGCATTTACTGTAGATGAGCTTCAACTCAAATACATTAAGGGCTATTTATTATTGGCCTAGGCAGACAGGTGCCAAAAGAAGGAAAACAGAATCCTGGCATGTTGGGGCCGTGTCTCTGCACTGGAGTCAGGATCCCTGCAAGCCTACTCCGACATCACGTTCCAGAGTAATGGGAGGTAAATCAGGGACAGAAGAATGTTCGTGGTTTACCTGAGGCAGGGAGGAGAAGGAGAAGGAGAAGGAGAAGGAGAAGGAGAAGGAGAAGGAGAAGGAGAAGGAGAAGGAGAAGGAGAAGGAGAAGGAGAAGGTCCCAGGTTCAAAAGGACCAGGCAGCAGGTGATGGGAAGGACAGCCAGAGACACTGGAGGCCAGCTGCCCATCTGAGTATCCTTAACTTGATGGACCAAGGGTCTGATTCAGGATCTTCATAGAGATTCATGTGTGGATGCCAATGATAACCTCCCTCTGGAAAGTAAACCAGATTCCTGTGTTGGACTTACTTCTGAGTAGCATAGATGGGATCAAGCTCTACTCCATCTTAGGTATATTCTTGTGTTGGACTTACTTCTGAGTAGCATAGATGGGATCAAGCTCTACTCCATCTTAGGTATATTAGCAATGCCCTGTGAGGAATTGGGGGGTGAGGACAGATGTACTGGCATCACCCCAGTGCAAGACATCACTTCTGGCAAAAGAAGAAAAGCCAAACAGGAAGTGACCTCATTCTATCAGGATGTGATGCTCTAGGATTTGCCCCTAGCTTTCGTGTTCCCTAGAACTCTTCTTCAGGCTGGAAGTTACAAAAAGACAAATAGGTCACGGTAAATGTTTTGAGTTTTGGTGTTAAGCCCATGGTGTTAAATTTGAAGACAAGTTCTGGAGAACTTGAACGCAAACGTACTGTTGTATGTCATTCGTCTGGCCAAACTGGAAAGGCATTCAGTGGATTGCGTTCTGCCTTTTTGTGGATTTTCCTGCAGGACCGATGAGGCTGCTAACAACTTCTATCTTGATCGCTGTCTCCCACTTAAAGACTACTATATCGCCATGATTAATATTGGCCTTCACACACTTTGTAATTACTTTATTAAAGATAATGGGGGCACAGATAGCCGAAAAATAATTACCCGAGTATAAGTAGTTATTAATGAATCATAAGAGCTCGTCAATTAAGGATCAGAAAGAAGCTAAATGGAGCTGAGTATCATTTTATTGTCGATTCTAATTTTGATTATTAGGTCAACGAGGCTGCAGAAAGCCATTTGGGGATTGCCAAGGGAAAGTGGCGACAAATTTGACTAAAACAAATCACATTTTAAATATTGAGAATTCTTTCAGCGGAGAATCGGAGTTCATGCATCTGATGAGCCTTTCGGCTTTCGCCCAGGCATGATGTTATAGGGAAGCGTTCATAACATGGCCGTCCTCTTGGCGCAAAGACGGTTTAATTGAAAAATCATTTGCCCATCAATTCCCATCCTAGAAAAGGAAGGGAAGGGAGGGGATCGGGGGAGGGGGGGTTGTTGCATTATGACCATAAAACAATTTGTTCATTTGACTCAGTAAATCACCGTACATTTATGCCGAGCGGGGAAATGATTAAAGGAAGTTAGCATTTTGTCGGAAAAGTAATTACGTTATTATGCATTTCATCCACACAGATACTTCCACGGGCTAGGCGCATTCATCTTGTTGACAGAACACCTATATGTATCGGATGGAAATGCATTTTATTTAGTTGATGCAATTCATTTTGGTCACAGGACACTCCTGAACTTAAGCTTAAAAAAAAAAAAAATTCCACCGGAGGGAGGGATTGTGTAGGGGAACAGAAAGACTCTTCTCAGGGAGATCAGTGGTCCGGTGGCATTGGAAGGAAGTCTTCAAAAGGAAGGAAAAGAAAACAGGGGCCAGCTGGCCCCTCACACCCAATGGCAGGGGATATTCGGTTGCAGGCACATTATCCCTGGTGTGCGGTGGCAATCTTTGGCAACGGGCCATAGGAGAGGAAGGGGAGAGGAATGGGAAGGGGAGAGGAATGGGAAGGGGAGAGGAATGGGAAGGTGACCGTAAGCCGCTTTGAGCCTCCTTCAGGTAGGGAAAAGCGGCATATAAGAACCAAGAACAACTACTTCTTCTTCTTCTTCTTCTTCACCTACACATGGAAGCCCTAGACCAAGGGTAGTCAAACTGCGGACCTCCAGATGTCCATGGACTACAATTCCCATGAGCCCCTTCCAGCATTCGCTGCTCTGGGAGATGGATTCTAGGGCATCATACCCAATGAGTGTGGGCCACGGAGCCTTGAGGAAATGCAACAGCAAACTATTCAGACCGTTCTCTGTTTCTTCCACCTTCCCTCTGCTTGGCTGCGAGCAAAGGCGTCCCATAATCAGCCTCCCCACAGATCCCCAAGATCATCACCCACATCCTTACTAATAAGTAAAGGAAGCAGGAGCGGCTAAAGACTACGGAAGCTGAGTATTTAAGTGCTATGAATAACACTTGGGTTGTTTTATTTTATAGGACGATGAATAATTCATTTTATTCTTTAAAAGACGACATTAAGTGGTCGCTTGCAGCACCCATGCCGATCGTCTGCGGTTTCATCGCTGCAATTTACCGGCCTAAATGCATGGAGAATATTTTCCACTTGCCTGGATTTTAGAGGTCTGTGTTGGTTAGGTTATTGCTCCAGCAGTATTTACTACGCTTCCTTGTTTAAAAGGAAGAAGAAGAAGAAAAACCAACAGAGAGTACTGAAATTTGACATGTCTTTGTCATGACCCCACTCTCTTCCTCTCCTTTATACGACTGCAGCAAACTCCTCGGCCCCTCAAAAGAGTTGCAAAGGTTCCAGAATCATGCAGTAACTCAGCCACCGCTGACCTTAAGGAGGCTGTTTCTGAAATGGAACCTGCTTCTGCAAAGCAAGACCCCAGCGATGGGCTGTGTCTCAGTGGAGGAGCATCTTCATAACAAACAGAAGGTCCCCCGTTCAGTCCCCGTATCTCCGGTGAAAGGGACCAGGCAGGAGGTAATTGGAAAGACCTCTGCCTGAAACCTGGGGAGAGCTGCTGCCAGTCTGAATAGATAACCCTGACATTGATGGATCAACGGACTGATGCGTTCATGCTGAGTGAATGACCTGACTCAGTGGGCATGTCAAAGTATAATAGATGCCCTCATTGTATAGTGGCAATGGCTTTATAAATCCTCTCCACCTGACACAAAGAGGTTGGGTCCAGCCAGCTTTTTAATACAGACTTTTGTTTACTACCACTACTCAATAGGTCCCCCTGTCTCCTGTGCCTTTTGTCCATGCAGGTCCCATGATCTCCACAGAGCAGTCAAGGAGATCTGGCTTTCCCTTTTTCACCCACCCAAAAGTTGGTTGGGTCCAGCTCGTGGAGCAGACACTAAGAAGTATGTGAAGAGAACAGGAGGAAGGAGCAGAAGCCTAAGAGAAGACGTAGCCTGGAGACTTTGTTGGGAAATGGATTTCCTAACATAGAAACTAGAAACCACGTAAAAGATGCAGCTGTATACCAAGCTTTCTCATTGAGGCTTTTGTGAAGCCCTTGTGTTTCTTGACAGACTTGGAAGGGTTTTCTGGATGGGTAGGAGTTGAGGTTTTAAATATTTTTTTAACTTGTTAAACATTTATCAGGTGATATGACCATATATGGTCATGTTGACCCCCCCCCAAATTGGCCAATGATGGGTCTGGAGGGGGTGGGGAGGGGAGGGGCCCCAGGTGGGCGTGTCCACAGCTCTGCTTCTCAACCATATTCTACATGATGGCGCCACTTCTGGGGTTTCTCAAAGCCTGAAGAACATTTCAGGGGGTTCTCAACCACGAAAAAATTTAGAAAGGCTGCTGTACACTAAACCAAGGCAGTGGGGAATATGAAGCAAAGCTGCAGCAGAGCCTTCTTCTTTCAGGGTTGAAAGATTAAAAGAGCAAAGCATCACCCATGGTGGAGAAAAACTGTCCTCAAACCCTAGAACAGATCCGACTCAGGAATATAGTTGAAATGAAGCCAGCTTCTAATAAGGTTGTCTTCTTACCTGGCGGTTTGGGCTCCTCCCAGATTCTAGGCATGCAACCTGGTGACTATGTGGGTCTTTAGGTAACCCTGGTTCATAGCGTTCATTCAAAAAATAGCCCTCTAACAGTGCCATCTTCAAAGCTACACCTTCTAAGCCAATTGATGGCAATCGACTTGGTAACCCTTTATTGTAGAATTTCCAGTGACCCCCCCCCCCCCAGAGCTACACTTTGTCATTTCAAGTTTTTTTATTTTTATTTATTTTCATTTTCATTTTTATTTCTCTTTCTTTCTCTCTGTCTCTCTCATCCATTCATCCATCCATCCAATTGGTCTCGGGGGCAGTGTACATCAGTAAAACACGAAATACAATAACCATAGAAATCTCAATAAAATTCTAAAAATCCGACTTAAACCAATTTCATTTACTGACGTGATGCGATAGCCAGTGTCATGCAGAGGTGGTTTATCCCAGCTGCACATGTTGCACGTGCTACGGGCCCTGAGGTTCCAGAGGCCCTGCCATAGTGTACGGTCAGGGGCCTTCTCACTGAGATTGTTAGGGGGTCTTCCTAACAGACCACAAGACCAAAAACAGAAGCTTCCAAAGTTCCAACTATCCGTAGAAAGAGCGCCCTGCCCCCCTGGCACAGTTGTGCTCTGCTAAGGCCCTACAAATCCTCCAATTGGCTCTGGTGTTATGTCCCCACAAATCACGGGGCTGGCATCACAGGGGATAATATTCTCCAGCCAGCAGGCAACGAAAGCAGGGGGCGGAGACTCCCATGTGCCAGCCAGGAAGTTGGCAGCCCTGGCAGTAGCTGACAGGCCTGCTGTATCTCTTGTAAGCAATTTGTTTCGTGGTATAAAAGATTCTTCCTCACTTTGTTCCCCAACTTTCTGCAGTAATCGCTAGGTACAGCTAGAAAGCAACCGATGGACAATCCCCCCAGACTTATGTGCATGCTTTGTCTCATTAGCAGACTGTTTGCAAAATACACAAAGGAAGCAGTCCAGGTTTGGGAAATCGAATGATGGGACCCTCCACCAGACAGCCGCCTAGAACAGTTCCTTCCTCCGCTGCACCATCTGGCCTATGAAGATGCTTGCCTTACTATTAAGCACATCCTGGAAAGGGGGAACTGCTTTTCGATGAGAACACTGACGGCCAAAAATGACAAATGCAGTCATGAAAATAAGCCTAAACGGGCTCATCGGTGCCAGTGCTCAGCTCTCCAGATCTGTCCACGCGACACCACAGAGAAAGAAATGCAGTGACAGATCTTTCAAACACATCCCCGAGAATGTAAATCCCACACCTAAACACAAACCTGCTTTGGACCATCTTCGTTCTCTGAACGGTCCTCTCCCTTCCATATCAAATATAGCACTTTTCTGTAGACTTGTCAACCCATTCCGCAACAGGTAGGGGGTAAAATCCTGGGGAGGTTGGCTATTTCAGATTGCTGGAGGTGTCTTATTTGGATTCTCCCCTATGGAGCAGGGAGGCTCTCTGTGAATAGAACGAATGGATCAGGGTGCGGTCAAGTTCTAACCGACTGTGTTCAATTTCTACTTGCCAGAAATACCCAAAGGACACAATTTCCTTCGCTTGCAGCCAGAAGCGTTACAGTCTCATCTATGACCTCAGGACTGTACCACATCATGCAGCACGTGCAGCCTTGATCCTGGTGGGATGCTGCCAACTGAGAGACGTGCATCAGGGCTCCATGATTGATGGGATAGCGTGTCCTGGATGGGTGGGAATTCCCGTGTCCTTTTCTACCTGGGCTCAGAATCCCGTGACAAGTAAATGAGCTCGTGGACAAATACAAAAGTTAGCCTAAGGTCAAAGCTCTGCGACAGTCCGCTTTGTTTTTTTTTGTTTTTTTTTTAAGGCTCCTCTTCGCAGCGGACTCATTAGTCATATCGGATGCTCGGACCATCTGGTTTTACAGAGGGTTCCTGTTAACTGTGACCATCTGCTCCTTGTTACTCTGTCATCAGGACAATTATGACAAAAAGGTGAGCCACACAGATGGCTTAGCAGCCACATAAAAGCTTCCTCTTTTAATGGACTTGTTACAGTCCCACGCGCTGTTTCCTCCTCTTCATAGCGGAAACCCACAGGTTGCTTCCTAACCTCTTTTCTAATCCTCTGCGTTGCAACCGTGGACTTCCTTGGTGGTCTCCCATCTGAGTGCTAACAAGGACTGACTCTGCTTAGCTTCCAAGATCTGGCTAACCTGGGCCAGCTAGGTCAGGAATGCTCTAAGGCAGGGGTAGTCAACCTGTGGTTCTCCAGATGTCCATGGACTACAATTCCCATGACCCCCTGCCATCAAAAAAAATGGCAGGGGATCATGGGAACTGTAGTCCATGAACATCTGGAGGACCACAGGTTGACTACTCCTGCTCTATGGCAATCCACTGTTATTAAATGAGAGACTTAGGGCAGAAAGTTGCTCCTCCGTGTATATGAACATATTGTTTTTTGCACAGAATCAGGCCAGAACTGTCTGCTCAGCATGGTAGAGTATCTATAAGTTTTTGAGCAAAGGAGGTCTTTTTCTGGTATCATTGCCATAAATCCTGAACCTGGATTCTCCTCCCAGCAAGATCTTTTTACCTAGCAATCCTAAACAGAGTAATGCCCTTCTAAAATCTATTGAAGTCCGTGGGCTTCAAAAGGAAGCAACTCTTCTTAGAGCTGCCCTGTTAGTTATCCCATTAATCATCATAGAGAACAAAGGGGTAACATTTTGTATATGTCACTTCTATGTAAGACAACTGATATTTCCTCAGAGTCTAGCGAAGGAGGAAAAATCTCTGGCCCAGACTGCTTCTCATCCGCATCATTTTGTATACGATGCACTTCTGAACTGCATCACCTGGCAGACAGACTTTGCAGGCATAAATTTGCCTCCCCCAACCATGTCTTCAATATTCCACTTGTCCTATTTAAAACTTCTCATCTTTTATCATGAAAGAAACAGTTACAGTTAGCCAAGAACCACCGAGAAGAACAAGAAAATAACTTTGGTTGTTCTCGCGAAAATAAATTTGGCTTCTCTGCTCTCAATCCAACTAGGTACTGGAAAACACGCTACAATACGTGACGTTAAATATATTTTTTTAAATCTATGATTACCCTAGTCATTTGTGTTGCATTTCCAGAGATAAACAAGGTATTTTGAAAGTACCCATTTAAACAAGATCAGAAACCCTCCAGGAAACACGGGTGGATACGTATTTAACGGAAAGCTTTTCTTTAGTGAGAGATAGTCACACAGAAATATGGTCATAGAAGCATAGAATCATGGGAAGGGAAGGAAACTCCAGGGTCATCTAGTCCAGCTCCCTGTACAATGCAGGAAACTCACAGCTACCTGCCCATTCACAGGGACCCCAATTCCATAACCAGATGATGCCCCCCAAGAAAGCCAGATGAAGAGTTGGTTTTTATACCCTGCTTCTTACTGCCCGAAGGAGTCTCAAAGCAACACAGAAATATGTGGAATTCGCTGCTGCAGAAAGTGTAGTGGCTAAGAGCAGCAGATCCAATCTGGAGAACTGGGTTTGATTCTCCACTCTGCCACCAGTTGGGTGACCTTGGGCCAGTCACGGTTCTCTCAGAGCTCTCTCAGCCCCACCTACCCCACAGGGTGTCTGTTGTGGAAGGAGGAAGGGCAGGCAATTTCATGCAGTTTTGAAATGCTGCAGGGGTAGTCAACCTGTAGTCCTCCAGATGTCCATGGACTACAGTTCCCATGAGCCCCTGCCAGCACATGCTGGCAGGAGCTCATGGGAATTGTAGTCCATGGACATCTGGAGGAGCACAGGTTGACTACCCTTGCTTTAAGGTAGAGAAAAGCAGACTGTAAAAACCTTCTTCATTTATCAATGGTGGGTTAAAATGTGGTCTTTAACCTATATCGTTAAGCAATCCTATCACGGGCTGTACCATGGTCCTTCATTTATTGGCAACATCCAGCAGAGATTTATGCTTTCAGCTTGTGCTTTCCTATAATGTTGTACACATGCCCCTCGCGGTGATTTGGAACGGAGTTCAAGAAACAGGAGGAGACCCACCGGAAACAGCTTGGTCCTCTTCCAAAACTAGGATTTATGATCCGACTACATCATTAGAAAAGCAACAGGGGCTGTAACACCTTCCCCCCCCCAAAAAAAACCCTGATGAGCCCTGAATGATGCTCCACCACACCTGAATCCCGTCCTCATAACTTAATTAGCATCAACAATGGGGGAGACATCCCTGCAGTCCATGACAGCCTCCCATACACAGACTCACACATTTGGGGGTGTGGGAGGGGGGGTTCACTGTGGCTGTTATATCATGGGCAGCAGTGAATTTGTTGACGTTCCCTTATTGTATGGGATGCTTAAGTTCCAATAAAGTTCTTTTGGTACCAGTGCTGTGGACTTATTACAGCGGCCTTCTCTTTGAGAGGGAATCTCCAGGGATTAGGGCTGCCAGCTTTGCGTTGGGAAATGCCTGGAAATTTTTGGGGTGGAGCTGGAAAGATTGGGGTTTGGGAAAGGGACCCCAGTAGGGTTCAATGCCACAGAATCCACCCTCCAAAGCAGCCATTTTCTCCAGAGGAACACATCTTTTTAGTCTGGCGATGAGTTGTGATAGCAGGAGATTTATTTTATTTATTTATTTATTTATTTTCAGATTTCTAGGACACCCTTCCCCACGGGTTCAGAGCAGCTCACAGCATATCATCTGCAAATCTCCAGGCCCCACCTGGACACTGGCAACTCTACCAGAGAACAAGCTAGGGTTAAGCCAGGGCCTTTGGTGGTGACATCACTTCTGGTGACACGTAACTTCAAGGGCATGAGGAGGCAGGCATCCATAGCTAGCTGACATCACTTTGGGGGCTCCTCAAGCCTCAGAAATTATTTCAGGGGTTCCTCCATGGCCCAAAGGTTGAAAAAAAACTGGATGAGTCATTTCAGCGTCTAAGGAGAGTTCAGACTGGATTCAAAACTCAAGACTAATGGCGCTTAATAAACTTTCAGAGCATGGCTTTGGATCCTGGTTTGATGGACCCTTACTAAATGTACTGAGTAGAACAGCCCACACTCAAGCAAGCACACTGCCCATAACTGATTCCTAGCTAATCTACAACAATTCATAGCGCATTGTGGTTTCACGTGATTGTCTGAACGGACCACTATGTTTGTATCCGCCCCAAGTTCAGTTGCAGCTTGTCATGCTGCCTAAATGCTGCCATAAGTCCACTGTAACTAAATGTCCCCATTCTTTTTAGTAGGTCTGAAGTTTTCGTAGATCGGGGCGAAAAAGGTTTTCTGGACACCCATAAGGAATGTGACGTGTGCAGAATCCATCGCTGGGTTTTTAAGTACATGATGTAACATGGTGATGAAGATTGTCTCTAGGCAAATGGTTTTGCAAGTCATCCACTGAGGAATTCCTTTAAAAATCTTGTTGTTGTTTTTTTTAATCCTTTAAAGATAATCAGACCTGGAAATCTGAATTAAGCAACTCCATAACAAAGTCTTACAGCTCGGCAAACTCCAATTAATACGATGCGATGTCTTTGGGCTTGTTTAATCCTCCTTTGCAAATTACCTATTAAACAAGATAATGGGAGAGGAAAAGTCAAACCTTGTTTTTGTGGCATCGAATTATTGCTAGTAATTATATACAAGAAAACTCCCCGCACCATCCTCCATTCGGTACTCTGAGCATCTTTTGTGTGCGCGTGTCTGCGAATGCCCGGCCATGTTCGCATTTACATGGGGATATCACATAATAAGCAGCTGTTTCTCAAAGACAAAGGATGTTAAGAATTACTTCTCGGGAGGGGAAACAACTGTTTATGTTGCCCACCTGCTTTTCCCTCTACGTGTTCAAATGCTGAGTCACAAGGAAAGTCAAAGACAAAAACCTGCGTGGCACATTTTATCACCTTTTAACCCCTTCTTTGGGTTTCCCCAAGTCCAAGTTTCAAAAGTAAATGCTCAAAAACAGACCGATCCATAATTGTAATGGGGAGCATCCAGACAATGTTACGTGTGTTAAAATGTGACTGAGGCCAAAAAGGTTTTTTGGGGGTATTGTGGCCCAGGATTCAATTTCGCTCTATGTTACTAATTTGGATGCCTGGTGAAGGAACCTTATCAAAGGGCTTCTGGGAATTCTCATTCCCGGGGCAGGCCATGGCAGAGAGACGTATGGCGAACCAGCCTCTTCTTGCCCCCCCCCTCCCCACCACCACCAAGGAATGCTTGATCGGGAGGGCTGACAGCAGCCACCGAAAATGATGGCAAGAACAATCGAAAGAATCGATTCCGAGAGAGAGAAGACATCAGCTGAGTCAAAAGCTGCGTATTGGATTGGTCCAAGCCTGTCAGTCACAGCAATCGATGAGAATTTCTCCAACAGCAAGGGGTTAACATTACAGCCTTTTTTCTCATGGACATTTAAAACATTCCTCCTCACCATCTAGGGAGATTCAACTGTATCCCTCTGTCTTTCGTTTCTCACCACCAGGTTTGGTCTGGCATGCCCTCACTAACTCTTCGTAGCCCTCCTCCCTGTTGGGGTTTATATTTTGATGGGTTGGTGTCTGGTTTTTATATGATTTTTCCATGTCTGAAATGTTTTAATGTTTGCCACCATGGAGGCCCTGAACAGGATGGAAAAGCAGTACAGAAATGTTTTCAAGAAGCAAATCAAATTCAGTATAAAGCCACTGAGCCACAGCAGTTGTATGATAAGTAAACATTTTAAAAGAATTGGTTATTATGCCCTACTTTTCTCATCCCCTAGGAGTCTCAAAGTGGCTTAATTGGCTGAGGCTTGTGGTCTCACTTCCTGTCTAAGTATTGATTGGCTGATGCTTGTGATCTCATTTCCTGTCTCACTGTTGATTGGCTGATGTCTGTGATCTCACTTCCTGTCTCACTGCTGATTGGCTAATGTTGTGATCTCACTTCCTGTCTAAGTATTGATTAGCTGATTCTTGTGATCTCATTTCCTGTCTCACTGTTGATTGGCTGATGTCTGTGATCTCACTTCCTGTCTCACTGTTGATTGGCTGATGTCTGTGATCTCACTTCCTGTCTCACTGTTGATTCCTTTTCCCACAACATTCAGGCATCCTGTGAGGTAGGTGGGGCTGAGAGAGTTTTGAGAGATCTCAGAGAGAACTGCAAGTGGCCCAAGGTCACCCAGCACACTTCAGGTGTCTTAAAACTGTGTAGCCACCTTCCCTTCCTCTCCCCACAACAAACACCCTGTGAGGTAGGTGAGTCTGAAAGAGCCTGGAGAGAACTGTGATTGGCCCAAGGTCACCCAGCTGGCTGCATGGGAAGGAGTGGGAAATGAAACTCACTTCTCCATATTAGAGGCCGTGGCTCTCACCCACTGCACCCTACCAAGCTGGCTCTCGAAGGTCATGGTGACTCGGAGATCAGCCTCTCTCTTCGCAGAACAACTCAGGCAAAGGCAAAACAAACTTTGCATTTCCAAGTTCAAAAGTAATGACCGGCGCCTGTTCTTTGGAGACAGTTTTTCTATTACTCATGATGTAGGCTCCATGGGTCTGTTGTCAGAAACACTAAATGTAATTTATATGACAAGCACTTGGATTCATACTATCAGTTCTCCCAGCAATATGTAAGCAATATCGCTTTTGACAAAAGTGTTCATAAAAAGGTGTCTGGAGCCGCTGGGCTCCGGGGGAGGGAAGGATGCGGATGGATCAGGGAGGAGGCAGACACAGCGTGGACGCAGCACCGCGACACTGCGACTGGCCAAGAGCATCCATCAGGCAGGGCTGGGGGTCTGGAAGCATGCGACGGGTCAAGCAAGGGTGGGGATGGGGCTCCGTGACTGAACATCTGGAAGGTCCTTAGTGGGAAGAGGATAGACCAACCTGCCTCTATGCCGGGGGTGGCCCCACTGTGGCTCTCCAGGGGTTCACGGGCTACATTTCACAAACCGGGCTTGCCATGAACCCCAAACTGAACCGCCTTTCCCCTGTTTGTGCCTTTCCCTAATGTTGTTTAAGTGGCACCGAGCTCAAATAGTGTGTCTGGTCGTTTGGGTGAAACCATCAACGCAAACCCACCAATCCCAGCCAGAGTAGACAATACCGGATGGGCCTGTGGTCTGATTCAGAATGGGGCAGTTTCGCACCCAGCAAAATAACCTTCTAGGCCTCACGTCGTATTCTAGGGAACAGATCCCCCCCCCCTTTCCAAAACAAACAGAAACAGATCATCCCCGGCCTCCTGAATCCCCATATGGTAGCACGTCCTCCGCAAAAGGCTGGCAAATGTTTATCTGTCTGAGAGCTTGTGTGTGGCTTAGAATGCAGTTAGTGTGAACACTAACCATTAAAGCAGGGGACCTGGGAGCACTCACCTGGCAGAGAAGCTTCTGCCTTGCCAAAGCCACGGTGCCACCGGAGACACTAACAAACCGAGCTTTTGACAGCCTCTTGGAAAGCCACCAAGCTCCGCCACGCCGTCTGGATGCTGATTATGCCAAGGTTCGTACTGAAGTACATCAGCACAGGGGAGGGGGGCTGCCTTACGCTCGCTCTCTTCTCCCGCCCCCCCCTTCCTCGAGTCCAGATTTCTAAACCGCCGATGGCCACTCCTTCCCCTTAATCAACCGGCTTTGATCTCTTTCCCTCCTCCGCCCAACCTCTTAATTGCAGCAAATGTTTTCATCGACTTTGCAACCTTGTCGCCACCAGCGGCGGGATCGGTGCCAGTCCGTGGCTGTTCGGGAGCTCGCTTTTTCGGGTGCCCCGCTAGGGAATGGGAAAATTAATTACTCCAGCTGTGCCAGCTCCCCAAATGCCGGGCAGAAGTTCTGAAACGTGATAATGCCGTGCTGCATACATTATACGTTTGTGGTATAGGAGGGAAAAGGCCGGCGTCAAGGGTTAGCTAACTGGATGGTGTCATGGGCAGCAGCCACCATTAGTCGTGACAGAAACGCACAAGAAAAGTGAGCACGGGTCTGTTTTGTGACCTATGCTGGCAGTGTGATGTCATACCTAACTGTAGCGTGTCACCCAGTGGGGAAGAGGGCATGTAAACAAGGCCCCTACATGTTGTGGCTAGAGTGAAGTGTGGCGTTATAGCTGTTGGATACCATCATGTTTACAGCAGGGGTCCTTGTCTACGGGTGTCTTTGGAATATGCCTGCCATAAAATGGCTGCTGCAGACGATGAAGCCGTAATACGGCTGCTGTAAAACGACCGCTGCAGCTTATCTTCAGTTACACAATGAAGTTTGTGATCCTGTGGTGGCAAAGCAACAATTTTTAAAGATCTACGCGGCCAATCAACCAAGCTGGCTCGTCAGGAGGGAGGTATATAAGTTAAATAAATAAATCTCCACTGGCCAATCATAAGCCTTGCTGGGCAAAAGCCCTATTTGGTTCCTCCCACTATCAAAATGATGGACCCAAATCAGTTTACACGCTTGTCTCCTCCTTCAAGGTCTCCTCAGGATGACTCTGTGAGGAAGCTGAGGCGGAGAGTCTGTGGCCAGACTGAGGCCACGCTGATAGCGTCCAATGTAATGTGGGGCTTCAAACCTGGATCCTCTGACATTGGAGTCTCGCAAAGCCCTCTGCCATGATGGTTTTCATCCACATCACTTCTTAAGTCACCTCAGAAGATCCTTCACAGGGTCATGGTCAGGCTAAAATGGAGAAGGGGGAACCATGGATGTTGCCTGGAGCTCCATAGAGAAAATATGAGCAAAAGGGAACTTGACAGCTAAAAGAGCCAACTTGGTGTGCTGATTGAGAGTGGCAGTCTCTAATCTGGAGAACCAAATTTGATTTCCCACTCCTCCATCTGGGTGGCGTTGGGCCAGTCGCAGATCTGTCAGAGCTCTCTCAGATTCACCTACTTCACAGGGTGTCTTTTCTGAGGAGAGGAGGGTGATGTAAACCGCTTTGAGACTCCTTCTGGTAGTTTTAAGGGGTAGAAAAGCCAACTTTCTTCTTCCCTTCCTCTTAACCAGCACTTCAAATAAATCGTTACGCTTTTCCTTCAATGTCCTCCATGCAGAAAACTTCTCTGCCATAGGGTAGGGCAAACATTCCAGGAGAGCACCCTTTGGGGTGGGGTTGGGGAGACTGCTTTTCCTTCCTCCATATCCATCCCCCTCCTCTCAGAGATGGTTCGTGTTCCCATGCAAACATTTGGATCATGCCTGAGAGAGAGCTTTGACTGAGAGACTGTGGCTAGCCCAGGGTCCCCAAGGCTGAGTCGGAACTGGAATCCACACCCCTGGGCTCTATCCGCACCGTCTAACGGTGACACCACTGTGGCTCACAGACTGATGAGAGCTGCCATTGCAGTCGAACAAAGCAGCCTCGGTCACTGGCAGGAGGTGCTTCCGTGGGCAAGAGAAGTATGAGTCATTTCCCGGAGGGCATAGAGGCTAGCAGTGGATACTTTGATATGAAGCACAGAGGTGACTCCTGTTGTCTTCTGTATTAATATGAACTGAGCCGATGCAGTCAGAACGAGATTCTGAGCTCATGCCAGTTAATTTATTGGAGTACAGCATCAAGCCGTTGACTTCAAGGAACATCACCCGGGGACCACTTCCATCCTGTCCCGTGGCATCTTCAAACAGCGGATGCATTCCTCTTTCGTCGGCACTCAGCATTCATCGGAATGTTCTCTACATCAGAAGCTTTGTAGAACAGATTCATTACTTGGAAGTGAGCAACCTCTGTTTGGTTTCGTCTTTTTTTACAAAGGGGGGGAGGGGTATTTATGGCCGTGAGAGCCGGTCGAAATCAATCGGATTACCAGGGCGCAATTTTTTCGGCGCTAAGCTCACGTTTCATTTAGCGTCGGAGAAAGACAAGCGGTACCCTTGAATGAAATGTTAACAAAGAAGAGGCCGTCAGAAACAATGGAAGCGACACTGGGTGGGTTTTTTTTTTCCTTTTTTTTTCCTGTAGCCAAACCAACCAGTCACTCTTTTGCAATATTATCTGCTGCTTTCTCATTCCATCAGTGATTTAATTACGAAAAGAATGGCGTGCAATGGAGCCATGAAACTCAAATGGGGGAGGGGGGGAGAGAGAGAGAAAGAGAGAAGGAACACTTTGGGAGGGTCTTAAAAGGGTAAAAATACAATTATGCCCCGTAATGAAACCTTGCAGAAGATCTCTTCAGCTCGTGGTTCAGAGCCCGCCGATTGGCTTTGATAGAGGTATAAACAATGCCCAGCGCCACCCCCATTCCGCTATAATTGTAGTGTCAGTCATGGTGTCTGTACAGAATACCAAGTACGGGGGGGGGGGAAATATATCATATCTCACTTGATTTATTTAAGGGGCTCCTGGACAAAACTGCAGGATTGCAGTGTCCTCTGCTGGAGAAACAGACCTGGATTTCCTACCTGAACGTTAAAGCGGGAAGTCTTGGTGACACAAAAAAAGCCAAAGAGAAAGCAACAACAGATCGGCTCAATCCATCAATCATTCTTTTGAGAAAGGAGGGAACGGTCCCATCCCTCACAGCCCATCAAAATAGCAGGAGACAGAAACACCATCCTAGAGATATTGCTTCATAGACTTCCAATGTTTCCTTCCTGATTAATGGCCCGATAGCCGTCACTTGTATAATTCACCGTAAGTGATCTTAAAAAGCTTGGTGTTCTCATGCATGCTGTCGTTATTGAAAAGGCCCGATCGAACCATTTGTCAGCGCTGACTAAAAAGGCTCTGAGCACCAGATGTCCTTTATCATCTTTTTATTACTATGCAGATACAATCCTTGGCGATTGCAGAACGGAATCTGCAGCGGAACGGCAACGTGGATCCTGCGCAGTGATACCGGAAAGACCGCCTCTCTACCTATACCCACAAAGAACACTTAATTCCTCAAACACCAACTGGTTGGCGGCCCCTGGCCCCAAGGAGGTACGTCTGGCCTCAAACAGGGCCAGGACATTTCCCCACCTAGTGGAATGAGCTCCCGGAACACATCAGGGTCCTTCCGGAGTTTGCAGGGCTTGCAAAACGGAACTCTTCTACCAGGCTTTTGGTGGGGATCAAAGCTAACATCCATCTACCTATCTATCTATGGCCCCACCCACTCATCAGCCCATCTGTTTATGTGTTGAACACTCCCAAATCATCTTGAATTTCTGGGAGAACTCAACACTCATAATAAATAGCCACTGCTGTTTTGACCTGTTTTAACTTGTCAATGTTTATTTAAATCAATTTTAAATTTTATTTTATCTACTGTTATTGTCTATTTTGTAGACACTGCCCTGAGCCAGCTTGCTGGGAGGGTGGTCTAAAAATCCAATAAGCATAAACAAACATAGATGTTCCAAAGCAGGTCCAAAGAGGGTGTCATTTCCCTTACGCGGCAGGAGATTTGGGGTCTTCATAGCGCTCTTCAAAGCCAATTGTGAAAATACAAATGCCTCTTTTTGTTCTCAGCTAGCCCACAATGAAACTGTGGCAGCAATAGAACAGGGAAACAGCATAGGTCACTTTTGGATCCCAGAAAATGAACTTCAGAACAACCCGCCCACTTTGGGAGTCAGAACTCCTGAGTCTTGCATGCGTTTTAAGTGCTGTCAAACCTTAGAAGGTCTGAAAGTGATTTTATTGGATCACATCCCCAGCTTTTCAGCCACTGGCTCAACTGATGAACCACTGATCACCATTGATCACCAAGCTCTGCAAGAAGAGCTACATCCATCTAAGCCTGTTGATTGACTATTAAGGGCGTAACTCACAAAGTGCTGAAGACTTTCACAGCCAGAGTCAACTAGTTGTTTGGAGTTTTCCAGGCTGTGTGGCCATGGTCTGCTCGTTTACTACCTGATGCTTGCCAGTACCTGTGGCTGGCATCTTCAGAGGTCGGGCACAGTGACTGGCACAATGTCAAGGGCTAAAACTACCAGACTATGGCCACACCGCTGGGAAAACCCATAACAGCTAGGGGTAACTCATGTTATACAGTCTGAGGAAGAGTTACCCCCTAGCTGTTATGGGTTTTCCAGCTGTGTGGCCATAGTCTGGTAGTTTTAGTCTAGCCATCTAAGGTGGCTAGATATCGGGGGGGGGGGATTTCACAGTCAGAGTAGTTCTGCAACGGAATTGACTACTTTATGGAGTAGTGAGCTCCCCCTCACTGGTGGTCTTCAAGCAGCAGCTGGATAAATCCTTATCAAGGATGCTCCAGGCTGATCTTGCATCAAGCAGGGGGTTGGACTAGATGGCTGTATGGCCCTTTTCAGCTCTATGATTCTAAGATAGGAGAGGGACTAGGTTGTTTGTGTCCTTTTGTCCTATGTCATTATAACCAAAATCCCTACTCCCCCCTCTCATGTAAATAAGAGGACACACAAACCCTTCTTATCACCACTAGTTTGACCACTAGTTTGGAATCCGGTTCCAAATCTCCCGATTTTAGGAATCTGGAAAGTAACATTTGCCTTACCGATCAGCAAGCTGGTTGAGTTTCGTCTCATTCAAACCTCCATCGCTATCATAATATTTTGCAAAAACGTTAAGTCAGAAGAGGCCCATCACTGGGGATAAAAATGGATTGTTCTCTTGATTTAAACTTGTAGATCCACCGAAGAAATGGAAGCAAAGGGGGGGAAGAAATGACTGAGCTCTCCTAGGGTACCGTTTAAATTTTATATCTTTCATTTCTCATACACAGACTTCCTTATAGACTAATAAAGTTTGGCACCAAGGTATCATTCTTCCTCTTTTTCCGCAGAGTGTCGTACAATCCAAAACTCAATCAACCTGGCAACTGATCACGTGGGCTTTCCACCCTTTCCCCCCTAAACATGCTGCACAGCCTCGATTGCAAATATTTTTTATTGCAAAAAAAAATAATAATATGCTACTCAGTCACTACCCTATTCGCATTGATTTGATTACATTGTGGTAACTATAACCATTAGAACCTGAGCCTTTGGGAGGGCGGTATATAAATGTGATAAATAAATAAATTACTTGGTTGGAGAATTAGAAATGGGAATAATCCCCAGGTTCTTCCAAATCTAGTCCTCCTATGTTCAGAAGCACCATAGGTATATGTTGGCAGAGCTCGAATTTGCACCGGGCTGCTTAAAAGAATAAACTGGTTTTCATTGCAAAGAGAGGCAACAATGTACAGAAAGAGCGGAGGAGTCCTCGCTGTCTAGCTATCTAACTGTTGTCGGCAGTCATTCTGTTGAGGGGGCAAGCAGGAAGGAAACACACTCAAAGGAAAAGGAAATCTCCAATTTAGCCAATCAGGGCATGGGGGGGGGCATATTGACATGACTATATATGGTCATATCATGCAATAAGCGTTGAACAAATTTTGAAACTCTATTAAAATATAATTAACACCCACCCATTCAGGAAACTCTTCCAGGGCTGTCAAGAACCCCCGGGTTTCACAAAACCCTGGTTGTGAAAGCCTGATCTAAGAGAACATTATATCTGGAAACAAACGACAATCAGCCAGTACCAAGGTTAGTTGCTACTCACGAAAAAGCCTACTGGGAGAAGCATTTATTGGAAATTCAGGTCAAGGGGAACAAATGAGTTGTTTCGGTGATGGAGCCATGTTGGAGCTGGGAGAAGAACGGACCACAGCAGCCCTCTCTAATCTTGCAATTGAGTGGGTCACCACCAATGTGTAGAAGATTTGGAAGGTCTCAGCAACTGTATGTTGAAAGGTGTCCATTCACATAATGGAGTGGCAAGCAGAGGGAGTTAAATCATATTTGGAGGCATCTAAACACATCCCTGCTCCACAAAGTCGAGTATTCTTGGCTGATCATTGCCCTGGACTTTTCTTGCATCTGCAGACCTTGTGGATCTATTGTGCCATAACTAAAAAAAAAAATTGAAGGTCAAAACCCTGTCAGTGCAGGAATTTCACAG
The DNA here is from genome assembly GCF_049243985.1 of Paroedura picta. Taxonomy (NCBI): domain Eukaryota; kingdom Metazoa; phylum Chordata; class Lepidosauria; order Squamata; family Gekkonidae; genus Paroedura; species Paroedura picta. Next base: position 33,505,447 of record NC_135382.1, read on the forward strand.
GAGACCTTTATGCCCAAGTAAATTTTCAGAGATTTCTGCCTATCAAACAAACCGTTGATTTGCAAAACAGCGTCTGTCCATGACCCTCGTGCCCTTGTGTAATTACTAAACTAATGAAGTGCTAATGAAATGATACAAATTTTATCCGCTTGAAAACGCCAGGTTTCCAGGGCTGCCTCACCATGCTAAAAGGTTGTTCAGTGTTGCGTAACCAAAATAGACTGCCCCATTGCAAGCAATGCTGCCCTCTAACCGCTGGCATTTGGTTGCTGGGCGTAGATGATTCTTCTCCTTCGAGCAAGGGCAGAAAGACGTCCACTAAGCATGTGATCAGTGGGAAAGTTTAGCAAAAAGAAAATCCCTAACCATCGTGGTGTCGGTAGCTACCAGGTTTGGAATTTGAGCTTGGCCACAAGCACCTTCTACCAGCCACATCTGACTCACCAGCTTTCTCTAGACTTTCTGATGTGCCAACATTACCTAGATGCAGCTGATGAAGCCACACCGATCCATGATTCTGTAATTTCATGGTGTTCTCACTATTGTTATAGACCTCCTTGAGCCAGGAGGAAAGGCGGGATAGGTAATTTCCATAAATTAAGTAATAAATAATGAACTCTGGGTGGCCCTGAGCGTCCTAAAGTTGGAAGCGGCCATATAGGCCAGCTAGTTCAGCCCCCTGAGCAGTGCAGGATCAGTCTAAAAGCATCCATGACAAGTATCTGTCCAGCTGCTGCTTAAAGGCAACCAGCAAGAAGGGGCTCTCACCACCTCTTTAGGCAGCCGATTCCACAGCTGAACTACTCTTACAGTGAAAAACAAATCCTATCTAGCTGGTACCACTCTACATGTAATTTAAACCTATTACCGCAGGTCCTATTGTCTGCTGCCAACAGGAACCTTTCCCTCCCCTCCTCCAATGGACAACCTTTTAGATACTTCAAGAGAGCCGTCCTGTCCCCTCTCAACTCCCTCTTCTCCAGGCTGAACATTCCCAAGTCCCCCAGCCTTTCCTCACAGGGCTTGGTCTCCATCCTCATCACTTTCCCCTGAACTCTCTCCATTTTGTAATCCAATTGAGAAAGGAATTCTTTCTTTCTTTCTTTCTTTCTTTCTTTCTTTCTTGCTTGCTTGCTTGCTTGCTTGCTTGCTTGCTTGCTTGCTTGCTTGCTTGCTTGCTTGCTTGCTTGCTTGCTTGCTTGCTTGCTTTCCATGGCAGTGCCTTCAGTCAGCAGTGATCTCTTTGATGGACCATCTATGACATCTCCATCCATCCCCACCCCCTAGCGCCTTCATATGAGCCATTTGAAAGACGGTTAAAATAATAAAATCATTCAATTAAAGACGCGTAAACAAGCAACAATAGGAAGAGAGCCGGTGAAGCGCCTCACTTTTAACCCCAGTTGGAATTCCATCATTCCCCCGCCCCTGTTTTTATCCTAACAACGATCCTGTAAGGGAGGTTAGGGTGAAAGAATGAACGGCCCCATGGTCAACCAGCAAGCTCCCATGCTGGAATCAGGATTCAAACTCAGGGCTCTGGGGCCCCAGCCCAACGCTCTAACTCCTCGACCGCGTCAGATTAATTTGGCCACAACCGAGGCCCAAATCTGCCTCTTGCTCTTCCAAAATCAGAATTAAAAAAAAAAACCATCAAAGCCAGACTAATGATCTGTGTTGCCTGTCTCCCATCAATGTTGAAAGCACTTGTCTTATCCAGCATTTCGTAACCATTATATTTTCTGAGTCTGTTAATGGCCTGGAAGTATCATCAGGTTCAGCTATCGGTAATAGAAGGGGAAACGACTTACAGTCATTTGAAAGGAGTGAAAGCCGTCGCTGAAATCCCCTTCAGCGGGTTTGTAATAAATGATCCCCCCCCCTCCATGTTTTGCTGTAGAATATACAATGCAACAAGTCCACTTAATATTTGCTGCAAGAACGCAGAGATCCCTCCAGGGATAATAGGCGGGAAAAGCACTGGCAGAGGTTTTCACATTAATCAGCCGAAGGATTAATCATGCAAGAAATAGAAGTTAAAATTTAATATTTGAAGATAAAGTTGAAACAGTAGCCCAGTATAATTAAAACGAACTTTCCAGCTTCTGTTGACGAGTCTGTTTTATTAGCTCCTTAGCTTGGGCTTCGAGGACAACTGGAGAGATGTATTAATTCCCTGTTCAAAAAGGCCCCGTCTTCTTTCCGCATTTCCTCTTTTTTGCCGGGAAAAATGACCTTCCGGGTTTTCCATTCTGCTTTTCCCTTTATCACCTTGCAGCATCTTTATTAGTGGGTCTAGCTTAGCATCACAGTTAGAATGTCAGACTAGGATCAGTGAGGCCTGTGTTCCAATCCCCACTCGGTGGCTGATCGGGGCCCGGCCGCAGTCCCCGTTGCACTGGTTTTGCAAGGCCCTGTGAGCATCAAGTGGCATTATGGATGCTTTCAGGCTGATCCTGTATTGAGCAGGGGGCTGGACTAGATGGACTGTTTGGCCCCTTCCAACTCTATGGTTCTAGCATTCTTCTCATGGATGCTTTCAGGCTGATCCTGCATTGAGTAGGGGCCTGGACTAGATGGACTGTTTGGCCCATTCCAACTCTATGGTTCTAGCATTCTTCTCATGGATGCTTGAGGCTGATCCTGCATTGAGCAGGGGCCTGGACTAGATGGACTGTTTGGCCCCTTCCAACTCTATGGTTCTAGCATTCTTCTCATGGATGCTTTCAGGCTGATCCTGCATTGAGCAGGGGCCTAGACTAGATGGACTGTTTGGCCCCTTCCAACTCTATGGTTCTAGCATTCTTCTCATGGATGCTTGAGGCTGATCCTGCATTGAGCAGGGGGTTGGACTGGATGGCCTATCTAGCCCCTTCCAACTTTTTGGTTCCGTGATTCTAACTAGGGACACCACCTGAGTTACTTGGAGGACACAAAGGTTGGGGGATTTTAAAAAGGCACTCAATTGTGAACTTGCAGTTCTGATACTGGTAGTTTCCAAGACACCACTGCATCTGGAAGCAGTTTTTCTTTCAAGAAGCGGTCCCTGTAGCCGGGGCTCAAAAATGCTTGACAGTAAGCCAGGTTCCCTCCCAAATCAGGCAAGCTTTGGCTTCTGTTTACCACCTGCTGATGTGAGGATTTATTTGAAGAGCTGAGCTGTCCGGGTTCTTAGCCGGATTTAGATTGCCCCAAATCTTGCAGTATGCATGGAGAATAATTTAAAAGCAATGCACCAACCCTTTCAAGCAACTTGGCATTACCCTAGAATTATTTGGGCAGAAAAATGAGGTTTATAACCGGAATACTTTGTGTGTGTGTGTGTGTGGTCTTTAAGGCTTCCCGAGACACATGGAGTTTAGCCACAAATAGCCATAGTCTGCTCACGTGCAGTAATGTATCTGCTCACTGTAATGCACTCTTGGTCGGTCTGCCTTTGAAACAGGGTTGCCAGCTTTGGATTGAGAAACAGTTGAAGAAGGGTCATTGGTTAAGCAGGTCAGCTCAAGAACAAAAGGAAGATCCACAAAGTGGCATGAAAAAATTAACTTTGCTCTTCTCTTGGAAAGCAGTCTTCTTTCTTTCTTATTGTATAAGTGGGGTAATAGCCAGAAAGGGGTCCGGATACTTTTCATTTCCCGCTTTCAAGAAAGCGCCTTTCATCAGTGGCTAAACTCTCATTAAATACAGTCGCACCTAAATCCTCTATGATAGATTAAAATATTCATACTTTAAATATCAGTTGGCCATAGGCTCACAAGGTACATGGAGAAGCCCAAGAACGCTGTAACTTGGATCCAAGTGACTATCACCCCACTTATACAACCAGCAATAAAAAGACTGCTTATTTTTTTTCACCCCACTTCATTGATTTTCCTTTCATTCTTGAGCTGGATTGAGAAATACCCAGAGACGTTCAGTTTAGTTGTTCTGAAGAATCAACGGTTCTATCCAGCTTCCTCTGTTCAGCATCGGGAAATCACAAGATCCCGGCCTGTTGAACTTGCCTGCAAATATCCCCTCAATTAGAAGCATGAATAGTGGCGTTAACACCAACTTCCATGGTGCGCTATTTTGCATTGACCCAGAGCTCTGAAAATACACAATGTAGAAATTGCCAGTGTGCAGAAGAGTAGTCTGTGTTTGACATTGCTCCCCTCTCCATGGATTCCTGTTGCCTTTCAAAGATAAGCTAATCATTTGTGGGCTTTAACACAATCGCAGCTGGCTTCCCGAGACATTCTGATGCCCGCATTTTACAACTGTTAGAACGCATTTTCAAATGGATCAAAAGTACTGGGGAAAGAAAGCAACAGGCGGGATTTAAAAAACAAACCGACAACAAAACCCTACCCTGATTTAGACGCTTCATTCTAAAAGATACAGTCATTTACTTCCAGCTCCTCCGTCTACACCAGACCTATACGTCTTGTAACATCCTCATGCAAAGGCAGACGGTCAAACGGACACAACTCCAGACATGCAAGGTGAACAGCGAGACTGTAATAGGCTATCCGGGGTTCAGGAGATTGTGTTAGGTCTGAGAGGTCCCATGTTTTGTGGTCATGGGGTTACACTGGTGACGTTACATAATGTCAACTGATGGAGGTTTGAATGCCAGATTTCACTACTTGGCACTGTAGCCAGCATGGTGTAGTGATTAAGAGTGGCAGACTCTACTAGGTTTGATTCCCCACTCCTCCTCCACAGGCAGCAAGCTGGGTGACCTTGGGCCAGTCACAGTTCTCTCAGAGCTCTCTCAGCCTCACCTACTTCACAGGGTGTCTGTTGTGGGGAGAGGAAAGGGAAGGCAATTTTAAGCACCTCTGAGACATATGAGGCCTTTAAATGGCTCAAGAGATCATACAAACCAGGTCAGTTCACAAACCAATCTCCTGGTTCTTATGGGTTTATGGTTCGGTTTGCAATTCAGCCGTGAACCAAACCACAAAAAAATGTGGGTTTTGCCCATCCCTAATACTATTAGAAAAATCGGTTTCCTTAAAATATGCTTTCTTTATAACACACAGGGCACGTTCAGAGAAACTTAATCCATAGCTTTCATAATCTCTCTGGGAGAATAAGAGTATTAGCAGAAGATTAGGTGAGACATCTTAGATCTCTGTTTTGGGTTTTTCTTCCCTCAAAAAAAACCATACAGCTATTTTTAAAGCATTAAAAGGTTTCACATATGGTCAAGATGACTGCTATAGATCTGGTTGGACTACTTTGCCCCTATTATTGTAAGCCACCTTGAACCACAAGGGAAGGCTGGATATAAATGCTTAAACAAGTGAACAAATAAATAGAAACGCTACGAATTATCAGTACCGCCTTCGTCCATAACCGAATGTCCCATGAAATGTTTTTAAAGTTGGTCTTCCTACAGGCCTTCGCTAAGGAAGAGGGCTTTCTCAGAGCCTCATGGATGGCCAAAATCCATGGCTAAAATCGCTATAAACACCTCGTGAAATCTCCCCTGAGCTGGGGGGAACAGGAAGGCTGACGCACAGAACAGCAAGACAGCAAAATTTCAAAGCAAAACCACAATGATATGCAAAAGCCCTCTTGCCGCTTTGTTTTCCTTCACATATGGCACAACAGAGCTCAATCCAGCTTGTCCGGATCAAAAGGAAATCTATTTGGAGAGCCAGGTGGTAGAATAGACGGATCTGCAGAGTTAGACATTTTCCAGAGTTCCAGAGGGTGAACACGTGACCGATTCATAAATAACCCATTTCAGTGCAGCGCTGCGATGAGGCGGCAGTGAACAGATTAATTGCCCCCTTACAACAGTGTTCCGGTGGAACCTCGCTTTTAGGCTGGTGACACCTGTCACAACTTTTGGAGGATAATCACGAATGAGTGAGTGGATCTTGCCCAATGATCGCCAGAATGGCTTCAAGAACATCAGGACACGAGAAGAATCCTGCTGGATCAGACTGGTCCATCTAATCCCTCATCCTGTTCCTTACGCTGGCCAACCGGTTTGCCCCGGAGGGCCAATAAACTGGGCATAGAAGCCAAGGCCCACTTTTCCTGTTGCTTCCTAGCATCAGGATTCAGAGCTTTGCTACCGATGGATGTTGAACTTTCCTTTTAATCACTATGGTTAACAGTCACTGATGGACCTATTCTCTACAAATCTATGTCCTCCTTCCAGGCTGGCATTTGGCTGATGAGGTAGAGGGAGATGATCCATTGATTTCTCAGATACTGACATAGATTTTCTCCTTCTGTGATAGATCAGGAGCTTGTGCAGAAGACCACAGAACAGATGAACAAGCCAGATGTCAATGGAATCAAGTTGGACTGCCCATGTTGGGGTTCTGATACATGTAGTTGCTTTTGTTTGCTTGTTTGTTTTAACACACCTCTAGACAGTGCCATCTCAGGGCGATGAACAACAAACATAATAAAACCAATAAAAATGTAGGCAAGAATAATATTGAATCATTAGACCTGAAAATCACAGATAAAACCACTGTCAGCACCAATAATCATTACTGAGATTGATCACAATTTCGGCCAGCAAAGATGTTGCCTGTAGGGAGGAGTCAGAGGGGATGGGAGGGAGGCCAGGAATTTAGATGTATTTTCTGGCTGGCTTCAACCATAAGCCCAGTGGAAGAGCTCCATCTTCCAGGCCCTGTGGAACTTAGCAAACTCAACACTTAGGATTGGACATTTATGACCCAGGCGACCATGATGACCATTTCTGTTGTTTCCTGCTAACTCTAGAACCTTGTGTTGCTAACGCTGGTGATATGTAGTTACAACAACTACTTCTTGACTTCACGGGTAAGTTGACTAGATTTGATCATGGCGAAGGAATAGTCTCAGCTTCCATCAACTGAAAACCAAGGCCATGTGTTTATGTGTGCATTGTGTGTAGGCATTGACATGCCAGAGAACTCTAGTCAACCAACACTTTCCTATCACTCCATTGTCTGGCATCATAAATGACCCTCTCCTTGGCCCATTAACAAAGCTGCCCGAATCTTCATTTATTGGCACCATAAAAGGTCAATTGTCCATGAGAATGGCTATGACATGAGCTTCAACTTACAAATAAATGATGTCCACTTCCCGGACATTTTTCTCATCGTAAATATCTCTTGACTTTTTCATTGTTTAGGTAAATGAACCCAAAGCAAGGGCTTGAGAGAGGTGATTAAAACGCCCTTGATTGTTAAAAGTGTAATTACGGAATACTGCAATTTATCTCTCTCTTCCAGGAGTGTGGACTCGGAACAAAATTAGAATCTCCATGACACAGAAAAGTCATCCCGTTAATAACGCTTTAATTATCACACCCAACTCGTGCACATTTGCGAGATTTCACATTTGCTTTATTTTTAACCGAGCCAGGAGCCAAATTCGGCAGCCTCCCGAATCGTCCGGTTGTCCACACAACAAAACACAATTTTAAAACAGCAGGACATTCTGTAATGCCTGCTGCTGGGAACCGTTTGTCAATCTGCTCTCTGCTGTACATGTCTCACCACATCTTCTCACTGGGACTGACGTGGGATACGGCAGAGGTTGAGACGGAGATCCACCCTGTTATGCCAGCAACTTTCTTGCATAGAACCTACAAGAAAGGTGTTAAAAATGCACCATCTTTATAAGAGGACCATAAAATGTAGTAATGTTGTTCCAAGTTTTGGCAAAGAGCAATTTTAATCTACAGCAGGCACATTATTGCACCCTAAAAATGGCCCCTATTTTGTAATAAAGCACACACTCGCACTTAATGGCCGCAAATTATGTTGAAAGAGGCAACAAACGACCAATTTACAGCCTACCACATAAAGTCTACTGACTCAAATTTAAAGTCTGCCACATAGTTTATCGTTTCTTGTCGTTCAGTGACAGTGCCAAGCTTTCGTTTTCTCTCCAAGCGGCCGCCATCTTGGCCAGTATCTGCAGTCAAGAAGAAGAAAAGGAGTGGGTTTTTATACCCTGCTTTTCTCTCCTGAAAGGAGTCTCAAAGCGGCTGTCAATCACCCTCCCTTCCTCACTTCGCATCTGATGTCACATGGAGGAGTGGAGAATCAAACCCGGTTCTCCAGATTAGAACCTGCCTCTCCTGCTGGTCTCCTCTCCAAGTACTAACTGGAGCTGGTGTCTGCTTTGTTTCTAAGCTCAAGCAAGATTGTGCCAGTCAGGACTAGTCAGGCTGCTATGGGGAAATGGGATAAAAAAACATCACGGAGTCAGATTCACCTGTGTGCTCTGAGGTACAATCAAAGATTCTCCCCAGTGAGAATAAGATGCCCACAAGGAATGACAGGGGCCAGGCTGGGCAGGTGAGTAGAGCTTCAGTTCAGATTCTCTGAGATGATTGGTTGGCTTAGGAAACTGGAACCTGAGAGGCAGCAAGCAAGGTGTTGACCAGGTCCAAGAAGAAGGCCACCTCATAGAATCCTAGGGTTGGAAGAGGCCATGCAGGCCATCTAGTCCAACTCCCTGCTCAGTGCAGGGTCAGCTTAAAGCATCACGGATCAGCCTAAAGCATCTCCTGACATTATCCCCAAATTGGTCAATCCAGAAGTTTTGTATTACCTGCCAGTCAAAGAGGCTGACATTTGTCAGCCCCATTGCCTTCCACATCTCAAAAAAGATCTGACCTTTGAGAACAAAGAGGCCTCTTGAAGGAAATTCATATAAGTTGTTGCCTCAGTTTGGTATATCCCATCTGTCCATTGATGAGACTGACAGCTTTAATTTGGGAGAAAAGCTGTTCTTTCTTTTTGATGCTAGGACCCAATATCAATCAATTTGAATCTCCCAAGTTTCTTTGCTGGTTCAGCGCAGAGAGCTAATCAAACATTCTTCTTCCAATAGAGCCTGGGCCAAGGGTTGGTAGATGCTCACAGACAGCGCATGAATGAGATAGTCATTTCTGGCAGCCCATAATCAGAGCCACCTGGCCTTTCAGAAGCTCCCAACACAGAGGTGGTATTTGCTCCTGTTGTTCCCTTTGATTAGCCATACTGTTAGGTTCACTTTAGGTTGTTTTAAACATTTGCTTGATCATTTTATTGCCGCCGCGTCTCATCGTCTTTTGCAAGCCGTGTCGGATGTTCCATGGAAACGTGGAATAGAAGCATCGTAGTTTTGAAACTATAGATCAAAATAAATGAATCTGCTTGTTCGTTTTCTATGGACTCTCAGCTAAATATGAGTTGACAGCGTGATGCAGCGGTAAAGAAGGTGAATGCCATTTTGGGCTGTATCGACACAGGCATCATGTCAAAATCACAAGATGTCATAGTCCCACTGCGTGTCGTATTGGTCAGACCCCACCTGGAGTCCTGTGTGCAGTTCTGGAGGCCTCACTTCATAAGGAAATGGGCAAAATTGAGAGTGTGCAGAGAAGAGCAACGAGGATGATCCAGGACCTGGAGACCAAACCCTATGAGAAAAGGCTGAGGGACCTGGGAATGTTCAGCCTGGAGAAGCGGAGGCTGAGAGGGAACACAATTGCTCTCTCAAAATACTTGAAAGGTTGTCACTTGGAGGAGGTCAGGAAGTGGTTCCTGTTATCAGCAAAGGACAGAACCCCAGTAATGGCTTTAAACTATGTATAGATCAGCACCATCTAGAAAGAGATTTTTTTTTCACAGCCCAAGTAGTTTAGTAGCAGAATCGACTGCATAGTCAGGGAGTGAGCTCCCCCTCACTGGCTATCTTCAAGCAGCAGCTGGACAGATACTTATCAAGGATGCTTAAGGCTGATCCTGCATTGAGCAAGGGGTTGGACTAGATGGCCCATATGGACCCGTCCAACTCTATGATTCTACAATACTAATTACTCTAATTCAGATGATAGGTTGCTGGAAAACTGAGCATGACTGAAGTTAGGAGCCACTGCATATAACCAAGCCCAGCCTGGAAGGGGAAAAAACTCAGAAGGGTTTTACCTTGAGAAGAGTAATTGCCGAAGCAAGGAGTTCAGTGTTCCTCTCCTGCTGTCTGAAAACAGAAGTGATTTTCTCCGCGGGCACAGTAACTAATTTACAGAAGATTGCCTGGATGACAGGAAAGGAGAAAGGGCTGTTTTGGCCTGTCATTTTCTCGTCCGTAACAGCCCGAGTGGCTGGCTCCATGGCTAAGTTGCATGTCCGCAAAATAAAAACAACCGGAGTTATTTACTCGTTACATGGATAGAAGATAGTTTCGTCTTACTGAAAAAACGGGTTGAACCCCAACAAGCAACAAAATGAACCCAAGGGCACAGCCAGGTGACAATTAATGCAGGGATCTAACCCTGATTGCAAACGGGATTGTAAGGTGTTCCTTAGGGTTAGCTTAACCATGGGTCCGGTTGGGGAGTTTGTAGGTTTACTGGGATCATTACGGGTGGGGAAGACTTTGTGGCATGGTTTGGAAAGACCATGATAGGTACAAATATTTGTTGACATTATTGTACATGTAAATATATAGGGATTTATATTGGGGTAGGTGTCATGGTTCAGGTTGGGGGGTTTGGAGGTTTACTGGGATCGTTAGGGGTGGGGAAGACTTTGCGGCATGGTTTGGAAAGACCATTAGATGTGTAAATATTTTCTGACATTATTGTACATGTAAAAATATAGGGATTTATAGGAGATTTATATCCCACTGTACTTCCATGAAATTCACAGCATCACAGAGAGTCCTTTTTGAACTCAACCGGTTCCAAATTGTAAGTAAGATCTGTTCGTAGCGCAGTTATGACTGATGTTATGCTTTATTGTTTTTAATCGTGGCTTTATCATTTTAGAGTTAATTACTGAATTGTGTAGTTAATAACATGTCAACCGCCCTGAGCCAGTACGCCAGGAGGGGCGACCATATAAATCCAATTATAAATACATATATAACTGCTGCTGGATGGAGTCACTGAAGCAGTAGGAGCAAACTTAAATGGACTCCGGGGAATGGTAGAGGACAGGAAGGCCTGGAGGATCATTGTCCATGGGGTCGCGATGGGTCGGACACGACTTCGCACCTAACAGCAACAACAATATAAATGCTGGTTGGCAGGGAACGCCAGCCCCCACTGGCTCTGAGAGTTGCTTGTTGGGACCGTCTCCATATCAATTGTGTCTTGCCACGGCATTTAATTAAAATGAAGGAATGGGGTTTCATTTGGCTGCTGCGTCAGCATCTCGGCACAATTAAAACCCAGGGATATGATGATTGACAAGGCTTACTTAACAAATGAATTACCTGTCAAGATTAATGCATCGTCAAAAGTGTCCTCTCAGCAGCAGAAACCGAGAAAGATGGGGTTTGGGAGCCATGTCATTTAACTTATCTGACAGATAATGCGGGCCAAATTTTCAAGATGTCTTGCTCGCAGACACATTTAGCTGTGGGCACAAATGAAGGAATTTAGACATCTGCGTTCCTAGTTTGTTCCCAAATTATGTCTAAATCCCCATAATATGAACTAATACAATTATAGAAGGGAATTAAAGACAGCTGGTGAAACTTTGTCCCCAAGATGATTCCTGCCATTTCCCTCACAACAAAGCAAATTACAAAAGGGCCACCTCTTTGTATGTCAAATCAACAGAAATCTCTTGAAAAGACATTTCTCCAATACAGACTTTTTCAGCTAAGGCTTCGCGAAGCCCTGGGGTTTCTTGAGGGCCCTGGAAGGGTAGGAGTTGATTAATTCTTTATATATTTTTTTAATTTGTTGAACAGTTATTGGGTGGTATGACCATATATGGCAGGGGTAGTCAAACTGCAGCCCTCCAGATGTCCATGGACTACAATTCCCAGGAGCCCCTGCCAGCATTTGCTGGCAGGGGCTCCTGGGAATTGTAGTCCATGGACATCTGGAGGGCCGCAGTTTGACTACCCCTGATATATGGTCATGTTGACCTGACCAATCCCCCCAAAATGGCCAATGATGGTCCTGGAGAGGATAAGGAGAAGCCCTCAGGTGGGCATGTCCACAACTTTGCTTCCCAACCATATTCTGCATGATTGTGCCTCTTCTGGGGTTTCTCGAAGCCTGAAAAATGTTTCAAAGATTTCTCAACAGTAAAAAAAGAGTTGAGGAAGGCTGCTCCACTGCTCAATCCTCAAGATTCTGTATTCAGATGAAGTAAATATATATCTTTCTGTGCCGTTGACTCTCGTATCTGATCAGGCTGGAACAATGTTTATGATGGATTCATTCCCCGGTCCAGATGACCCAGGTTGTAGACCGTCTCAAGATTTCTCCTGGAATAATAACACTGTTTTCTCTGTTGTCGGCATCTACAAGTGACTGTCTGTCATTTTAGGATCAATGGACCGATGCTTTGATTCAATAGAAGTCAGCTTTGAAGAGGCCGACAAAAGAAATCGAAGGTCTCTCGTTCCGTGTTCTTCATACATGGATAGCATTTCATGCTACCTCTGTCCATATTTCATAAGTGGAACTGAAACAATTTCTTTTCTAGCTCGTGGTGGTTTCCAGCTCTTTGGCAAATCTAGTTCTTGGTGAAAAATGCTCTTTGATTTCTCTCATTTCCTACTTCTCCCTCCTTCACTACAAAAAGCTATAAATGTAGTGTGATTTCAACCTGACAAACTGTTGTTTCGTTGGATATTCTTTCTCAGATTATTTTCAGTGATTTTAAGGGGGTGGGATGAAAAGCACAAAATAAATTGTTCACTGGCCTTCTCTGTTACTCTGGAATGCACATCAACATCCACAGTGTGTGCAGGATCAGACCAAAGATCTGTTGAATCCAGCATCCATTTTTCTTGCAGAGAACAACAAGTAACGAAAAGGGAAACAAAACCCCTTCCTGAAATACAGGCGAGAGCCAAAAAGGTTACGGATAAAATCAATTTTAGAAAAAGATATACTGTTTATTATAGGAGCTCAAATGTTTAATAACCATAAAAGAATGTCTATTTGGCACATCTATAATGCCAAATAATTATTTGACCTTGACCTAAAGAGTTTTGATGAAATAGATCAGGGGTATTCAAACTGCAGCCCTCCAGATGTCCATGGACTACAATTCCCATGAGCCCCTGCCAGCAAATGCAGCCCTCCAGATGTCCATGGCCTACAATTCCTATGAGTTTGCTGGCAGGGGCTCATGGGAATTGTAGTCCATGAACATCTGGATTGCCGCAATTTGACTACCCCTGAAATAGATCATCATTGGAGGTCAATTGTGCAAATTCAAGGGAGGGGGAGATTCAGGGGGCCCAGTAGATGTTCTTATTTTCAGTTGTCCTCAACCAAATGCCTGGCAGAAGAGTTCCCTTGTGCAGGCCTTGTGGAATTGTTCTAGGTCCGTCACAGTAATGTGCTCAGATCTCTGTAAACGCTAATGTCAAGGTCTCTCTCTCTTTTTTTCCCCCCTAAATAATTCCACTTCATTTTGACATCAGGACTTGCATAATTTCAAATTGCTGTTTAAGATGCATAACTAAGTCGATGGGTAAATATTTTGATTTTCTTATTAAGCTGGAAATCTAAAAATCTTAACAACTGGTGGCAATTCAAGGAATCAAAATGCTCAGGTGTTTGGAGGACAGAATGGAACATGGCAGAACTGTCAGAGTCTTACCAGGTAAATGGGGAGGGGGGGCAGAGATGTGACTTGTCTGTTCAGGCCTATGGAGTAAAGACCACGAAAGAAGAACTGGGTTTTGTACCCCGCTTTTTACTACCTGAAGAAGTTTCAAAGTGGATTACAATCTCCTTCCTTTCCTCTCCCCACAACAGACACCGAGTGAGGAAGGTGGGGCTGAGAGATCTCTAAGAGAACTGTGACTAGCTCAAGGTCACCCTGCATGTGGAGGATCAGGGAATCAATCTTGCTTCTACAGAATAGAGGCTGCTGCTCTTAACCACAACACCAAGCTGGCTCTTATTGTTGTTCAGAAGTCCAGTGAACGACAACATCCTTATAGATTCAGGCAGGTAGCCATGTTGGTCTGAAGAACCCAAGGTTGAGTCCAGTGGGCCTTTTCAGACCAACCGAGTATAAACTTTCTGGGTAAAAGCTTTCTCATGTATGCTCACTTCATCAGATAATAGTGTGGATGCACACAAAAGCTTATACCTCGAATTGGGTTTTCTTAAAGGAGCCGCTGGACTCGAACTTTGTTTGAAAACATAATCTACTGGCTGGGACAATTGCCTTTAAGACAGACAAGTTAAAAATATATAGTCCCCGAAAGCCAACCGCCAGCGTTCTTTCCTCCACGTTTCACAAACACCGTCTGGTCAATCTCCATTCTCCGATTCCCACATGAAAATGACTTACGGAGAAACACAGGAAGCAGACGTTTGATAACCGCGATGCATTATCTATTCTGCCTGCCTCTGCGGCTATCGTAAAATGTTTTATTTCTCCCATAAGGGAGATAAGAGGTAGGATTAGCCTGTTTAGCTGGAGTAATTATAGCACCACCCCTGGGGCTGCCTCAGATAAGGTGAGATGGGAGATTCGGGGGGATTAGTAGAGTGCAGAGCTCAGTGCGACGGGGGCCTCTGGATTACACTATCTGGGAAACGCCCTCCCAGATGAGAAACGATTTGGCGATAGGCGGGACGGGACAGCCGCTTCCCGTGTTGAAGGAAACGGCCGATGCGCTCTCAAGAGAAAACCATCCCACAACTTCTACATGTTCAAACCGTAGAGGGTGGTGGTAAATAGGATTTATGGAAATGGTTTTTTAAAAATTGCTTTTCCCAAACCAGAAGAAAAATGTGGTCTGAGGGCCAAGCCCGAACATTTCCTGAGAGAAAGCTCCGTTGAGGAAACTTCAGTGGGGTAGGGGAGTAGAACTACAAGTGCTGAAAATGGCAGGGCCAAATCTAGACCACAAGAACACAGTGGTACATGGACTCCTGATCAGCCATTCATAGTGGGGTTCCTGTGGCCCCCTGCTGGCACATTTGAAGGGGGCCACAGTTTGAAAAACATGAGGAGAGCCCAAAGGGTTTAAGGGAGGGGGGCTGGTAATTGAACCGATGAAAAGCGCTTTTTTGTTCCATATGATGACATTAGCTGCTAGAAAATTGAATGTACCTTATTCACAATGTACCTTATTCACAATGCAGCTGCCCCCAATGGACTGGCTTCAGGAAAATCCCGGGATAACAGCAGGTTCATGCATCATTTTGAAAGAGCTACATTTTGGTGGCATGCTTTCACCTCCATGCTCTCAGCAGGTTAATCGGTTGACCCCAGTCGTAAGCTTGCCAGACTAAACTATGGTTGCCAAGGATCAGTACGAGAATGACCCAGTGTACGCCATTCAATGCAAAGAACAGGAGACAGACACCAAGCCTGGTTTGGTGCCATAGTTAAACAGTGCTGGCCTCTAATCAGGAGAGCCGGGTTCTTCTGTTCATTCTGGAGGCAATCAGAAAGGAAGTGTGCTCAAGGAGTAGGAAGTCTCTTGTTGAGCAGTTTGGGACACAGGAGAAGACTACTGGAAAAGCCCAGGAAGTTCCTACCTAAATTTGCTAAATACACATCTCCGATGCCCTCTGAAGGCTATTAAAACTGAATCATAGACCGGTAGAGTTAGAAGGGGCCATACAGGCCTAGTCCAACTTTCTGCTCAATGCAGGAACAGCCTAAAGCAGGCGTAGTCAACCTGTGATCCTCCAGATGTTCATGGTCTACAATTCCCGTGAGCCCCTGCCAGCATTTCATGGGAATTGTAGTCCATGAACATCTGGAGGACCACAGGTTGATTATCCCTGGCCTAAATCATCCATGAGAAGCATCTGCCCAGCCGCTGCTTAAAGTCCACCAGTGAAGAGGCTCTCACCACCTTCTTAGGCAACCAATTCCACTCCTAACTACTATGACTCTGAAAAAAAAAATTCCTGCTCTCCAGCCAGTACCACTCGACATGTACTTTAAAGCCATTACTGCAGGTCCTATCCTCTGCTGCCAACAGGAACCGTCATATATTCTCTGTGCGCTGCTGAATCGGGCACACGACAGATCTTCCACCTTCCAACTCTCCTTCCAACTCTTCCCAATCTCCATCCTTCCCAGAATCCATCCCCAAGTCTTCAGAAACTTCCGAGACCGGTCATCCGATAGACATCCGGCAAGACGTAACAACTCCCTCCTTCCGTAACACCCTGCAGGGCAGTGGTCCCCAACCTTTTTATCACCAGGGACCACTCAACACCGGGAACCACTCACCGGGAACCACTCAACGTCTTTACTGAGGCCCGGTGGGGGGGGGTAGTTTACTCCTCTACTCTCAACCACTGCCCTAACGCTCTCTGATCGCTATGGTAATGTTTAAACATCCCTTCAAAATAAGATACAGACACGCCACAACAATGAAGTGTGTTGTAAAGGGCTGGGGGGGATGAAGTAAAGGGCCGGGGGGGGGGGAGAAGGCGTCCTTCGGGGCCCACCTCCAATTAGTCGAAGGACCACATGTGGTCCGCGGCCCACAGGTTGGGGATCGCTACTGCAGGGGTGATACTAGGTACTTCGCTCGATGAGCAACCTGTACTTTTTAAATGTGGCGTGGTCCCAGTGCTAAGACCCTATCAACTGGCCTCCTTGGACCTCTCACACCCAATGCCATGTGGTAACATGTATTGGCTTCAGCCTCCGGAGGTTCTCATCCGTTCCGGAATCTCAAGATGCGTCGAAAGCCTCGAGTCCCTCAACACTTCCTTCGCACTCAAAATTAGCTGTCATACGTAATTAGGTTAATTTCGCCTAATGCTCCTCTGAAATGTGAGCATGTTATTGACAATGAAAGCAGGCATACGGAGCAGGTGACCTTGCAGCCGATGGAGAACGGGCTCCTCGAGGTGAATCCTCAGCCGAGGTGGAGAGCGAGGGTGGGGTCAGCGCGCAGGGGCTCCGAGGGGCTGGCGGGGTGGCTCGCTGCTGGGGGGGGAGGGGTCACAAAGATGAATGGAGAGATTCTCTCTTCTGCATTGAGAACATAAGAGCCTTGTGCAGAAAGCTTTCTAGGGAGGTTATTGCATAAGAGCAATCACACAGAAATGCACCATGAACGCAGGCGTTAGGGCTGGATCCTGGGCCAATACTACGAGGGGGCAAACATTCAGAGGAGGGTGGGACCCAAAAGAAGTGGGTCTGAAAAGTCCATTTTGCAAGATGGAGCTATGGTGGGGGCCCAAAATCACAACCACCAAAGATGCTGGGAGAGGAGGAGAGAAATGGAAAACTCAGTTGCTGATATCTTAACCCCTGTCTGGAATTTTAGTTGGGGGGGGGCATTAGATGGATTAGATGGAGAGCCATCTTGGTGTAGTGGTTAGGAGCACGGACTGCTAATCTGGTGAGCTGGGTTTAATTCTGTGCACCCCACATGCAAAATCTGGCATATTCCAAGACTTCCTTTTACGCTCATAACATGATTACCATCCCAGTCCCCTCCCCCTCTCCCAAAATGCTTTTTGAACATACAAGCTTGTGTTCCCCCCGTGTTCATTACAGCAGAAGTCCGCGCAGTAGTTTATAAGGACTGGAACGTTCTATTAGCCTTCACCATACAGCATTTTCTAAAATTTATGTTGGAAGTGGGACCACAGGGGAACCTGAAACCAATGATTTGACTCATGAATTTTTGATCTCTTTTCTCCCTCTCAACTTGGGGCCATCACACTCTGCCTTGTTTCTTCCGACAGCTCTTTGTAACAGGAAGACGCTCCGTAGCAAAAAGACAACCAGCTGTGGGGACATGCGGTTAACAAGATGCTTCTCTTCTCAGGGAGACCTGCTTTACCAGGGCAAGGAAATTTGCTGTGACTGTAGCTCCGGATTGTCACAGGCACAGGGAGGACTACCACAGAGGTCTTCATGTGCTAAGCGATGCTCAGGCCATCTTGGATGGATGCCTCTCTGCCGTCGAGTCTGGATGATGACAAAACACATTCAGGGGGCTGATATGCAGTGATATCATTGTGGCTATGTGGTGGCTAGAGGTCTGGACTAAAACCAGGAAGCCCTGGATTCAAATCTTCACTCTGCCACAACGGTCACCTAAGGTCCTTTATAGACTGTCGCTCTAACTGACCTTGCAGGGTTGTTGTGAGGATGAGGAGGGAGCCCCATGAATTCCACTCGGAGGTCTTCGAAGGAACTACGGGATAAGAATGAAGGATAGATCAACGGTGGAAACAAACCTCGCTGACAACAGTTCTCCATGTATGAGTGAGGGATGTGGAAGATTCTTCTTCTCCCAAAGCCACCAACCAGCATGGTGCAGTATTTAAAGGCAGCAGACTCTAAACTAGAGAACCGGGTTTGATTCCCCACTGCTCTGTATGCAGCCAGCTGCGTGTTCTTGGGCTAGTCCGTTTGCTTAGAGCTGTTCTCACAGAGAATCCTACCCCTGGCCTTCACTCCCCTGAGCGAAGTCCATCACCGTCCTTCAACCTAAGGCATCTTCTTCTCACTAGAGCACCTCATAGGATGGTCAGATCCACCCCCCAACACTATAAAAATTAACCCAGAGAATAAATTCAATTAAACTACCATCCAGGGGGCATGAGTGTGTAGGCAGCATGTATTAACTATTCCCCGCAATAGAAACTCCATCCAAGCAGAAAACTTGACTTGCAGGCCTTCTGCATGTGGGGAGTGCAGTCTTCATTCTGCCCTGGAAGTTCACTGGGTAACCTTGGGCCAGTCACATGCTCCCAGCCTAGCCTACCTCACAGGACTGTCGTGAGAAAGATCAGAGGAGAAGAAAACAATGTAAACTGTTTTGGGTCTCCATTGGGGGAGAAAAGCTGGATATAAATAAAGAGAGTAAATCAACAGAAGCAAAGGACTATTCAAACATACATTCCCTCCTCTCCCCCCCTCCCAACAGCTGCCTGAATGGTACAGTCCAGGAAAGGCTTTACCGCTTTATTCCTAGGATAGGATAAGCTGCTTCTGTCTTTGGAGAAGGGCAGGGTTTGCGGCTATTAAACAGTGGCTGTTTCCCACCTGCACCCGAATAGTTCTTTCTTTTTTTGACCTTATTATAACTTCGGCAGCAACCAACTATTCAAACATACATTCCCTCCTCTCCCCCCCTCCCAACAGCTGCCTGAATGGTACAGTCCAGGAAAGGCTTTACCGCTTTATTCCTAGGATAGGATAAGCTGCTTCTGTCTTTGGAGAAGGGCAGGGTTTGCGGCTATTAAACAGTGGCTGTTTCCCACCTGCACCCGAATAGTTCTTTCTTTTTTTGACCTTATTATAACTTCGGCAGCAACCAATTACGGCAGGTCCTTTACGAAGGGGGGGGGGGAGGATAACAACTCGAGGCAGAAGGAAAGCAGCAGACACTGATGAACTCTGGAGGAAAGAAGAACTTGTTATTCAAATGCACTTAGAACAATAAGGGAAAATACAGTTCCTATTTAGGGAGCGCTGCTTTTAAAATAGAAAGCTGGCCTTTGCAGCGTAGGTCAGGACCAATGTATTTATTTTTTAATTATTAAATGAAGGCTCCTATCTGGTGTCGGAACGACAGTCCGGTTGTTTCTGAGAAACGACTCTCACCCTCTTTAGGCAGCTATTATAGCAATGCGTGCATGAGCACTGATGGGGAATTCTGAACTATTATCTTGGCACGCCCCGTGGTTACAAATCAGCAAACGAGCTCTGCAGAGGTTTCGGCCTGCACGTTCTCTACCTTGCGTCCAAACTCACTTACAACCACAGTCAGAGTAGTTCAGCAGTGGAATAGGCTGCCCAAGGAGGTGGTGAGCTCCCCCTCACTGGCAGTCTTCAAGCAAAGGTTGGAGACACACTTTTCTTGGATGCTTTGGGCTGATCCTGCGTTGAGCAGGGGGTTGGACTAGATGGCCTGCATGGAATTGTAGTCCATGGACATCTGGAGGGCCGCAGTTTGACTACCCCTGCTCTAGAAGCTAAAATGTACCTAGTTGTATGTGGTTCGTTGGACATATTCACCCACCAGTTAATGTCACCAATTCAGAGCTCCCAGAGCAGATCTGAGCCCTGTCTTATCAGATAGTCACTTTAACTGTATATATAGTCATGACCTTTGGCTATAAACAGTGAAATTTATATGACCCCCCAAAAGTTGTTAAGCAAGTTGTCCCGCAGGGCCTCGTGTTGAAGGACTTAACTTTGAATAGGCGCCAGGTGTTCCCGGCCCTGCACTTAAGACGAAATAACCAAGCCCAGCTAGCAGGGCTGTCCCTCTTCTTATTGTGACACTTTAAAAGTCAAGCGCTGATTACAAACTTGCATCGCTGATAAATGGCACAACAGGGAACCCTTTTTAGCGCATTTACCTAATTAGTGATTAGCGAGTGTTCTAGGACTTCAGTGCCAAGTTCCTGACAAAATGACAACACCAGAAAGGAGAAACAGATGCACGGCTTCTGGATGTAAAGAAGACTTCAGATTCAGGGCCTGGCCTGGCTTGACCTTGGGATGGTGGACAGGAGGCCGTCCTGCCCCTGGAGGGAACATTAGCCACTCAGCTGAGCCTATGGGAGTGCTGCCCCAGCATCCATATAGAGTTGCCAGGACCCTCCAAGCTGTTGGAATGGCAATCAGCCAATAATCTGGTGAAATCAACCCTGAAGGATTGTTAAATTGTTAAGCAGCTAAACTGCACCTATGTGCTCACTAGTGACACCAAATGGTCTCTGCTGGGATTGCAGGGACTTCAAGCCATGTGGAGTGGAAAATTCTGAGCGCATGTGCCTGGGAGATCCCACTGTTTAAGCCAAACATGGCCATTTCCTCATTCTTCAAGAAGAGAGGGCTCTTGAATAGTGAGGAGGGAGGACCCTCCACCATTAAGCTCTCAGATCTCTCCAGCTGCTGATGTGTGGGCATGTAGTCCTGCTTGCAGCCTAGCCAAAGGGGCTTGCAATGGGTTTCTTTGTAACTAACCTTTTAAGCTTGTGTGCACTTTTGTACAACTTCAAAGCGCTGTGAATCTGTGCCTAATCTACAAAAGGTCATCTATAGCTGCGAACACTCTGCAGCTCTATTTTTCTGGAGGGACTTAGGGCCAAGTCCCTTCTGGGGCTCCTAGAAGCCTGAAAAATTATTTCAGGGGCTCCCCACAGTCCAAAGGCTGTTCTCGCTTAAGGCTGGGGGCTAGGCTTGTCCATGTTTTAACCTAAGCTCCTTTGCATTATTTCTATAGGTATTCATCTAGGGTGTGGTAACAGTGAGGTCTGCCTGCAATTACCAGTGAGATGGAAAAGGGGACAAACAAAATCAATCTGCTCTCCCTCCTACCGAATATTTGGATTATTATGCAAAGATGCAGCCACTGAGGCAAGAGAGATTGCAGTAAATAAGGACATAGAAATCATTAGGGTAAGATAGTGTTTCAAAGAAATAGATTACGCCAGACTCCCCTGCTGAACTTCATTACAGAGATAATCAGTTCCTATTGGGCGACCCCGATGTAGGTAAAGCTGAAGGATAATGAGATTCCTACAAGAAAAGTGAAGAATGATGAAATTTGGATGTGCCCAGGTAGAAAGTGAGCAAAACTAGAGCATGTACCTTCTTTGTAGGATATATGTCAAGGGGCAAAGGACCATGCTAGATGCAGTGAAACAAATTTATAATTAGGCCATCCCATGGTTTTTACAAATAGGGGATGCCTCAAACAGCTGCAGGACGAGCAGCATTGGACTGGTAATATCATTGCTTCCTTTCTCAGGATGTCATCTGAACATAAGAATATCAGCAGAACCCTACTGGATCAGACCAGTGGTCCATCTAGTCCAGCATCCTGTCTCATACTGTGGCCAACTAGTTCCTCTGGAGGCCCAAGAACAGGGCATAGAGGTTGAGGTCTTCATAAGAACATCAGAAGAGCCCTGCTGGGTCATATCAATGGTCTATGTACTCCAGCATCCTGTCTCATTTTGCCCAACCAATTTCTCTGGACAGCCAACAACAGGGCATAGAGGCCCTTGATGTAGCCTCCTGGCTCTGGGATTCAGAGAATTAGTGTCTCTGGACAAGGCGGTTCCCCTCAGTCCCTATGGCTAGTAGCCATTGATAGATTTATCCTCCATGAATCTATCTACGTAATCTTCTTTTAAACTTGCTTCTTCCTCTGGCCATCACTACATCCTCTGCCAGCGAATCCCACATTTTAATCACTCTCTAAGGCAGGAGTAGTCAAACTGCGGCCCTCCAGATGTCCGTGGACTACAATTCCCATGAGCCCCTGCCAGCGTTTGCTCTTCTGGGGGTTGGACAGCATTTGATTGGTGGAAATCGGGTGGAGAAGGGGCAAATTGCCATGGTAACCTTGTCTCGCTTATATAACGCTTCCATGAAGATAACAACAGAGCAAAAGGTTAACAGGTGGAAAGAGAACTTAAGTGAGTTCTTCATAATGACACTTACCTGAAATATTTATATCCTGTTTCTTGCTCTCAGGACAGCTGACGCAACAGAATGTCACCGAATCAACTGTAATGATGCTCTCAATGAACCAACAGAACAAAACATAAACATTCCGAAGAAGCACCTTAACTTTACAATATCCCCCAAACACCAAAATATGGGAACCCACTTGGTCCCAGCTTCATGTGGATTTCACAGATGCAGGGGAAATCCAATTGTTGCCATACGATATTCTTTGGAAGCATAGGAGAATACAGGAAGTCCTTTTAGGGTAGGGAAAAAAAGGGGATGTGACTCAGTACAGACCCCAAAACTTTGGACCTTCACATTCCTAACAAAATACTGACCTCTTCCAGCTCCAGAAAGTATAAACAAGATAGAGGTGACAAACCAGCATTAATTTAATTTAACCAGTATTAATTTAAGCAATTTACCATTCCATAGCTCTTTATTTTCCTTAATTAAAGGAGGCTACGAGAAGGTTAACGTTTTGTCATTGGTGATTAATGCTGGGTTTTAAAGATCTTTTAGAGGGAGAGTTACATGCAATGTCAAAAGGTATTAATCTGTAACTAACTCTGTTTGCTAATAGAGCCTTGGGACTGGTTCTGCATACGGACTTTTGAAGGTTAACGGGGAAATTTCTTTTTTTAAAAAAAAAACAACAATCATTTTGTCTAAAGCTGAGCCAAAGTTACACATCTGCTTACCCATTCCCGAAGTGCCAAAAAAAGCCCCCTCTGTTTGGGTGATATTTTAAAAATTCCTTACCTCCCCAATTTTGCTTCTTTTTGCTTATTTTATCATGGTTGCCTTTATCATGTTTTTTAAAATAATGTTTTTATTTGTTATTGTAAGTCACCATGAGTTCCGCAAAGAAGAAGGGGGCTAATCATTGTTATAGATAAATAAATATGACTCACAGCCAGGCCCTTAATGTGACCCCCCTTGTCTTGTAGAGCAGGGGATGGCATCCCCATTGGGACCTGCACAGTCAAACGCTTCCATTCTGCAACCCAAGCTGGCTCCCTTTGAATCGTTTCCCATTTGTGCCAGAACACTTGGGGGCATGCGTTCAAGAAGGGATGGCTAGCAACAATTGCGAGATTTGGGCTCATGGATGCTGAAGCATGCCTGGCTGGGTCTCCCAAGCAGATTGAACATGAGGCCCCCTGATTTGTCAGAGGTAATCAGTCAATGCACAGGAGAAATGTGCCAACTGATGTCTCAGGAGTCCGATTTTGCCGTAGATGTTCCATCCATCACCAAGATGAATGAAGACTTCCCCCCCCCCTTCAGTTGGGGGAAAGGCAATCATTTGGGGCTCTGCCCAGAAGGAAATACATCCTGCTCCTCAGGTTCTCCATAATTTGCTTTAGATTTATAATCCCGCATTAAAACATGATCTCATACATCACATCCTCCTTGGGTTTAAAATATTAAGGAATGATTAAAATGCAAGTTGCTATGAGTATCCACTGACCAATAAAACACAGGTGATTTTTCTTTCCTAGCTGCTCTTTAGGTGTGGGGGGGGGGAGATTCAAGAGAATTTTCCCTCCGTCTACATCGTTCTTACAATCAACAAGAACTTAAAGGACTCAGAGGCAGGTGAAGCTGAGAGAGCTCTGAGAGAACTGGGACTGGCCCAAGGTCCCCCCAGCTGGCTGCATATGGAACAGGGAATCAAACCTGGTTCTCAGATTGGAGTCCACCACTCTTACCCAGTACACCAAACTGGCTCTTGGTACCACCTTCTTTGTGAATGTTACAAGTGCCTTTTGTGCTAGAAGCAAGGACTGCAGAGTTCATGCCGATATTTTGATCCCCATACGCTGTTAGCTGCCTCCCAAGTTCATG
This sequence comes from Paroedura picta, assembly GCF_049243985.1. Taxonomy (NCBI): domain Eukaryota; kingdom Metazoa; phylum Chordata; class Lepidosauria; order Squamata; family Gekkonidae; genus Paroedura; species Paroedura picta. Next base: position 33,529,692 of record NC_135382.1, read on the forward strand.
CTTTCGGTTCTTCCTTTTGAGAGACCCACTACCAAAGCCCAATCAACTGCAAACTCTGTTGACTGCAAATTAGGCTTTTACAGGCTGGGATGAAGAGGTCCCCGAGCATGGCGCCCTCTCCTGACCCAAGGTTGCTTTGAGAGGATTCTGCAAGCCATCCTGCGAGTCCTGATTAGAAAGCGCATCTCAGGTTCCTTTGAGACCAAGCAATCCCCGCTTGTCTCTCTTGGCCAAAGGATGCCATGTCTGGGGGGTGGGGAGAGCCTAGCAATCTGGGGGGTGGGGAGTGTCTAGGGCAAGAGCCAACTCTGTTAGGACCAAACTCATTTCCGATTTGGTTTTATTGACTTCCATGCGCCAGAGAGAAACCTCGAGGCATGTCAGCTGCTCGGGATAATTCTCAGCCTTGCGCGCAGAAGCTAGTACAAGCGGGGGCACAGATGCAGTGCCAGAAGGATTTCCTCGCGTTCATCTGTTCCCTTTTCTTCAATGGGGTCAAAACAAGCCAGGCCTCCAGCCATTCCACTCAGCAGAGAAGGAAAAAGAAAACAGACGCAGGATGCAGCTTAACACTTTCGGCTGCAGAAAGGAGCAGGCAGAGAGGAGTCGAGGGGTTGCTCGCGAACAGGCTGCCTTCTAGCGAATCAGGTCACGGGTCTACCCAGGTCAGTATTGTGTACCCCAGATGGGAAAGGTTCTACAGGGTCTCCTGCATCACTTGCTGCCCTGGTCCTTTGAACTGGAGTTCTCGGGAATTGAGTTTAAGACCTCCTTCCCGCTAGGCATACGTTCTACCTCTGAGCCTGGCTTTTACGGAATCAGATAGAATCACAGAATCATAGAGGTGAAAGGGACTCCAAGGGCATCTAGTCCAATGCAGAATGCAGGAAATTCACAACTACCTGCCCATCCGCAATGACCCCAATTCCCTGCCCAGATAATGCCAAAAAAGATCATGGGTCCACCTAGGCAAGAGCTTTAAGAGCTACTTACCAGGTGTATGCTGAGCCCGCCTTTCACTGCTTTGGATCAAGGGTCTATCAAGGCTGGTATTTGTCTACTCTAGCCAGAGAAAACAGGCCTCTCGAAAACAAAAAAAAAGGGAAGGGAAAAGAAACCCAACCTGTAAAACAATGATAACAATTGCTACTCATAGCATTCTTGTATGTGAAAATAATGTTTAGCCTTCTCAACCTCTCTGGTTGCTAAAACAGGCCTCCCGTCAGATTCTTACTGGGGAGGCCCTTGCAGTAGCGCACTTTGGCCACCTGCACTGGTGGCGCTGCTTCACAGCAGACCAGCGAGTTGCCTTCTGGCTGGTTGCTAGAGTGGTGCCAAAAGTGGGTGCTTGGATTCCGTTGCTTAATCCGTCTGCCACTTTATAGTGTGCGAATCTCTTTGCGCAGGGAAGGTGCTATATAAGATGTCGCTCCCCAGAGTCATAGCTTGACATCTGGCGAGCTAATTTATTTCCAGATGTCTGACTGGCTCCGTCTATGCAGGAGAGAAAATGTCTTCAGAAGCTGAGAATGTAATTTAAGGAATGATATAACCAAATATTTTCAACAGAATGTTCTCACTTGTGCTTTCAATACTCGTCCTTGAATAGAAGACCGAAAAAGCAGGGGAGTGTTTTTCAGTGACTGGCTCGTGGCTTTTATTCTTTCTTTATTCTTGACTGTGGAGCATTGACCCATAGCAGCATTGTCCTCAGGTTGTCGTGATTCTATGAAATACGAAGAAGACATAGAACCATAATTGCCCCCAATTACACTTCTGGAATATTTCACTCAGTCTCCCTTTTAGATGACCTACAAGAAAATCTTCAGGGGCTTTTAAAGGCAAAAAAAAAAATGGAAGCCCAACAATGCATTTTCAAAGTCCAAATCCCCAATAAGCCATGGAAGCTTGCTGTGGGATCTTGGGTAAGTCTCTCTCTGTGTGTCTGTCTCTCTGTCTCTGTCTCTCTGTCTCTCTCTGTCTCCCTCCTCCCTCAGATAGTTGTGCAAATAAAACAGACGAGGGGAGAATGCTGCTGTATGCAACTTTCTCTCCCCAGCAGGTATAAATAACTATATCAGCCTTTCTCAACATTTCTACCATTGTGAAACCCCTGTCACATTCTTCAGGCTTCGCAAAATCCCAGAAGGGGTGTGATTGTGCAGATTATGACAGGGAAGCATAGTTGTGGACATGCCCCCCCATGACCACCCTTCCCAGGCCCTCTAGGCCCATCATTGGCCATTTGGAGGGAGGGGGGTCAGGTCAACATGACCATATATGGTCATATCCTCACCTGCTACATGCTTAACAATGTATTAATATAGATATATAAATTAACTCCCACCCATTCAAGAAACCCTTCCAGGGCCATCAAGCCTGACCTAAACAGAGCAATTCAGCCAGAGCCCATTCTGCACATATTAGATACTGGACTTCCAATGCACTTTAGAAGTAGATTTTCCTGTTCCACCACAGGAAAATCCAGCTGCAAAAGCATGTTGAAAGTGCATTCTCCAACATGTGAAGAATGGGCCCAGGAGGGCATTTTCCATTGGGGAAGCCAGCTAGAGGGGAAGAATTAAGGAACCCCTTCCCTTCTTCCCAGCTCAGGCCATTCCAGACATCCCTCCCATTGCCTTTTAGAGCCAGATCTCACTGCTGAAATGCAGTATCACACGTGATTTGATTCCAGCACCCAGGAAGATCTGCGTAGAGAAGGATCCAAAGACAGCCTTGAAAATAGCCATCACAATTGGCATTCAGGGGTCCAAAGAAGCCAAAGAAAAAGCTAAATCACCAGGCATTTATATGAGCAGGGTGGTTTCGTAGCGCCTTTGAAGCAGGGACTGGCTGTCTGTCCCAACCGATAAGCTGGAATGTGAAGTCAACATCGTGATGCAAATGTGACCTGTTTGTGCACCCGAGTGCTCCAGGGGTAAGGGAGCTTAAGTCTAATTAATGGCCCCCTCAAACACAGTCCTCAAACGTCAGGAATGCCACCCGCCTGCAGACAGAGCCCGTGGCTGAAGCCCATGTCAGATGGCAAGTCAGAGAAATTGCTGCTGTATGAAAACACATCTGTTAACATCAACTTTCGCGCCTTGCACTCATATTTAATTAGCACAAGTGCAGGACACATTTTTTAAAGGGAAAAACTCGTGCTCGGATTGAATGTCAGGGCCCGTCAACCCGGCTTTGTTTTTTTTTTTCTTTTGACTCCCTCAGAGTCACCCGGGAAGCTGCCTTAGTCTACAGCGAGACTCTGTGTACAAAAAGCGACATGGTCTAAATTATGAGGGAAAACCACACAAGCCATTTACACAGTGTTGTCCTTTGTACACAGAGCCTCGCTAAAGGTTTACAACTCCATGAGCCCGCCTATTGAACAAGCCCTAACTCTCTTCGGGTCAGTATTTCCCATTCTGATGGACAGCAGCGCTGCCACCGGTTAACTATTTAGAGGGTTTTACATTTCGGTTTATGTTGAGGTATTACACTTCTGCATGCAGCCATCTGGGTGACCTTGGGCCAGTCAGTTTTGTCAGAGCTGTTTCAGCTTTGCCTACCTCACAGGGTGTCTGTTATGGGGAGAGGAAGGGGAGGTGCTTGTAAGCCAGTGTGAGACTCCTTTGGGTAGTAAAAAGCTGGGTACAAAAAAAACAGCTCTTTTTCTTCCTCTTCTTCTTCCTCTTCTTCTCCTCCTCCTCCTCCAAGCGTTTCCTATAAACTAGCGAAGGAGCTGTCCATAACTCTGGTGCTGAATTTATAGGGTTGCATTAGGACGCTGCCTTATTGTCGGCTTTTATGGCAGCAGCTCCCCAGTGTCCCAGATTGAGGTCATTCACCTCACCTACTCTCTGAACCTTATAGATGGAGATGCCAGAGATCAAACCTGAGATCTGCAGCATACGAAGCATATGCTCAGGGAGAGGGGAGTCTATCAATGGAATAAATAAATGCATAAGCGACAGGCCCTACCCAAATTTACTGGGCTAATTTAAAGAGTAGTTGAGCCAAAGGAGTCCTCCATGAGGTCTTATCTTCTTCACCAGAGGAGAAGGAGGAGAACAAAGTAGCTAGGAGATTTGGAGGGGGTGATTTTTGGAATGTTATAAGGACATACACACAAGAGGCATGAACACAAAAGGCTGCATATAGAGATATCATAATGCTTATTCCCATGCTGGCTGGCCTGCAGATTCCACTGAAGTCTTGATGGCAGGATTTCTGGTCTGCTGTTTCTCATTAGCCAGCTCTCTAAAGGCCCAGACCCCTAACTCGCTGTCCCGAGGACTTCACAGCAAACCTGCCCAATTCACACTCCCTCCGAGATGTCCTGCAAGCTTCTAATAGGATCACCTTAATATTCCCCGCCAAATTTGTCATAAACACTGATAGCACAATGCCAAACAGTTTTGCAGCTACACAGAAGCAACCTGGCTGTTGCGGCTTACAGCTGCTTTTGTCCCTTTTAAAAACTACTTAATTGAATTCATCAAAAAGGCGGTATCTTCTGGGGTCATTCGCTTTGTTAAATGCTTACTTATTTGTGGCTGCTCAGTCAGATGCTCCCCTTAAAAGAGCTTAGCTAAGAGAATAGCGTCTATTCAAAAAGTGATTGCTCCTGATTGCAAGGTTAGCAGAGTTCATGTGCAGATGATAGAGGCACATGGAAGCATTTAGTAGTAAGTCTCAATTCAGAATATCTTATACACACACACCCCCACTATTAGCAACAGCAGCAGCAAATAAGTAGCCGGGGGGGGGGTGGACTGCTGCTATGAAAAAGCCCTTAACCATAGAACAAAATTTTTCAAATTGACTCATGTAAATGAATTTGCATAGCTCATCGAATTATTGGTTCCTGCTTGTGACCTGTAAGTAGTATTTGCATTTAACTGATAGGAATTTCAGCATATATCCCCACAACACTAGTGTCAGATGCCTGTTCTAGCAACTCAAACAGCACTTTCTCAAAATCTGTTTTGCCCTTATCTCACATGTCATGTAGCCAATGACAAAAAATAATTAACACAGTCATACAAAAATGCAGACCTCCAGGAGACTTTAATCTGGCTGTCTTTTCAGGGTCATCCCTGTTATCAATACATGGCAAGTTAATGGGCCTTAATTATAAAAGCAGCAGTAAAGCAATTAAGCAAACTGTGGTATTATGATGACTCCCAGCTGTAGCTGCCTGTTTCTCCCGCGTGTTCGTTCGGAGATAACAGATATCCTTCCCATTGTAAATGAGATTAATCTTCTTAACACCAACCTGGATCACGGTCTGAGGAATTGATTTCCTTCTCTTGTACAAATGCAGGGATTGGATGTATCTTTCAGACCTTGGTGGACTGGTGGTCTGACTCACCTGGAACAACTTCACCTGTTCCAACTGCACTGCCTTCAAGGACCATCTCCACTTCTAGCTCAAGATATCACAAGTGCCTGCAGAAACCTGAGGATACAGAACATAACTTTCCTGGATTAGATTTTGGTACAACCTCCCGTGACCCCCAGCAGCCTGTTACTCCCACCTCCCCCTCTCCTGTTTTGATCCCAACTAGCCATCCCTTAAATCCACATTCCCCTGGACTAAAAATGCCCCCCATGTGTGTGTACAGGTGGGGGTTCCTAACTGGAAAAGTGTCACTCCTGAATTCAACAGACACAGAAAGTGTTTGTTATCTTCTTTTGCCGTACCTTGGCTACCGATCAGCTGAAAGTCAAACACGTCAGTGCTGCCCAGCTATGAAATATGGACCTGCAAGACAATCTCTGATCAAAATACACCCCAGTGGGGAAGACGGAAACTGTTGCATATGCATTGCAGAGAACTGGAATCATTTCCAGATTGGAGCTTTAACGTGGTGCACTTAATCAGATCCCTTCTTTTTTTTCCCCTGAGCTGTCTGCCAAATGGCAATATGCCCATGCAGGCCAAAATAAGTACATTGGGAGAATGAGACATAGGCTAAAACTTTTAGGCCATGCTTCAGATAAACAGGAGCCAGGTATTAACAGAGAATAAACACAGACTTACCCATATAACCTTTGGATATCAACATATCTAATTCTCTGCATGGCCAAATCTGTAGATATTTAAATACAGAGATCTGGAACTATGAACTGAGAAAATAGATCTTTCTAGAAATCTGAAAAACACCTCAGATATGCAGAAAAATTTGGTCATCCACCCCCAAAAATATAGAAACAGTATCTTCATCTTTAAGAAACTAATGATCTTAGTGACTACTGGTAGGTAATCATAACAGTATTGTCAGCCTTCAAGCCTTGGTTTCTGTCAGTAATAGGCAAGGGAAGGGAACAGGACCCTTTCCAGGGCTGCTTTGGTCTTTGAGAGAGAACTCATCAGGGCCAGGGTCAGCAAAGACTCTCTACCACCTAGAGTTGCCAGTTTCCTGTTGGGAGTGGGACACATCCGACCCCACAATTCCTGTTGCCCACTGCTGCTAAGCTGGCTATTGGGAGGAAATGCCTGGGGGAAATGGTAGTTACCGCTGACATCCCCAAAACGATAACATTTCTTTTGGTGCATCATGGCAGTGACAATCATGCATTTGCCTACCGCAGATCCCCAAGCATTAGCATCTGACCCAATTTTGAACAATGTAACAAAGAATTTAACTAACAGGGAAGAATATTGTGGTCAAACATTAGGGGAGAAGAAATTGGATCAGCACAGCAATCAGATAAGCTGACAAGGAAGCTTATAGAATCTTCTTCCTGGTAAGTTTTCAAGGCAAAGTTTGAGAAGTTCTGAGGCTCTTTTAGAAATAGCAGGATCACAGCACAAGCAGGCAGAGCACATATCTTGCGCGCAGGATGTCCCAGTTTCCGTCTTTGGCATTTGCAAAAACCAAACGTGTACACCCACAGGCTCCAAGCAGATCCACTCCGTTTGTCAGACACCAGGGAACCTTAGTGAGAACCCTGTTTGCTTTCATGCAGTCCTTAAATTGCATGATAGTGAAAGGACACCCACAGGGAACTACAAATTAATCACGCGTGCCCATGGTCTTTGCAAACGCCCAGGGGACAAAGGGAGGCGGTAGGGACATAATCAAGCAGAAACACAAAAGGAAGACTTTGGTAGCCACTGGCACCGAGTCAAACGTATTTTATTCTCACTTGCCTTTTTGCTTGTGGAAGATCTTAGGCACCCAATTCCTGGGCGCTCTGCTGGGATGGACATGCTAGATCTTCCACAGCGGAACTGTTCTAAGTCCACCTGTGTGTGCTCTCGCTTAGAAGATGAAGAAAAAGAAGAAGAGTTGGTTCTTATATGCCGCTTTTCCCTACCCGAAGGAGGCTCAAAGCGGCTTATAGTCGCCTTCCCATTCCTCTCCCCACAACAGACACCCTGTGGGGTGGGTGAGGCTGAGAGAGCCCTGATATCACTGCTCGGTCAGAACAGTTTTATCAGTGCCATTGTGAGCCCAAGGTCTCCCAGCTGGTTGTATGTGGGGGAGCACAGAATCGAACCTGGCATGCCAGATTAGAAGTCCGCACTCCTAACCACTACACCAAACTGGCTTATCACTAGATCCGAGCCATGAACTAGAACAAGCAGCCATACAACTCCCGTAGATTTTGTTTCGCTTCAATCAAATCCCAGCAAGAGAAGCAGCAAGGTCCATTGAGACATCGACTTGAAATGAATCCCCCAAGCATCCTGAGTTTGCAGATCCCCAGGGCAAGACATTGTCCCTAGAGATCCCTTCCTACACTCTGTCGTGCGTTATAAGAAGCATTCACAGCTGTTTAACCAGAGCCACAGTTTGGCCACTGCGATTTAGAACATAACTAGCTTGGCTGGTTGCTCATGGGAGGTGGGGATGAGTGAAAAACACACAGAGCTGTTGGGCAAGAGGGAAGGTGTGTCCTGAGCAAACCATCACCAGCTTTCTGGCAGGATGGGGCTCTGGCTGGCACACCTTTGGTGCCGACCTGCATCTTTCCAAACCTGGCTGTGGTTTGATGGTGCATCAGGGGATGGAGGTGGGCCATAGCACCTCTCAGCACAATATGTGGAGGCAAGGATAAACCAGGCCAGAGTCAGCGGCCAGCTAAATTTGGAGCCAGAGTCAATTGGCCCAAACATAGGAAGCCATGGCTAGGTTGCCTAATGTAACCCGCCCCCTTCAATATCAGCATTGTTGTACTTAGTGTTATAATATGAACACTGTTAATATTTGATGATGTAGGTCAGCTTATTTGAATAGTTTAACCCCTGACCTGGATAGTCCGGGCTATCCACATCTCATCAGATCTGAGAACCTAAGGGGGGTCGGCCCGGTCCACATTGGGATAAGAGACCACCAAAGGAATACCAGGGTTGCGATGCAGAACCTGGCAATTGGAAACCAATTTATTTTATTTATTATTTATTTAGATTTATATACTGCCCACCCCGAAAGCTCACCTTGAACCTTTCACCTTGAAAACCCTACAAGGTCTCCATACATTGGCTGGAACCCACACACAGAGAGTTAAATCCACGTGAAGATCTTGTGTCTTTCTTTGGGGTACTGGGACAATTATTATCTCATTACCCTAAAACTATGTTGTTGTTGTTTCTCCCATCCCTGTTCAGCTTGTACAAGTAATGTTGCTTGTTCCTTGAAGGGACCCAGACCTAAACAAACAGAGCCCCACAGAGTCCATATGATACATGGACTACTGACTATACAAAGTCAAATTTTCTCTGTACGCCTTGATTTACTAAGTTAGGGCTGATTTACAGTACACTCTCTGCAACATTTTTAAATGCCATTCCAGGCTAATTGCAACTCTCCGTTGATCCCCAAGTAATTAATAAAGTTCCTGAGTAATATTCTCTCTCTCTCTCTCTCTCTCTCTCTCTCTCTCCTCTGCTGCCAGATGGAGTTCAACAAATGCATCTACACTGCGTAATGCAGATTTGCACATTAATACACAAGGTTTAGAGCTGGGGGCAGGGGAACCTGGGAAGCAACCCACCCCTGACCTTCTTCCCTCTAACCATTGAAAAAAACACAAGCAAGGTTAACTAATTAACCATACTCCATCTATAATCTTCCACAAAATATCCGAAATCTCCTAAGGCCATTTTTGTCGCGTTTATACTAATAAGAGTGTTCGTAAGGTTAGGACCAGACAAAATTTTCTGCTAGCAAAAAGAAAGGTGTCTTTTCCACTAATTTGCTCTCCCCGCTGTAGATTCCAGATTCGCCCTTTGTGACATTCCTGAAGATTCCCCGTCTTGAAGGGCAAAATTGAACTCGGAGGGGTAGGACCCAGTGAAGGACCGGACACAAAGCAAGGAAATAGGGCACTGCGATTCCAATATGGTTCATCAAATATATTAAAATATAATAAACTTCCAGGGATTCCCTCAAACTTCAGTTGATTCTTTAATATCCAGGATACTAAATAAATCCCATGTCCTCAAGGGCCTCATTTCTGGGAGATCAATGGGCAAGAAAGCCATGTTCCACTCATGAAAGTGTCTTTCATAAATGGAATAATCCAATCTGAGCTCGACTCTTACCTACGCACTCTTTGCTTGGAAAGAGTCTCCAAATGGATTGAATCCAAGGGTTGAATCCAAGGGTTCCTTCAACAAAGTGGGATCCTTCTCCTTATCTGGATGAGCCCTCACAGAATCATTTGGGTCTAAGAGACAGAGCATAAACGGGTTGTTCAAACAATGAAGAAATGGGAGTAGCCCAAGGTCCTGTCAACCACTCACAAGGCAGGGTAGACTTTCTGAAGAAGACCATTGTTTGCAATTGGCCAACTCCACCAGCAAAAGCATGAAGAAGACAAGAAGACCCTTCTAAATGACTTTACTAGAAGGAGGGATGTACAAAAGTGAATGAATTGCTTTTGACTTCTTGGAGTCAGAGTTTGTGATGATTCTGTGGGTTTCCAGAGAATACGAAACATTGATTTAGAACCTGATGAAAACGGCCTGTTGGCATTTTGAGGAGACTAACAAAAATGAAAAAAGCTATTCTCTCTCAGTCTTGTGCACTCTCCCGAGCCCTTTGGAGCAAGGATATGATAATAGATATAATGAATTAAAGGTTTCATAGAGTCGGGGAGTCCTTTCTAGTTTGTGGGGGCAAGACACTGAACCTGCAGTGAGCTCTGGAACGGGAAGCAATTTCCAAGACAGAAGATACTATGGAGGGGATGTCTTGAACCCAATTTTCAGACCTTTTGATGTCAGCTTTGAGATCAAGCTGTTAAACTGCAATTCTAACACTATTTATTCAGGATTAGTCACATTAAGCCTTGGAGCTAATCACAGGGGATTTAATCTACGATATACCATTTATTGTTGGAAATCTTTTTTTTTCAGACTTCGGAATTGGGGGGGGGGGCATCTACAAGCAAGTAGTTTTCCTACACCTTTTCCTTCTTCCTGTTTTGATGGCAACTCCAAAGGGTCTCTGGGAGGGAAGGAATCATGATCTGAGATTGTTTACAGTGCAATCCTAAGCAAACTGACGTTCTAAAATCCAGCCAGCATGTGTCTCATATTTGTGACCCGGATGTAGAACTCTGTACTTCTCCGTCTTGAATTGCATCTTTTCCTACTTTTTGCCTACTTTTCCAGTGGGTTCGGATATCACTGAACTCTATTTCCTGGGGCGTTTGCTACTCCTCCCAATTTGGCACCATCTGCAGATTTAATGAGGAATCTATTCACCCCCCACCCATAAAAATGGTGAAAAGTACCAGTCCCGGTGCTGAGCCCTGTGGCACCTCACTGCTCACCTCCCTACAAGCTGATGAAATAATGCCAAGTAGTCTTTGGGTGCAGTTTTCTAACCAGCTCCCAATCCACCTAACCATCCAAAAATCCAATCTGCAGTCCTCCAGTTTACCCATAGGAACATCACAGGGAACCTTGTCAAAAGCCTTATTTCTCTCGTCCTTTTCAGTATAAGATCTGGGCAGCAGATGTCAGAACTGTGTTTTAGATTTTAACTGCAATTGACCGTTTTTAAATTAGGACTTTGCCATATTTTATCCGTACATTATGTTAGCTATGTATTTTGTCATGATGCAATCCACCCTGGGTCTCAGGAGATGAGGTAGAAAATAAGTACAATTCTAAACCAGTCAATCAATCAGTCAGTCGGTCAATCTCAGGGTCATGACATGGAGGCAGGTGATGACAGAGCACCTCTGAAGGCTTCTTGCCTTGAAAACCCTATAAGATTACAACACGAAAAAAGGAAGGTTGGTATAGAATGCCAGCCAAAAAACAAGGAACCTATCCAAGGCAATATTCTTGTTCTAACAATATATTTCATTCTCTACTGTAGCTTATCTAATTCACATACTCCTCCCGCCCTGATATTTGAGTTAGAATAGGGTACTCTTTTTTTATGGGACTCATTATGTGATCCGTATGTTAAAAATATGTCTGTGACCGGTGTGTTATGTAATTTCTCGTATAGTGGGTGTGTTTCCTGTTTTGTGTCATTCATCTTTAGGTTTTGTGTATAATTGTAGCGAGATTTTTTTTTAAGAATTTTTTAAGAATTATTTAATAATTTTTACCAGAATTATTTAATAAAGTGATACAGGGTTTAATAGTCATTTATGTTGCTTGTACATTACACATTATATATATATATATGGGTTGGCCTTTTTGTACATGGGGCTTTTTCTGTTGTCTATTCTTGGTTGCCCTTTGACTCCTTTTTTCTGTTTTTGAAAACCCAATGGCAGGGGTGGCCAGCCTGTAGTTCTCCAGATGTCCATGGACTACAATTCCCATGAGCCTCTGCCAGCGAATGCCAACCAAAAAAGTCCAACCAATATATATATAATGTGTAATGAACAAGCGAATGCTGGCAGGGGCTCATGGGAATTGTAGTCCATGGACATCTGGAGGGCCGCAGTTTGGCAATGGTGGCCAAACTGTGTCTCTCCAGATGTCCACAGACTACAGTTACCATGAGCACATGCTGGCAGAGGCTCATGGTAATTGTAGTCCATGGACATCTGGAGAACTACAGGCTGGCCACCCCTGCCATCAGAAAAAAGGAGTCAAAGGGCAACCAAGAATAGACAACAGAAAAAGCCCCATGTACAAAAAGGCCAACCAATATATATATATAATTTGTAATGTACAAGCGAATGCTAGCAAGGGCTCATGGGAATTGTAGTCCATGGACATCTGGAGGGCCGCAGTTTGACTACCCCTGCCTTATGGGGTCACTGTAAGTCAGCTGTGTCTTAACAGCCCTTTCCCCCACCTACAAATCACTTTCCTGGGAGTTAGTCCCATTGAATAGGGCATAGAAGAATTTCAAGTAGACGTGTTTAGGGTTTGTATTGAGTTAGGGATTGACTCTTTCGATACGCTAAGTCAGTGTGCTTGAGCCATGGCGCCTTCCTCCCAAAAATGGGAATATGATTCTACTGCTTTCATAAACAAAATCACAGTGTTCTGTAACCCCCCCTGCCCAAAAAGGTGCCCTTGGCGTTTGCCTTTCTAGTTGCCTAATGAATGCAAGAAGTAATCAAAAGGAGATAGCCAGCGATTCAATCCTTGAGAGAGCCATTCCGATTCGCTTGTCCCTTTTAAGAGCTGAAAGGGAAGAAAAGCCATTTGTTAATGTAGGCAATTAGTGTGCTTTGAAAGCAATATTCAGTATATTAAGGAAACTCTCCCTGGAGGGTGCCCATATCCTTCAAAAAATGTAATTTTTTAATAATATTTATAACAAAGAAAGGTCATTCCTCGGATGTACTTGTCAAAAGACTGTGTTTTTTACAAAATGAGCGGCTTGAAATGAAAATGGGTCTTTTTCACCCAAAGGAAACGAAAAGTAGAATGAATTAGATAATGACACATGTGCGATGTATGTTTACCATGGGTCGGATTTTTATTTCAAAACTGAGTGTAGCATTCTTTTAGACTCTCTCCAACGTATGTTGAAGTGAAGGCACACCATTGTCAACAGGTAGTTGTGAATTTCCTGAATTCTGCAGGAGGTTGGACTAGATGACCCTGAAAGTCCCTTCCAACTCGAGGAGGAGGAGGAGGAAGAAGAAGAAGAAGAAGTATTTTTATTCTTTACTTTTCATTACCCGAAGGAGTCCCAAAGGAGCTTGGGAAAATCTTCCTTTCCTTTTCCCACAACAGACACTCCATGAGGTAGGTGTAGCTGAGAGATCTCCAAGAGAACTTCCCACAAGAATAGCTCTAAGAGAACTGTGACTAGCCCAAGGTCCCCCAGCTGACTGCATGTGGAGGAGCGAGGAATCAATCCCAGTTCTCCAGATTAGTGTCCACCACTGTTTAACCACGGCACAATGCTAGCTCTCCTGGTTCTTTGAATTAGAGATGCTAGGTTTTGAACCTGGAGCCTTCTGCACACAAAGCATATGTGGTACCACTGAACTGTTGCCCCTCCCCGACTGGATTGAAGGATACCTCCTCCAACAGAAGACCATGCCATTTTGCACACGCACACACAAATCCTGCTCTACCAGGTCCACTAAACCCACCAGCAGAATTCCAGGGGGTTCAATAGACTGAAGAAGCAACTGTGAGATGAGACATCAGGGAAGTCTGCCCTGGTCCCTCGGTGCTACTCAGGGTGCTTTGGATCCATCCCAGAGAGCCTATACTTCACATTTCATGCCTCGTGCTTAAGATCAGTCTCCGATCTCCAGGGATAATAGAAAGGAGCTCTGTTTGAATTCAGTGATCATCCCATCAGACCTGAAAAATGCATCCCTCCCTTTCCCTCCCCATCTGAAAATATTGACCACCACGTCATCCTCTCAAATCATCCATACTGAATTATCGAGAACAGCTACAAAGACTCCATTTGGGATGCAAGATTAAAATCAAAGGGAGGCTATTGACAGTCCTGAAGAGTTAGCAAAACATTGAGACTCCTTTTCCCCTCCAAACAGTGCAACAAAAAAATACCCATGAATCAATCTGGAATAAAGATGTGTTCGAAACAGAAAATACGGCAGGTACATTTGTCAATGATGGGATTATTGTTTCCTGTCAAGCCGGGAGAGAGTGATAGCTTTCAATTTGATCTCGCAAAGAGATTGGATGGGGCTGGGAGTCTTTAACACGAGGTGGATCTTCTTTACAGAACGGCACAAAACCGATAATAATCACATGACGTTTCATTACCATCATTGCTGGGTCTTTATGTCGCTCTCAATCATGTTGCAGCTGACTTCCGGAAATCCCTTAGGGCAGGGGTAGTCAACCAGGGTCCTCCAGATGTCCATGGACTACAATTCCCATGAGCCCCTGCCTGCAAATGTTGGCAGGGGCTGATGGGAATTGTAGTCCATGGACATCTGGAGGACCACAGATTGCCTTAGGGTATTCAAGGCAAGAGAGGTTCGGAGGAGGAGGAGGAGGAGGAGAAAAAGAAGAACTAGTTTTGTACCCCACTTTTTACTACCCAAAGAAATCTCAAAGCAGCTTATAATCACCCACCCTTCCTCTCCCCACAGAAAGCACCCAGTTAGGCTGAGGGAGTTCTGAGAGAACTGTGACTGGCCCAAGCTCACCCAGCTGGCTGCCTGTGGAGGAGGAGTGGGGAATCAAACCCAGTTCTCCAGATCAGAGGCCGCTGCTCCTAACCACTACACACCAATCAGCTGCTTCTTCCCAAATTGCAGAACTGTTGCACCGTCATATGTGTTTGCATCTTATTTTTAAAAGTCTTGTAATCCTCCTTGAGCCTCGGAGAGAAAAGGTGGACTACAAAGGAAGTTTAAAAAATCAAGAAAGACACACTCAGGACACACAGGAAGCTGCCTTCTACTGAATCAGACCCCTGGTTCTTCAAGGTCAGTATTGCCTGCTCAGGCTGGCAGCAGCTCTCCAGGGGCTCAGAGGCAGAGGTCTTTCACATCGATTCATACCTGGAGGCCCTGGGGATTGAACCTGGGACCTTCTGCATGCCACGCAGAGTCTCTTCCACTGAAGCCCCTCCCCTTATAGGTATTAAATAACCATATTATAAAGTGGGCATGAATAAGCACAGCTAGATCTGTTTTGATCCGTTGGGCTGAAAACTGGATGTAAATATCCGAAGGTGCAGAATTTGTGTAAGTAGTTCTGAGCAGAGCCATAGAATCTGTCACTGCCTTCCACTGCTCAGATCCTCTTGCACGGAAACAGCCTTCCGAAAGATGAATGGATCCCATCTGCAAAATGTCTTTCGAGTTGATTTTCCTAAAATATCCATTCTCTCAGAAACAACAATATCCCCATAACAATCTGCACAGCTTACGGGAAGCCTATCAAGTGAGATTTATTTATATGGTATAATTCAAATGTGCCACGCAAAAGGAAAGGGGGGGAATCAGCATTGGTAATCGGAAAGGTAGGAAACAAATATGTACACCGCAGTATGGAAAAGGCATCGTGAGGAAAGAACAAGTCGTAAATTTAAAAACAATGAATGCGCAATCGATACCTCACTCCGAAAAAAAAATGTCAGAACAGAAGGAGAAAAGAGGGTGCCGGGATGCAAGACGGACGGGGATGAAGCCAAGTAACCAGAGCAGGAATCTGACAGGGTGGTTTTCTAAAGACAAAGGGAAGGCGTCCTACACATTCACGGGCCTTGGACCAAGGGTTTGCTCCCACATGAGATCTGCACTATGTCATCCAAACACTGATGATCCACTTTTTCAGTGGGAAAAATGAGGAGGAGGAAGCAGAAGAAGAGGAGGAGGAAGAGGAGGAAGAAGGGGAAGAAGAAGATGAAAATGATGAAGAAGAGGAGGAAGAATAAGACAAAGAAGATGAAGAAGGGGAGGGGGAAGAGGAAGAGGAAGAGGAAGAGGAAGAGGGTAGTATACGCTTTTGAGAATCTGTTCCTCTGCAGACCATCATGTCTCCCCTCTGAAACTTTCCTCATGGAGCCATAAAGGATCTCCAGTCTAGGAGAAAAGAACACCAGTGGGAAGCATAATCCATGTCGACCCAACCCCATTGAGGTCTGCCCCCTCCCCAAACTCTGCTTTCCTCGTACGCTGACCCCCAAGTCTCCAGTAACAACCCAGGTTCCATTTGGCCACGTTAAGTCTTAGAAGCAGCGATAAAAACATTTACGCTTTTGGATGGGCAGAAGATTTCTCCCTGCTGCCTTATGGATGAGATTCACAATGTGAGTTTCAAACTCAAGCCCTGGAAACCTGCCTCCTGATGTCCCCCTCCTCGGGTGACATCCTAAACATCCTAAACTTTGCAACAGGATGGCACTCACACAAAATGTTAGAATAGCAAAAAGCCCAGCTGGCGGGTGATGGGACTGGGTTACGGTTGCCCCACGCAGGCTGTGGAATTCCTGGAGGCTTGGGGGTAGACCCAGGAAACGTCAGAGGTTGGGGAAGGTTCTCAACAGGGTATAAGGTCCTAGAGTCCATCCAGGGGATGTCTAGGTTCCACCTGGAGGCTGGCAACCCTAGAGTGATGGGGCAGGGTGGTACATAAAACAAGGCCACCCAACTGGGCATAGTGGTTAAAGTGGAGTAGCTTCTAAACAAGGTCACCCAGCTTGCCATAGTGGCTTCTAATCTAGAGAGCTGGATTTGATTCCCCACTTCTCCTTCCCATGCAGCCAGCTGGGTGACAGGCCTGATAGTGCTGCTCTCAGAGAGCAATTTCTCTCAGAGCTCTCTCAGCCTCACCTACCTCATGGGGTATCTGCTGGGGGAGAGAAGGGAAGATGACTGTAAGCCACTTGGGCCCATCATTTTTCGCAGAGCTCTCTCAGCCCCACCAACCTCACAGGGTGTCTGTTGCGGGGAGAGGAAGGGAAGGCAATTGTAAGCTGCTTTGAGACTCCTTCGGGTAGTGAAAAGCAGAGTATAACTCTTCTAATAATGATAAATGAGTAATTAAATAGCCTGGGTAGATAGATCAAAATAATTTGTGGCTAACTCTCCCCTTTCCAGGGTGGCTTTCCTCAAAGAATTGTTGCTCAGTGGGGAAAGGGAGGGTCACGTGCGAATTGCTCCGTTGGAAGGGAAGGTGAAAACTGGGCTAGAAATATTCTTTCTGTCATCAAGACTGGTTTTCAGGAAAGATCCACGCTCCAGCCTGCTAAAAATAAACCGCAAGTTTACCTCAAACCATGAAGGCATTTTTTTTTCCCACTGAACTGACACGTTTCTCCATTAGAGCAACCTGCGTTTGGATTTCGCTTTTGGCATGACGGGCGGGAGAGTCGGGCATCCTCTGATATTTCCTGTCAGGTTACATAATGTCGTTACAGTAAATTTAACCAGATAGGACTGCCAACATTCGGTGGACCCAGAGTGGCTTTGTCGTCTAAGGAGTCTTCGAAGCAAACAGACGGCTCTTCGGGCCCTGCCTGCCTCGGCCGCGAGGAACGCATCTGGACAAGAACCGAACACGCCACAGGAAACGTCTCCATTGTTGCTATACTAAGCTGCTCACTGCGCTGTTAACCTTGGGTTCCTCTGCCTCAGTTGGGTCAGAGGTCCTTGGCCATGGTTGCCAATCTACAGGGGATGGCTGGGGATCTCCGAGGATTAGAACTGATCTCCAGGCAGCAGTTCCCTTGGAGAAAAATGGCTACTTTGGACGGTGGGCGTTATGGCGTTATGCCCTGCCAAGGTCTGTCCTTCTCCAAACAGTGTTCTACTTTGGACTCCGCCCTACGAAATCTCCCGGGATTGAGCTATCAAAAGAAGAAGCCTCAAAGCGGCTTCCAATTGCCTTTCCTTCCTCTCCCCAAAACAGGCACCCTGTAAGGTAGGTGGGTCTGAGAGAGCCCTGACAGAACTGCTCTCTACAAATAGCTCTAACAGGACTGTGACTAGCCAAAGGTCGCCCAGCAGGCCTTGTGTGTCTCAAAGCGACTTACAATTGCCTTCCCTTCCTTTCACCGTCAGAGTAGCTCAAGCAGTGGAATTAGCTGCCTAAAATGGAGGTGAGCTCCCCCTCACTAGCGGTCTTTGAGCAGCAGCTGGACAGAGACTTTCCTCGGATGCGTCAGGCTGATCCTGCCTCGAGCAGGGGGGTGGACTAGATGCCCTCTATGGCCCCTTCCCGCTCTACGATTCTATAACCAGTTCCCACCTGGAGGCCAGCAACCCGGCACAGCAATCTTCCGTCAGGTGATGCCACGGCCTGACCGGAAACCCCGGCACCGTTGTTTGTTTCTCCTGCCTCCTGAAACTCAATTAGATTTTTTTTTTAAAAAAAACCGCACGCCAAGACAAATCGGAACCTCCGACGCTCCGCGCACAGCGGCTCTTAAAAAAATGAGCCCGGCGCCTTCCCCCGAAGGAGTTGACGGGTAGCCTTCTTCCACCCCCATTACGGGTAATATCACTTCATCACCCAAATCCTTCTCCCGGCTGCGGCCGGCTGGCAGGCCCCAGTCACCGGCAGGCCTCATCTGCATATGGCTCCTGGCCTTCCTGGCTCACGTAACTTGCAAAGACAAACGAGGGTGTCAAGTGAGAGCTCATTAAAATTTTTATATCAGATTGTTGTGTTACCCCTGCGGCCCCTCGACGCGCATCTCTCTGGCTGCCTTCGCGCCGCGCGGTCCCTCCAGCGCCGAGCTTTCCAAGGGCACCTGGCACGCCAATTATATATCTTTAAAAGTTGTTTGCTTATTAGTCGAAAATGAAGCATGCAGCCCATCGCTAATTCGCACTCCCTAAAAAATATGGCTCCATTACCCAGCCGAGCAGGTCTGCTGAATGCCACGGGATTCCGGAAGGCGCTTTATTTATGCCCGTGCTTTGTGCTGAGGCGATGGCAACAATTAAATCCATTGAAATGGGAATTAAGAGTCTCTCTTTTTTTCTCTACTCATGATCTGGCTTTTCCAAGGTTGCTGGGTTGGCGGTGCTGCCATTGTCCCCTCCCCACCCCCTCTCCGAAGGCCTGCGTCTCAGCCCAAAGCCAAACATGATCTTCGGGGCAAAACAAGCCAGGGACAAATTGGATTTCTGGGCCAATGTGGTAGAGTGGTTAGAGTTCAGGGCCTAGTCTGCACATAAGAGATAATGCACTTTCAATACACTTTAGAAGTAGAGTTTCCTGTTCTGCACAGGTAAAATACAGCCGCGAAAGCACATTGAAACTGCATTATCTGTTGTATGCAGACTAGGCCCTGGTCTCAGACCAGAGTCCAGTGTGCCCTGGAAACTTGCTAGGCGAATTTGGGCCTGTTAAGTCTCTCAGCCTAACCTACCTCACAGGGTTGTGGTAAGGATAGGGTAGCCAGGCTCTTCTCCAGGGAGTCCTTCCTTCTCATGAGGTGACAGTAGCAAACAATGGATCTTTCTGCCAGTGCATGTTATTGGTCAGTTAGGGTCTACACCAGGGGTAGTCAAACTGCGGCCCTCCAGATGTCCATGGACTACAATTCCCTGGAGCCCCTGCCAGCGTTTGCTGGCAGGGGCTCCTGGGAATTGTAGTCCATGGACATCTGGAGGGCCGCAGTTTGACTACCCCTGGTCTACACTGACCAGATCCTGCAGCCGGGACCTAGCCTTGCATTGGTCAGTTATATTGCCTCCTTCAGTCCTGCCTCAGACCTCAAGCCACAAACACAACACAACCGGGTGCAGATTAGCTGGAAGCCCCAAGACTCCACAAAAGACTGCCTGAAAACGACTGCTTCGGAGGATCAAGCACTGCACGTTTTTAAAAGAGCCCATTCCCTTCAGAACGGTCGCTTTAATCCTACCATTTATCTTTCCCACAAGTTTTGCTTCTCAAATAGTTTTTGGTGTCCGTGTTTCCTTTGTTATCAGGACGCACTACGATGATAAAAACGGGGCATGTGTCTGCACACATTAATATGCGCTCTCCTCCCCCCTCCCCCCTGCACGCGTATTGCTAGACAGCCTCTCTGACGTTCCAAATCCTTCCCGGCATGGCGTGCGCTGCCTCTTCCCATAAGGCTTTTATCACTTTGCAATGAAAAGGGAACCTGTTGGGATTTCTGCTAGATTTCTTTCCCCCCCCCCCACATAAGGTCAATTGAGTTCACCCCCTTCTGAAATACCAAACTGATGAAAACTTATGCGTCCCGGCTGGTCTAGACGGGGCCAAATTAAAGCGAAATGCTACCCAAATTGGAGAGATCGCTTTGGTGGGTTCAAAGCAGGGGGGAAAAAATCTCTCGCGGTGAGCCAGCTTGGAAAGGAGAACGGCTTCTGACGAAGCTCAGAAACAATGATGCTAAGAGCAATCCACACGCAAATCTTCCCGGAATCCTTGAAACCTGAAAGGTCATTCGGCTTTGGATCGGGGCTGGGTGGGTGGCTGGGGGTTAATTATATTATTTATTTATTTTATTTATTTATTATATTTATATACCGCCTTCCCCGAAGGCTCAGGGTGGTTTACAGGGAACAGGAATAGATAACATGCGGTAACAGGTGATAACAGTAATAACATTATAACAACAGTAACTTAACATGATCATAACAATAACATTAGAAAGTGGAATTGCAAGAGCCTCAGCTTAACTCTTACTGGGACCCAGTGGGTTGGGCAGATTGGTGTCAGTTGTAGCGGGAGGGGGGGGCTTGGGGGCCAATTGGAAGTGATGGTTTGGGTCGACCTCAACCAAATACCTGGCGGAGGAGCTCCCTTTTGCAGGCCCTGTGGAACTACTTAGGTTGTTGTTGTTGTTGTCGATTTATTTCCCGCCACTTCCGATGCCAGCTCGAGGCGGGTTACAAAGTCCAATAAAAACCCAGGGCCCACCTGGAGGTTGGCATCCCCACCCTGCCATTTTGGTAACTGGCTGCTCAGACTCAAAGGCAGAGAAGAAGAAGGGCCGGTATTTTTATATCCCGCGTTTCACTCCCCGAAGGAGTCCCAAAGCAGCTTACGATCGCCTTTCCTTTCCTCTCCCCATGATCGATACCCCACGAGGTAGGTGGGACTGAGAGAGTTCTAAGAGAACTGCTGCGTAACAACAGCTCTAAGAGAACTATGACTGGCCTCAGGTCCCCCAACTGGCTGTATGTGGAGGAGCGGGGAATCAAACCCGGTTCTGCAGATTAGAGGCTGCCACTCTTAACCACGACACCACGCTGGCTCTTGCTGGAGCGGGGCCAGGCCTTCAGCCCAGTAAGAGACGGCGTTCACCTCCTCCAACCCATCAGAGCACCCCTTCAACCCGACTCCTGCTTTGTGGCCGAGCTTTGTGCTCTGAAGTGATGGCAAAACCCCCGCTGAAAAGCTGAAATTGAATTTAATGCTTCGCTTTCCTACCGCTGCTGTTACATGAATGGAAGGACTCCCCTTTTCTTCTTCCTCTCCCCCTCCCCTCGGCCCCCCTTCCCCAGAGGCAGACCGGCCAGCAAGTGACTTGATTGACATTATCTCCTCCTGGGCAGAAACCAATTTCAACAAGAACGCGGTAATTTGGAACTGGGAGACGTAACGGGCATTCAGGGGATCATTTTTTCCTCCTCCGACAAATTATGGGTTTGTCATTTAAGAGGTTTTAGCCAGCCGCCAGGGTCCCTCGCCTCGCTTTTTTCATTACAGCTGCCATCTTTGATGTACGGAAGACCCCGGCTGCTCTCTTCAAAACGGCACCTCCGCTGTTTCCTTGCCTCTTGTCCCAGGGAGGCTTCGGCGAGGGCAACAATGGGGTTTTCCAGGCTTCGGAATTCTTGGATCGGAACCTAAGATGTCGAAGGCCTCATCGGAAGCTTGGTTCTCTAATAAAGGGCGATGGGCGGATTTGAACGCGGAGCCACGGTTTTAAAAAAGGAGGGACGCTACTTTGGACGGAGTCTAGCACTTCATCTAGCGCGTCAAGGCAAAGAGCCCGAATATGGATTATCTGGCCCCTCCCCGTTTCCATCTTTCTTCTGGACCTTCCTTTGTAGCCCCAAGCTGAGCAATCCATCACCCTGGCATCTGGTATGCAAGGGCAAGACCCTACACCAGGGGTAGACAAAATGCGGCCCTCCAGGTGTCCATGGACTACAATCCCCATGAGCCCCTGCCAGCATTCGCTGGCAGGGGCTCATGGGAATTGTAGTCCATGGACACCTGGAGGGCCGCATTTTGACTACCCCTGCCCTACACAATCGCTTAGGCCAGCCTTTGAACGTTGACCGGAGTTGCCACCTGAGATTGTAGCATCCAAACTGCCAGCCGCCATATCAAAGCGGCCAAAAGAGCTGCCAAGATCTCCCAAGGCCTGATTCAGCAGACAGAGGTCAGATTCTACCCTTCATGCCACTTAGCGGGGAGGCCGAGGCTGCGGAAGGTGTCAATCTCCTAAATTAATTACAGCCAGTGCGGTGACCCGGAACCGAGATCCTTTCTTCAATCATTGTCAAATCGACTGATTTCCCATTGCACTCGAGCCAGAATCTGACCTGCCTTCCGCCGCGGCCAGCAGGCGTGGGCCTCTTGACACCAGATATGAGCCCCTGATTAGAATGCCACTCCGGCTCCCTCTCGGCCTGGGAAGGCGTCCAAAGCGTGCGGCAGAACCCGCCCGGCGTGGTGCAAAGCGGGCAAGGAGCCAACAGGCGACTTTGCCGTCGCCACGAAGACGTATCCGGATGAAACCTCGGTCAACAGCTACGCTAACCGGAGCCAATCTGAACAGGGAGGCTAAAAGGCCAGATTCCAGCACTGCTGCAGGCTGGGGCATTTTATACAGCTGTACAGCAAACGGAGCAAAAGGATCTCTGCAGTGTTGGGGGTGCAGTGGGGTCCACAGGATTGGGGCCAATTCCATGGCATCAATAGCAGTGGGAGTAAGGCTTCTGCTCTTCAATGCACGACTGGCCTAAAACAAGGCTCTCTAGATGTCCATGGACTACAGTTCCCATGGCCACCTGCCAGCAGCGGCTCTTGGGAATTGTAGTCCATGGGCAGCTGGAGAGTCACAGTTTGGCCACCCCTGGCGTAAAGCATCCATGATGAATGTTTGTCCAGGCACTGCTGAAAGACCGCCAGTGAGGGGGAGCTCACCACCTCCTTAGGCAGCCTATTCCACTGCTGAACTACTCAGACTGGGGAAAATACACACCCAATCCCACCGCCTTATTGGTTAGCAGAGAAGGCTACTACTGCCTGATTGGTTAGCTGAGAAGATGCCAGTTGATTGGTTGAGGAGTCTTTACACTCCAGAGCAGGGGTAGTCAAACTGCGGCCTGCCAGATGTCCATGGACTACAATTCCCAGCGTTCGCTGGCAGGGGCTCCTGGGAATTGTAGTCCATGGACATCTGGCGGGCCGCAGTTTGACTACCCCTGCTCCAGAGAGTCCCTGTTGTCTCCCTATTGAGAACCCCCTCTGAGAAAGTCTCTTTTCTTCCCCCTCAAAGACATCCAGGGCACTGGGAACCAGAACCCCATCATGGCTGTTCGCGTTTGTTCATTTAGAAAATTGGCGTGCCGCTTCTCCAGGGACCTGCTGGAGACGATCAAACCAGGAAAAACGGCGTTTTTAACCAATCATTAGCATTGACAGATTGTGTAAACCCAGGCCATGGGAAACCCTGCCAAAGCTTTCGAAACGGCATGAGATATTTAGTAGCCTAAAATTATCCCCATAAAACAGTAGAAGCAGACTGTAAAAACCGTTTGAAAAGATAAACCCCTCTCATGACAAGCCTGGCGTTTAAAAAGAAAGAAAGGTTTGGGACCGGGTCCAAAAAGAGATCTCCCTGCCTCGGAAGGGCCTGGGAAGCCCAATCTCAGAACCTGAGAGGGTCAACCTTGGTTAGTAGCTGGATGGAAGCCCACCCGGGGAGCTCAGGGTTGCTGCACAGAAACAGGCAATGACAAAGAGAGCTTGGGGTCCTTGCAGCCTGTAAGCTAAATATGAGCCAACGGTGTGATGCGACGCTAAAGGAGGCAAGTGCAGTCTGGGGCTGTCTCAACAGAGGCATCGCATCAAAATTGCAAGATGTCCTTCTCCTGCTGTAAGACCGCATTGGTCAGATGGCACCAGGAGTCCTGTGTGGAGTTCTGGAGGCCTCACTTCAAAAAGGAAGTGGGCAAAATAGAGAGAATGCAGAGGAGAGTGACGAGGATGATCCAGGGCCTGGGGACCAAGCCCTATTAGGAAAGGCTGAGGGACTTGGGAATGTTTAGGCTGGAGAAGAGGAGGTGGAGAGGGGACAGGATGGCTCTCTTGATGGATTTGAGAGGTTGTCACTTGGAGGAGGGCAGGGAGCAACAGATTATAGGACCTGCAGTAATAGGTTTAAAGCAATGGCAAACTGCCTCCCTTTGTCTCTCCCCTTGGAAACCTCCGGAGTCTCCATGAACTGGCTTTGACTGGACTGTATACAATTATTAACACAGAATCACTGGCCAGAAAATCAAGCAGGGAGTTCTAAAGAGAGGCTCAAAACATTCGGAAACGTACTTGAGCAGGACACGCCTTCCGTACAAATCAAATATAGACTCCTTGAATTCTGTTTCTTCCAAGGAAAAGCCAGTAAAGAGCCAGAGAGGAGAGCATTCAGCTTCCCTTCTTTATCAGACTCCCAAAGCAAAAAAGAAGAGGGGGGGAGGAAACTAACTTGCTTCTCTCTGAGATTTCCAACCCGGGAGGAAAAGCATTTCTTTCGAATGATATTGTTTAAAGAGAGAATGACTTCCATTTTTCATTGTAGTTTACTCATAGCCGGCCCCTGTGTTCTTGGCGAATGTTCTCCAGCAAATGGTTCGACGCCACAAATATCATTCTTGGGCTGCCCAACGGCTTTCAGTAATAATAAAGAAGATTCACGGCTAGGAACGCTGCATTGCCGACTTCTATGCCTGAGCTTGCTTTATGGCTCCATGCAAAACCATGGGTACTTCCTCAGTGCCAAAGTGCAGAGGACTATGGGAAATTAAAGTCAAGCACAGAAAAATAACTGGATGGTCCTAGCCGCTCACGCTGTTATGCTCCTTTGCGTGCGGCCGCTCTAGAAGTTTTAGACCAGGGGTAGGCAAACTGTGGCTCTCCGGATGTCCATGGACTACAATCCCCATGAGCCCCTGCCAGCAAATGCTGGCAGGGGCTCATGGGGATTGTAGTCCATGAACATCTGGAGGACCACTGGTTGACTATCCCTGCATTATCCGACATGTGCGGAATGAGGACAGGGCCCAGCTGGGAATGATAGAACTGAGGGCTCTGCCCTCCCATATAGCAAAAATAGCAGTCCTGATCCTGCCAAGATCTCCTGCACTCTCCTTCCTACTGATCTCAGATTGTAGGATATTCTGAGCTGCTAGGCATGAGCCCCTCCAGCGGCTTCTAGCTTCTGTTCTGGTTCTCTGTCTTCTTCACTCTTGGGGTTCCAGGAAAGTCTATGGGGGTGGTGGAGAAGGACAGGTCACCTTGGATGGTATCAACAAAGGGTTGTAACACCAGGCCTGGGGGAGAGGAGGCTTGTTTTGTATTTCCTCCCCATTCAATACACCTCCACAAAGCACACTTCCTTCTTCTCCAAGAGCCTCATCTTGGCTACCGTTGTTCCCTTCTTCGTAGGGACGATCATGACACGATCGGGCACTAAAGAGAAAATCTGGCAGAACGGCTTTCATAAAGTGCTTCAGAATATATGGACAGAAAGTTCTGGGTTAATCGCAACATTTTATGATCATTTTAATAACTGTCATGGTTAACATTCAGGGCCCATTCCTTCGGAGTTTTTGGCCATATTAATGCAGCCTCCCTTTGGAAGTGCCTCTATATATCCCAATCAGCCTCATGTTTAAAACAAACAGGGTGTTTTGAACTAGGACAGTCATAATTGCCTTTTGCTCGGATAAATTATTCTCCTGAACGATCCGGGGCGGGGGTTGGGGGACAACTCCTGGGATCGCTCCTCCTGACTTTTAAGCAACTGTCTAATTAATGTTCTCGTTCTGACCTTAGAGATAACAAGAAAAAAATCCACTGCAGTTTGTATTACTTAGATTTTATTGGGCTCAGGCTGGAAGCTGAGCCTGGAGGGCCTCTGGGTGGGATTGCATTTTAAGGCTGCTTGGTACGTTTCTGCATCGATGTATTCGGAAGACGGGCAGTACGTTTGAGAAACAGTCCAATGTTCTGTCGTTATTTAAAAGTCCTTCTTGGATACATTGCAGGGAACAATCTAAAGAAGTGTGCCAATATCTGTCTCCTGCTAAGCAGGGCTGCATTTCTTCATGCTGTTTGCAACTGGCCAATCCCAGAAATGTGTGCACCCGTGCATCCCAGCAAAGGGCAAACATTATTTCCCCAGCGACATCAGGTTTTAAAGAAACAAACCAAAGCAAATGCATGCAACTTCAAAAACAGCATGTCGTTTTTTCCCTCCAGAATTTTGCTTTTCTCCTTGCAAAGGGGTGAGCACAGCCTTTTCCAACCTTTTGACCATGGAGGTACCCCTGAAATATTTTTCAGCCTTTTGGGGTACCAGGAAGTGATGTCAGACGGGTACGCTTCCCAACTGGGCCCTCCAGGAGCAAGAGGAGTCTCAAGCAGCAAAGGTTTAAATGGCCAGGGCCCCACCCCCTTTGAGAGGGGGTGGGTCAATGTGCCCAAATAAGGATAGGGGTCATGCTCTCTTTAGAGATTTGAAAGGTTGTCACTTGGAGGAAGGCAGGAAGCAGTTCCTGTGGTGAGCAGAGGGCAGAACCCACAGTAATGAGTTTAAACTATTTATGGAACAGTGCCAGCTAGATATCAAGGCAGAAAATCACAGAATAGTTCAGCGTTTGCTGGCAGGGGCTCATGGGAATTGTAATCCATGCACATCTGGAGGACCACAGGTTGACTACCGCTGCTTTAGGCTGATCCTGCATTGAGCAGGGGATTGGACCAGATGGCCCCTTCCAACTCGATAGTTCCATGCTCCTGTGACACCAAAAGATGGGGATTTCTCCATGCCAAAATGTGGAGACTCAGCACACACTTTGGCTCCGAGCCATTCCCATCTCGACACGTCCTACCTCTGAAGATGACAGCCAAGACGTCAGTCACTAAGACTACCAGACCTCAGCCACACATCCCAGAAAAGCCACCATGGCTCCTTGACTCCAGCCATGAAAGCCTCCCACAAGACCATCTAAATCTTTGCAATTGTCGTGAAAATTCAGAACCCCTTCCAGCATCCAGTCCGAACAGGAGCCAATTGGGGAGCGCTCGTACCACCAGGAACCACTTCTTGGTTGGGGGACACCTTCTCTAGTTCTGCCCTGAAACTTGGTCTATTTTCGTCATTAAAACCGCTCGTTGGCAGGGCTTTGGAGAATGCTTGCTTTTCACGAGCGGTTGCCGATAATCTGTTAAATCTTCAACAGTATCAGCTTTGAGCAGCTGCTCGGTTGGGTCGTTGTTATTCAAGATAAACGCCTTTTTTATTTATTTATTTTTTCTCGCAACGGAAGCATAATGGTGATAGATATCCGCTGCCCCATGGCTGAGCCAAGCACAGTGCGGGGGAGGTTTTTTTAAAAAAAAAAAACAAGAAGAGGACTCAAGCTATTGAGTGGAATTTTTAAAATGCTTCTGTCAGGGGCTGTCTAAACAGGAGCTTTGAGAGTAAGATTAGCAAGTCCTTCTAAAGAAGATTTTAGTGCTGTGCTCTCATGAACCCTGACAGGCCTGCAACTGAGATTAAATAAACCAACCCGGTGCAAATCCCTCCTAATTTGTGGAGTTTGACTGCCGATCCTGTTAGCGGCAAGTTGGGTGGAGTATATTTATGCACTGTTCCAACAAGCGGATCGGGTCCTGGGAGTTCGGCAAGACTGTGTGGGGGGGGAGGTTGTGGGAGGGGCTGATCCTGACTCTCTGCCCCCCCCCACACACACACACACACACAGTCCATTCAAATTCATGCCACATCCCGATTTAGTTCCCACGATCCCGGTGGATTTCAAAAGCGGCTTGCTACAAATCCTCAACAATCAGGCCATGTGTGTTACGAATACCTTTAATCTGACCCCAGGCATAACATCGAAAGCCGTGTGATTTCGCCAGATAGCAGCAGTAACAGTACAAAGAAGAGGGGTGGGGAGATGCCTCAGGGGAAGGTGTGCATCGTGAGCACAGCAGCCTGCAGGTCCAGCAGGCTTGCCAGCCTCCAGGTGCTGCCTGGAGATCTCCTGGGATTATAAGCGGTCTCTGGACTACAGAGATCAGAGAGAAACGATTGTTTCAGAAGCTGGACTGTTTGCAGGCCCAGGTTTGAGTAAGAAGAGGTCCTACAGAGAGCCACAAAACACACAACATTTAGCCCACTTGTCGGCCATTAAGAGGAACCAGTTGGCCACTGCATGAGGCAGGATCCTGGACTCGATGGACCACTTGTCTGATCCAGCATGGCTCTTCTGATGTTCTTGTGAAGGCCTCAGTCTTTATGCTCCATTGCTAGCCCTCCGGAGGAACTGGTTGGCCACTGCATGAGGCAGGATCCTGGACTAGATGGACCACTGATCTGATCCAGCGGGACTCTTCTGATGTTCTCATAAGGACTTTGGTCTCTGTGCCATGTTGTTGGGCCTCCAGAGGAAATGGCTGGCTACTGTGTGACTCAGGATGCTACACTAGTTGGACCACTGGTCTGATCCAGCAGGGCTCTTCTGATGTTCTCATTTTTCCCAGGTTGCGATTTTGATGCAGGAATATCGCATTATTTTCCTAAACACTGGGCATGCTCTATTATCTACCTTGGGGGAAACAAGGCCACTCATCGCTTAGCTAGCCCTGGCAGACTGGACTAGACAACAGCACCTGTGAAGCTGGTGCCTTCAGCTGACCATTCATAGCCCAGCAGTCCACATCTCAGAACTGGCCGGAGCACCAACAGCTAGGGGAAGGGTTGGGAACAGGCATTCCCCCCATGCTGCTGTGAAATGTCAGCTGCAAGTTCCTGTGGATGCAACGAACAAAAGAACGGTGTTGTCATTTGCATATCGTGTGCCTGTAAATAAACATCATTTCATGCATTGCTGCTTATTAATTTTGGCTTATGAATATTTAACGGCAGTCGAAGAGCACCTTGGGTGTTTAGGGAAGATAAAGATTTCTCCGCTTCTTCGCCATTTCGATTGCCTTCCCCACATTTGTGCTTAACCAGAACACGCAGGGGAGACCGGGAGGCAAGGCAATGCATAGGAGTTTAGATCCAGATTAAAGGGAACTCACCTGCCTTCGTCCTCCCACGGCAGCCCTCTAATCTGCACAAAATGCTGTACTGGAGGAGCCCTGAGGATCGACATGGAGGGTAGGGACTGCAGGGCAAAGGGGAAGCTGGCTGAAATGGCCTCAATCCATCCCGCAGTCCCCTACATGTCATCAGAGTCATCAAGAGAAGGGAATCAATATTCCAAAGCCTAAGTCATGGAGAAACATGAGCCGTATGATACGTTTCCATATCATGGATGGTGTGAAGGCAGGGTCACCAATTCTAGGTTGAGAAAGAATCATAGAATCATCATAGAGTTGGAAGAGACCTGAAGATTTGTCGAGTGGAGCCTGGGAATGATGGGATTTGAGGAAGGAAGGAAGTGGAGCCTGTGAAGGATGGGATTTTGGGCAGGAAGGAAGGAAGGGACCCTACAGAATCCACCCTCCAGAGCAGCTATTTTCCCAGGAGGAACTAATCTTGGCCATCTGGAGATCGAGGTCTCTAGGTGCCACCTGGAGCTTGGCAGACTTCTAGGATCTCCAGAGCGCCTCTTTGTCTGGAGGCCCTGCTGTTTCTTCCCAGCCCATCACAGAATTTATGAAAACAGAGAGGCACCTAGCATCACCCCTGTCTCAGTGCCAAATTCTGTCTTCCTCCGCTAAAGAAAGGAGTAGATGGGGAGCTGGTGTTCTCTACCAGATTAGGAACCGAGGGCCAGATCCCCACAACAGCAGAAAGGAAGGGCTTAAAGTGCTTGGGGCCACTGAAACCCAACAGCTAAGGGATGAGGTGTAGAAAACAAGGGTTTAAAGAGCATTTGGCTTTTTGTGAACTGCCACAAACGTCCTTACTGTTTGTGGAAGTTCTTGGTGACTCTTTAGTTTGTGAACAATGCTTCATGAACCACAAACTGGCCAAAATTCGTAACGAGCTTCAGTTTGTGAGCCAGTTCATGCCCATCCCTGTAGCCTAGCCTACCTTCTTCTTGATGTTCACCTGGTACCTACTCCACTGTCTTTCAGGTGACAGGCCAAAGGCCAGGCTTTTCAATAAGAACTTCATCTTTCCAGCTGTCTTCTGGTCCGGTTTTAGATAGTTTTATTCTGTTTTCATGTCCCTGGGCTCATTTTAACAGCTTGCTGCTCTCATCTAGATAATTTATTATTTTAACAGTAAGCCGCCTCAAGAATTCTGGAGAGGCCACATCTCCTAAACATATTAATTAAAGGGAGGCTTGGAGAATCAATTACACTTGCCCTGAGCTCCTTTAACAAAAAGGAATGATTAAAAAGATAATGTGGTTTGAAGGTTCCTCGCTACGAATGGCATTTGTGCAATCGTAAAGCATCCACCTGTGTAAACAGCAGAAGGGCAATGGCTCTTTTGATAAAGACACAGACTCGAAAAGAAGGGGAAGAAAAGAAAATGACATGGGAGGGGGGGGCAGAAAATGGAAACAAATCAGAAGCCAACATGGAATCATGAGCACCCACCATCCTGAGCACGTTCCCTAAAACTCTGGAACAGGGGTGTTAAAATGCTACATCTCAGCCTACGGCGTCTCTGGAGAGTGTATTACACCACATAAGAGAAGATGCACTCTGGCAAGTTCGGCCTCAATGTGTCAACCCCATCGCATCAAGACGGTCAGGGGCAGAGAAGGAACTTGTCTTCGAAGTTCCTCTCCCCTCTCCCGCCAGTCTGCTCTTCCACAGCCAAATTTCTTTCGCCTCATCTCTCCTACCAAGACCACACAGGAGCTACAGGGTAAATGAACCTAGTCAAGGTTCAAAGGTAACATACCCGGACCCCTCCAGCCCCTGATTAAGGCAAAGGATCCTCCATCCACAGTTCCCATCGCCCACTGCTGCTCTGAGTGGCAGCCAGAGGCAAAAAAAATAAAAAATTAAAAGGCAGGGCTACATGCAGTGCTGTATCACTTCCGGTACGAAACAGGAAGTGACATAGGAATCATCAGAAACTCTATGATTTGACCACAGAGTTTCCGGGAAACCCTAGAGCTACCGTCTGTCACATCTGGGCTTTAACCAAAAGTGGTATAATGCCACAGGTGCCCCCTCCCCCATTTCCCCATTCACAGAATATTGATAACAGGGGAAGACCATTACATTCAGCTCCTTATTGTGGGTGGTCCAGAAGCTTCCTTCTGTCCCCTGCAGGTAAGAGGATGTTGGGCTAACTTTGGTCCAGTTCACCAGACAACTCCTTTACAAAGTGATTCCAATAGCGCAAGAGTTCAGTAACTAGCCATTTAACTGAGAGTTTCATAACCCACTGTCACAATCAGATGGCGCATGAAGAAAGACCAAAATGTTTCATTTGGGGGAATTAAAAAATGGTGGGCTTGGAGGCCTTGGAACAGGGCCCATCCTGCTAACTTGAGAATTGCCCTGCCCTGTATAAGGCTGCTAAGCCCCATCTGGGGCAAGGAATCCCCTGCCCCCAGGACCCATTGCTCAGAGCAGCTGCAGATGACAACAGAAACGAAGAAAAGCAACCTCGTGAACTTACTGGAGGTTTATACAGGAAGTGGCATAGGGTAGCTCTAGGAATCTCCAGAAACTCTATCATTTTACCAGATTTCTGTATTGAACTTCCAATAAGTATAAGATGCTCTGTGTTTTTTTAATCTCCTACAGTACCATGACTCCCCCCACCCTCTCACCAGTTGTCAAGCAGGGTGGGGGACATTAGTTGGCAATAGTTGCTGGCCATCTCTTGCAGCAACAGTTCCTGCCAGCCCACCTTCATGCAGAGACAGTTGCTGCTGCAGGACCAGGTGGCCCCTGTAGGGGGCAGCATCCCAGGTCTTCAGCCCTGGGAGTTTTCCCAATGACCTTAGCAACCGAATTGCCCCAGGTTAAAAACTGTGGCTTTCAAAAGCACATCTAAACCCATTCCAGGCCATTAATCAATGCAGGACACGACTTCTCCCGACGACCAACATAAAAAGGGCTTCCGAGCAGCTGAGTCAGAAAATCACAATTGTCATTGATCTTGTCATTAAAAGAAGCCTTTACTCACGCTCTGTTCTAACGAGGATCACCGTGTCAATGGCGACTCTTTAAATGTCCAGCCTTGATTTGTTTAACAAGTTTGCCCCCCATTTATTAGAGGTGCTGGGATAATTTCCCCCTTAAACACCGCAAGGGTTCTTTGAGGGGAGGACGAGGAAACAATAAGGCTCCTTTTCACAATTAAAAATAAAAAAACATTACAAGTGCAATGCATCGTACTGATCTGCCTTTACGAGACGCTTCTGGACATGAAATTAAATGTTACTAGCAACAGCACCCATTGTGAAGGCACGGGAAACAGGGCGGCCTTTGGCCCAATCAAAGGAGATTCAACAGCAAGCGTCAAGCCATGGTGGCTCAAAAAGAGATGATTCGAGACATGTGTCTCTGGAAGCTGCCCTCAAGACAACTGGGAGTAGTGATTAGATGGATGACGGATGGACGGACGGACGGACAGACGGACGACAATGATGATGGGTAGGTAGGTAGGTAGAGACAGATGGATGGATGGATGGATTGTTGAGAAGGGACATGATTGTTGTCTAAGTATTTGAAAGTCTGTCACTTGGAGGAGGGCAGGGATGGGTTCCTGTTGGCAAGCAGAGGAGAGGTTTAAACTGCTTGGAGAATGTTATCAGCTAGATATCAGGGGAAAACATTTCATAGTCAGAGTGGTTCAGCCGTTGAATGGGCTGCCTAAGGAGGTGGGGAGCTCCCCTTCCCTGGTGGTCTTCAAGTAGTGGCTGGACAGAGAATTCTCCCGGATGCTTTAGGCTGATCCTGCATCGTGCAAGGAGTGGACTAGATAGCCTGCATGGCCTCTTCCAACTCTAGGCTTCTATGACATCTGACAAGATTGGGATAGCCTATCCAGGTCAGGAAATGTGCTATTTGCAACCATGTTATTCTCATGTTATCATTTTATAAAGTTCCAATAATTATTTTTCATAAGATATTTTTTAAAAGAAGGCCTGCCTGTGACAATCTAGCCTCTCAAGGGCGCTCTAGCTCTAATATGCCACTTTTTTGTAAGGACAGAATCTGTTTGCCAAAGCATTTCCCCGGACAGCCGAGCACACAAATCCATTCTGTTGGTAACGCTGCAGCAAGTTGCGATGAGGAAAGGAAAGCAAAAAAAGGAAACCACTCAATGAAAGCCACTTTGGCTAATGCAGTTGCTTTGACAGAGCTCCGAATCAAGCCACAGTGGGAAAGAATCCTCTTTTGCGTGAAATCAAACTAGGGCGAAAGCACGAAACGGAGCCTTTGAAAGTCTCTTGCAAGTGAGCCATTGATCCTGAATTTCAGAAGTTTCTCTTTGGAGGAAAAAGAGGAAAACAGAATCTCGGCGTTTCTTCGCCTGGAGACCCTTAAGGCTGTCGTTGCACACGTACGTTCAAAAGGAAGCTACAAGCGGCATACCTGTAACATACTGGCAGAGCTTTGATGTTTAAATTAGAATTCCCCCCTTGAAGATGTTTGCCTGGAATGCCAAACGTTCTTCAAGACCACCTATGCTTATTGTAGCAAAAAAAAAAAAAAAAGGCTGCATTTTTAGAAAGGACTTGCCGTTGAAGTGACAAAAGCATCTATCTTGTCATTCCATTGGGACTGAGGTGGCATGCAGGGTGGTTTACCTTTCCCCGTGTTCCCCTTGCAAGAATTCAAAGGTAAGTTGCAGACAAAATAAATGCGCTACAGAAAAACAGTGTCACGGGCAAGCTTTTCTTTTAAAAAAAAAAAAAAGAGATTCAAAACTGAAGCCTTCAAAATCTGAATCATTTGAAATATTTTGGCCCTTTGAGCAGCAAAACAGAGAGAGGAAAAAAGACTAACAGATAAAACCAAAACAGCCTCGTCATGAGCAAAGCCACAAAGATTACCTTTCGACATGAATGGGGGGGAACTCTATTTAAGGATGCTTTCGGGAGCCTGGTTGCATTGCAGGCTCTCTTGACGCCCGCCAGCCGTAATGATCTTTTGATGGACGCTCCCTCCATAGATAACCGAGGTAAGCAGCCTGGGTCCGCCGCCTGCCGTGACTCTGTGACTTATGGCTTCCTGTTTCCAAACTGCCCTCTCCAGCATAGCCATCTGATAAATCAACACAGAAGTCATTAAACGGTTCATTATATGAGTCGTATGATTCATTCACGCCGACAGGAAAACACACGCAAGGGCAGGCGTTGGGGGGGACGGGTCCATTTGCTCCCCCTGGCTCTACAGAAAGTGGATTAGCGGGATGACGGAGCACATTGGAGGTGCAGGTGGTAATTCTTAGGAAGGGCACATTTAATGTTCATTGTCCACAAAGATATCTATCTGTCTGTCCATCCATCTGACTGTCCAGTCCATGCATGCATGCATCCATCCATCCATCCATCCATCCATCCATCCATCCATCCATCCATCCATCTATCTATCTATCTATCTATCTATCTGCTGCCCTCCCCTGAGGCTCAGGGCAGTTTACATAAAACGTAGAAAACGGTACCTGGAACTCAGTTTTTCATAACAACAATAATATTAATAATTAGTATTAATATTATTAACAATTATACTATTAATTATTAATAATAATAATAATAATATGAGTGATAATGATATTGATAATATCGCTAGTGGTGGTATTAATAATATTGGTATTATTAACACTAATACTAGTAATAATGTTGATGATGATAATAATACCAGAGCAGTCTCTTCGGTTCCGCACAGTGATTGAGCTTACCCAGGGCTTTGCCTGCAATACTGGGAGCAAGCTAGTTAAACAAATCAGGGCCAGACATTTAAAGAGTAGTCAACGACACCCTTCTGGACTTCTGGAGAGCCACCTTTGGCCACCCCTGTGATAGGGACCCGCAAACGACAAAAATGAGAATGCAGGAGCCCAAAGAGCCTCCATCTGAATGTGTGACTATCCTAAACATCCTGGTCTGAAGAGCAGACAAGTTCCTCCTGGGGGCAACTCTGGTGCAAGCCATCCCCACAGGCAAGCTGTAACTTCAACAGCAGCCATAAAAGGACCAGAAGATCTGTGCAAGCGGGCCCTCAACCAGAGGGACGGAGGCAATATTTTTCTGTCCCATCTGACTTTTTTCCCTTCAAGCAAGCACTGCCACTTCTTTATAAAAACGCCTTTTTTATCGTAGCCACGATTTGAGCAGGGATCCGACTTGTCGCTTTATTGGCCTGCTAGATAAGCATAAAATCTTCATAGGCCTTTACACCATGTTCATCATCAAGATGTTTTAATATTCTAATGCGGGGTGGGATGGGGTGGGGGGGGGGAATTACACACTTAAGACAATTTCCAAAGAGTCTATAATGGGAGGGGGGGAAGGCGTAAAAGCCACTAATGATCATAAAGTCACTTTAGTGAAATGTTCCCAAAGACTAAGCTAGTAAAAACACTTTAGCAATACTTTAGCAATGGCCCATTTGGGCAGGGGAGGAGGGGGGGCGGGAAATCTAATGCCCTCGTTTTTAATGTGATCCAATAGCTGAAGAGATTTTTGGCCCAATGAAAATTAATTGCTTTCAGATTGTTTGGCTGTTTTCCGCCAACGGTTTCACTTGCAGGGAAACCAGAAGCAGGATCTACAAGGTCAGCCTCTCAGGCGGGCTGTGGGAGATCTGCTTGGCTAATGAGTTATAGGAGGAGGGGAAACTAAAGAGAGTCAGGTCCTCTTGTCACGAACTGCGGGCTGGTCCGGCTGACCAGAGGAGATCCCCTCATAGAAAACTGCTCCATACACATGCGGGACAAAGGAATCGGTCTTTATTGAAGGGTTCCGTAGCAGGACAAAGCAGGACAAAGCATGGCAAGAACAGGAACATTGACAGAGACAAGCACAGATGGCCCCCTCAGGTCTATAGATAGGGAGGATAGTTTAAGCGGCGAAAATAGTTCCCATAGAGTAGGCTTTTGATCTAAAAGGCGCAAATGCAGGAGACAACCAGTCTGCTTTCTTTGCCGTTCCTGGCAGTAAATTTCCAACTCCTCTGTGCGACCCAAGGACAAGGATACATAAGGTAGAGCTCTTCGCAATGGGAGAGAGAGTCTCTACAGGTCAGAAACTGTGGGATGGAGGAGGGGGGCGAAGGTACATAAAAATGGATGGAATATGGGGGTTAGGGAGGGGTGAGGAAGGACCCTCAGGCCTGTCGAACCTCTAAGCTAACACTGCCAAGGAGGTCGAGAAGGAGACCCTGACACCTCTCTTAACCAAGACTTACCAATGCCCTGTGGGTCTTCCCTGAGGAGAGACTGAGATGAGTAGCTGTGTTGGTCTGAAGCAAGGGAACAAAGTTTGAGTCCAGCAACCCCTCAAAGACCAGCAGAGTTGAATTCTGGGCATAAGCGTTGGTGCGTGTGCTTCTACCCAGAATTCAACTTGGTTGGTCTTCAAGGTGCCGCCGATCTCAAACTTTGTCCAAGCATTTCTTACTGGTTGACAGTGGCCTGCAGAGAAACAGTGAACTATCCCTTTAAGGGAGTCCCTAGGGGCTATTATGCGCCAGACGGTTATCACCTGCCTCCATGCCATGAAGAGCATCACCAGCCCACTTCCACACATTAAACTTCTTTTCAAGGGACAGGATGACCAAGGCTGGCGTGAAGCTAAGCCATGAAGCTGCTTCAATGAGGCTGACCTTTGGAATCCTCTTTTCCCTGCGAAGGCTGCCTAAGCAGAAGAAACTCTGCAAGGATTCCAGGAGACAGCAGATTTCCGCCTTCGGAGAAACTGACAAGGCTTCGCAGCTCCGTCTGGACTGCAGCCTGCAGAAACACGTCCCCCAGCATTGGCAACAAGTTCTCATGGTTACCCGCCTCCGGTCTCCTCTTCCAGAGTGGCAGCTCGGCCCAAAGAGCTCGCAGTTTGTCAGTGAAACGGTGACTGCAGGGCCCTGAAGCAAAGATTTATCTCACGCCAATGGCCAAGCGAGCCAAGTGTCTGCCAAGCAAGCCAATCCATGAGTGAATTCCTCACTGTCAAACTCTTCCGACTGGGCTTTCTCCTTCTCTCCCTCCACAAACAGCGGAACTTCTGCCCAAGTTCCATCAAGCACCTCCAAGACTCATCTTCTGGAAAGCCAGTGAATCAATGTAAGAGAGAAGAATGCCATATTTTCCATTACGGCCCACCCCCCAAAGGGCTTTAAGATCATCTGATGAAAACCTGCTTCGGTTCTCCAACTCAAAGGAGGTGAGACTGGCCTCCGCCAGGGCCTTTTCAGCCTAGGCCCCAGCATGGTGGAACACCCTACTGAGATCGCGGCCCTGCGGAAGCTCAACCAGTTCCGCAGGGCCCACGAGACAGCTGTTCCACCAGGACCACCAAGAAATGCTGGAAACTAAGCAAAGAGCTGCCTTCCAAGGAGCTGCCCCTCCCCCATTTTCAACTATTCGGGAGCAAACGGAATCATAAACTGTTTTGTCTATTATGATTGCTCTCTTTAAGTATTTGAATGGTTGTCACTTAGAGGAGGGCAGATTTTCTTGTTCTTGTTAGTAGCAGAGGAGAGGACCTGAAGTAATGGGTTTAAACTGCGTGTAGCACTGCACCAGCTAGATACTGGGGGTGGAGGGGGATTTCACAGTCAGAGTAGTTCAGCAGTGGAATTGATTTCCCTGGCAGTCTTTACGCAGCAGCTGCTGGACAGATGCTACTGAGTTACAGGAGGAGAGTCAGGTCCTCTCTTACCCAAGGCTGACCAATGCCCTGTGGGTCTTCCCTGAGGATAGAATGAGGCAAGTAACTGCATTGAGCAGGGAGTTGGACTGGATGGCCTGGATGGTCCCTTCCCACTCTAGGATTCTAGGATTCTATTGACATTACGCCATGATGTTACCCACCCTGCTGTCTTTCTCTCCTTCCCACTTTGATTTGTACATTATCTATTATTATTTGTATTACCTGGCAGGTAACCCTCCAGATACAGGTGGCTTGGGCTAGCCTGATCTCATCAGCTCTCAGAAGCTAAGCAGGGTCAGCCCTGTTTTGGAATTGGATGGGAGACCACCAAGGAAGTTGAGGGTTCTGACAGAGAGGCAGGCAATGGCAAGCCACCTCTGTTCATCTATTGCCTTGAAACCCCTATTCAGGGGTGGTCAAACTGTGGCCCTCCAGATGTCAGTGGACTATAATTCCCATGAGCCCCTGCCAGAAATTTCCCATTCATGGGAATTGTAGTCCATGAACATCTGGAGGATCATAGGTTGACTACCCCTGCACCAAAGCATCCATTTTCTCCCGAAGGCCACAGTTTGACCACCTCTACCCTACAGGGTCACCATAAGTCAGCAGTGATTTCATGGCACTTTCCACCACCACCACCAAAGCCCCAGGCAGGGCCCATCTTAGGGTGGGGTTTCCCCTTGCCAATGTCTTTTCCAAGAGGAGGCCACCCTGTTGATTTTCCAGTGCACCACTTGTTCCCTTCATCTCTGTTCCCTTCTGACCTTGGAGAGCCTTTCTGAGAAATAGGTATTTGGAGACGCAGGTCCAATGATTTCAAATATCCAGAAATCCAAGGCTGATACAGTCAAAATAGAATTAAAAGAACGAAAAACAGCAGAACAGTCAGATGAAGTTACTCATCCGTTGACAGTTTCGCACCCTTGCACGTTGCTGGGTCCGGACTTGGGGTCCTTGGCATCGGGCCTGCGAATCGATGGCATTCGAGAACTGGAGGCCCTACATTTATTTATTTATTTTGAACAGGCCAATAAAACTGTTCCTTCTGTTTGCTAGCCTGATCTATCATAGGTACAGAAATAACATTCTTTACGATGCTTATAAACGCAGAAGGCATGCCCATTCACCAAGGATCCATTACGTTTATGGAGGCGGCCGTGAGGCTTCATTTCTTCCTGATTCATGCATCAGATGGAGTAATAACAACACAAGGCTGATGATCCAATAATAGGCTATTTCCTAACTGGCAAACCACAGGATTCTCTCTCTCTCTCTCTTTATCTCTTCTCTCTATTCTCATGAGTTCTGTAGCAAGTTCCAGGCAACACGCTACATTCCGTCAGAAATTTGTCATGATTTGTTTCCTGCTGGCTTGCTTCCTGGAAGCCTTTCCAGAAGATTGGCTTATAGTAGTCCTTTTCAGGGGGTAAGTTTGACCACACATATGAGGGAACGCACTGTGCGGAATGCTCCCCGTGCATGTGATCGCCAATGTGTCTCTCGGGCACAGCATGTGTGTTCTAATGCTGCAAATCCACACGCTGTGACTTTCAAATGAAATGGCGATTGTGCACATCAGGAAGATTGCATGGACTAAATTCTCCTCCATGATACATGTATGGCCTGGAAAGGGCTCCTGGAAGAAGAAGAAGAAGAAGAAGAAGAAGAAGAAGAAGAAGAAGAAGAAGAAGAAGAAGAAGAAGAAGAAGAAGAAGAAGAAGAAGAAGAAGAGCTGGGTTTTTGTACCCCGCTTTTGACTACCCAAAGGAGTCTCAAAGCAATTTATTATCACCTACCATTCCTCTCCCCACAACAGATACCCTGTGAGGTAGGTGAGGCTGAGAGAGCTCCAAGAGAACCATGACTAGCCCAAGGTCCCCCAGTTGGTTGCATGTGGAGGAGTTGAGAATCAAATCCAATTCTCCAGATTAGTGGCCGCTGCTCTTAACCATCAGCAGCAACCATGATTGCTGAATGGCTCTTCCAGTTTTGGAGGCATACCAGTTGAGGTTTTGGCCTCTGCACTCTGCTTGATGACCTCCTGGTTATCTACTTAACCTCTGTGTAAACCATGGTGCTCAACTAGATGGACCACTGATCTAATCCGGACAGGAGCCTTTCTTATACTGTCCCTGGGAACCCATCTGAAGGGCGAATAATAGTGGAATAATTAATTTGATTATTGGCTATGTAGGGGAAGCCTTTTGCTGAATCGTATCATGACAAAGGAGCAATTGCTGGAGGATCTAGATCTCCTCTGCCACAGCAGGCCTCACCTGATTTCGTTCTTCAATCCCGATGAAAATGCAAAACAAATAGAGAATGGATCTCAGTGAGGCAGATTGATTATGGCTCTATCAAACAAACAAACAAAAATCAGTGCTTCAAGTGACTTAGTATTACTTTACATTAATGAACGACGAGGTCAATAATTATTCATAACGGTTCCCTTGACAACATGCAGCATCGATCGCTTTCAGAAGGATGGGCTTGCATCGCACAGATGTCTGTTAGCAAATTTTGGGTAATCCATTTGATGTTATCGCTTAGGCGCTATTTTCTGCTCAATAGACCGGCAAGGATCAGCACTTCAAGGATGTAATGTTCCCCCCAAGCGCTCAAGTCACATGTAGAGTTAGAGAAGGGAACAGAATCCACTCCTCTGGAAAGGGCAGCATTAGAGTTTGGAACAGAAGGGTCTTGGTGGGACGGCCTTGCGACTTAAGATAGCATGGCATCTCAGCATCGGCTAGACCAGCCTCTCTCAACCTTTTGACCATTGAGAAACCCCTGAAACATTCTTCAGGCTTCGAGAAATCCCAGAAGTAGAGCAATTGTGCAGAAGATGGCAGGGAAGCAGAGCTTTGGACACACCCACCTGGGGGCCCCTCCCCTTCCCACCCCCTCTAGGCCAATCATTGGCCATTTGGGGAGGGAGGTTGACATGACTGTATATGGTCATATCACCCTGGCTCTCGAACTGGGGCTGGCTTTTGCGCCGTGGTGTGGTGATTAAAAGTGGTGGACTCTAATCTGGAGAACTGGGGTGATTCCCCACTCCTCCACAGGTAGCCATCTGGGTGACCTTGGGCTAGTCTCCATTCACTTCGAGCTGTTCTTGCAGAGCAGTTCTCCTCGAGCTCTCTCACCCCCTCCCACCTTGCAAGTTGTCTGTTGTGGGGAGAGGAAAGGGAAGGTGTTTGTAAGCCGCTTCGAGACTCCTTCGGATAGTTAAAAGCAGGGTATAAAAAAACAGCTCTTCTTCGAACCATCCCTACAACTCTGTCCTATTTCCATTTTCTTCCACAGTTTCCGCTGATTTGCTCCAAGCTTTCCTCATCTTGTTTGTTCTGAATTGGGAAAAACAGTCACAGTCAAAACCACTTTGCCAACAGTGTGAATGGAAGGTGAACGTTTTCAAATCTCTTTGCCCATGTGCACAATTTTCCGCACATAGATTCTTGCACCCACCCATGCGCCACCCTTACAGACTTGTGCCAAATGTTTCAAAAATCACTTTTTTCCCTTTATTAATTTATGGCCTTCCCTGGAGGCTCAGGGCGGCTGACAAGAGGATTAAAAATACAGACAAATTAATATCAAGGTCTTTTAAAAAATTAATCATCGATATTAAATAATTAAAACTCGTTAATTCAAGCCGATCATGGCACTGCCTCTGAATCCAACCACCTCGTTCCACTGCAGGAGTACCCCAGATCACATCTGTCCAGTCACAAGTTTTCAGATCCAGCCTCCAGATTTCTGAAGGGCTGGCTGTGGGGTGTGGAAGCCATGGCAGACTTAACTCTCTAGACAACCCAGGTTCAAATTGTTGGAGGGAACGTTAGGGCTAGGAAGAGTTAGAGACATGGATAGGAAACCCCATAAGATGTATACTTCTTTTTACATAATTTTAAATGTAAAAAAAATATGCAAAAAATTAGGGATTCAGATAGGGTGTGTTTTAGGGTTCGGGTTAGCTAAGGAAAGGTTCAGGATGGGGCATGGTTAGTCTTAGAGGGAGGGTTAGGGAAGACTTAGAGCCATGGTAAGGAAATGCTGTAAGATGCATAAATATTTGTTACATTATTTTAGATGTAAAAAAATAGGGATTTGTATTGGGTTAATTTTAGGATTAGGGTTAGCTAAGGCATGGTTTGAGATAGGGAGTGGTTAGTCTTAGAAGGGGTGTTAGGGCTAGGGAAGAGTTAGATAAATGATTAAGAAATGCCATGAAATGCATAAATATGTTTTTACATTATTTTAAATGTAAAAACAATGAAAATAGTAGGGGTTCGTATTAGGGTTAATTTTAGGATTAGGGTTAGCCCTCTCCATAGGACAATTTTGTGTTTTTCCATGGATCTGAAAGCTGGTAAGTCTCCAGTAACAGCTCCCCTCCCCTTTCCTTTGTTGATGCTCTGAAAGGGAAGAAGAAGAAATCGCAGTGTGATGAGGCTATTTTTTTTCCCGGATGGGATGCTATTACAGTAATAATCATTATGGCATTCCCATCATCTCCACCCTGACGCCCGGCAGTGACATTTGCAAAAGAGAGCCCCTGCTTTCTCAATGACATCTGCCAGCATTTTTTCTCCCACCTGAAAAAAGGATCCTCCTAATTTGCATCCCCCTGTTGCTCATTAGCATACAAGGGAATGTTGACACCTTTCCTTTTGAAGGGAGCGGGTTGTTTAAAAAAGCTAGCAAATCACTCATTCAAGATGTGGACTGCATATCTTAAATGCACTGAAGTAGGGGAACCAATGTTGT
This sequence comes from Paroedura picta, assembly GCF_049243985.1. Lineage (NCBI taxonomy): Eukaryota > Metazoa > Chordata > Lepidosauria > Squamata > Gekkonidae > Paroedura > Paroedura picta. Next base: position 33,572,382 of record NC_135382.1, read on the forward strand.
AAGAGATTTTTTTTTTTAATACAAGCACACATACATATTAGAATTTCATACAGGAAGTGCCAAAGGGTAGCTTCAGGAACCACAAGAAACTCTATGGTTGTACAATAGAGTTTGCAATGATTCCTAGAGCAACCCTTTGTCACTTCTTGTATAAACTTCGAGTAAGTACCTGAGGCTGTTTTTTCCCCTCCTAAGTTTTTCTCCTGCCACCACGCAGAACAGCAGAAGACGATGGAATTGGTGGGGCAGGGGGTTCCTTGGCCCCACGGTGGGCTTGGCAGCTCTACTGACCTCCATTAAGGATAGGGTTCCTTCAGCCCTGGCCTGGTAGAATGCTTTTCCCAGTGAGATCAGAACCCTCTGGGACTTTTCCTGGATTTTCTTGCCCATGTCAAGCCATTTTCTATTATCCTTTCCCCAAGGCAGTCATTTCCTCTCCACTGGGCTTTTGATTTTTTTTTGAAATGTGCAATGGAATATTGTTCTGCCATTTTGTTGTGCTATTGTCACATCTATGCTGTTTTTATATTTCAGGAATCTGTATTTTTAAGGCATTTAAAGTTAATATTTTTATATTTAAATAGTCCAAATTTAAAGTGTGCATTTTTATACGTGGTTACCCGCTCTGGGCTTCTAGGGAAGGGCAGGGTAGAAATACAAAGGTATGGGCTGAGAATTCAGATTACCTGCTCAGGGCGCCATCTCAGGGCGATTTACGACAATTCGATAAAACCGTTCAATTCTATAAACAATAAAAGACTCAAATCTTTCAAAGATGCTTCTGCTTGCTGCAGCTGCCAAATATAACGATCAGTCTGACAACTCACGATCAGTCCAGGATGGGAGAAAGGTGCCAAGGAGGGCCCTACTTGATGAACTTCAGTAGATTTATTGGTTATGTGCATGTTTCTTCTTGACGAACAGCTGCCTGAATTCCCTCTCTGTTCAAAGAAAAAGAAGTGGGAATGATAGTCAGGTTTGTGAACCCCATTTTCACCGCCCCATGCTCCTGTACCTACCTTTAGAGGAGAGACAGAGTGAGAGAGAGAGAAACTGAGGCACACAGAGACAGAGATACACAGAGACAGAGACACACACAGAGACACATACAGAGATAGAGACACACAGAGATAGAGACAGAGACAGAGACAGAGACACACAGAGACAGAGACAGAGACAGAGACACACAGAGACAGAGACACACAGAGACACACACAGAGACAGAGACACACAGAGACACACAGAGAGGAGAGAGAGAGAGAGAGAGAACAGAGAGAGAGAGAGAGAGAGAGAGAGAGAGAGAGAGAGAGAGAGAGAGAGAGAGAGAGAGAGAGAGAGAGAGAGAGAGAGAGAGAGAGAAGTCATGTATTTGTCCCCTCCCTTCTCTGCCATTCATCCTTAGCCACGCAGACAGTGCTTTCCAAACTGCCATCTCCCCTGCTGGCCACCCTCGGAGTCTCGTCGTCAGATTTAATGAGTCTGAGATGCAGCCCTGCTATCCACACATCAATTGCTCCTCTAGGATTATAACTTTGACTGTGTGCCAGCACACCGTGGATCATTCAGTTCTCCGGTTTCCAGCAATGACACGCTACATGCCAGCAGCATCGCTACTGTACCTGTGCAAGCATTGCACTCCGGGAGGTGGGGGGGGGGAGAGCAGATATGCTCAGTGGGTCAGAGTGACTGGCCAGCTGCTCAATCGCTCCACATATTCCACATAAGGGTGTTCAGAAGCTAATTTCCTAAGCAGCCCCCCAGTGAAGGAGACAAGAGTGGAAAGTGAAGGCGGGACAGTGAGGGCCCATCCATTGCCTTGCTTGGGCCATCACTCAATCGTACCCAGGTTGCAGAGTGAAGAGAAGAGGCCCTGGGGGAAGGGTGGTGATTCAGCAGTATGCCACTTGCTTTGCCTGTACAGGTTTCCATGTTCTACCAATGGTGGTTAGAGTGTCATACTTGGCAGTGGGAGAGCCGGGTTCGAAGCTTACTGGGTGACCATGAGCCAGTCACACAGTCCCAACATAATCAACCTCGCAAAAGTGTTGTAAGATAAAATAAAGGACAGGGAAAACAATGTATTATTGTTATTATTAATATTCATATATTGGATTTCTATGTCCCCCTCTGGTTGATGTGTACAATACAATCAACATGATATCGACATAAAATCAACAGATTAAATGTTGAACATCAAACAATATAAAAATGGACAAATTAGCAGCATTGAGAAACAACAGCTGCATCTATGTATTGTCCTCCTGCCTTGAGACTGGCCATTACATATAGGTCTTTTGCAGGCTGGATGTCTCTGGGGGGGTGTTTGTGTCAGAGAAGGCCCATAGATGTTGTAGGGTCATTGGCCCCAACCAAAGACTTGGTGGAAGAGCTCCGCCTTGCGGGCCCTGCAGAACTGTGCCAGCTCTGACAGAGCCCAGGGTGTATTCTGCACACATTGGATAATGCACTTTCAAAGTACTTTTGCAGCTGGATTTTCCTGTGCGGAACAGGATAATCTACTTCTAAAGTGCATTATCCAATGTGTGCAGAATGGGCCCAGATCTTTTCTGAGAGCTCATGCCACGAAGTAGGGGCCAGTAAAGCATTATGGGGGGATGGGCAGGGGGAAAATGAAGTAAATGCACAAACCAATCCCTGGAACATATGAGAAGGGGAAGATAGAGTCTATGATTTTGCATGCCTCATTAAAAAAAAATTAATCTCCCTGCATGTAGACAACTAATGTTTCAGTCCGTTTTTCTCCGTGATCAGCTATGTTTGCGCGGAGGGAGCTCCCAAGGTAAAGATCAGATCATCTGAGGTTGGCATCCTTAGCACTTCAGATGTCTTAATACAAAAATGTCCCCTAAAGCTCCCCACCCCACCCCTTGATTTTAAATGTCAGCCTCTTCCATCCAGTCGTGCACTTTTACAGAAGCTTCTCTTCCAACCTCTCCACAATATCTCGGCTAAGCATTCCCGGGGAACTAAACAGAAGTGACAGCGTCAGGGTAGTTTGAGCATAATATGCTGGGAAAGAGATTATGTAAACTAGTTGCATGTTTAATTAATGGGTGTCGATACAGAGAGATCTGTCTTTGTGAGCCCAGCGACAGCTACGGGTTGGCCATGGAGAACGGGGGGGTATCCTGCCCAATGGCCTCTCGCTGTGAATTTACTTCCATGCACCTGCCTGTGTGCGTTTGTTTTTTAATGGCATCTAACATGCTTTCCTCTGTACGTTCTATGACAAATGTCTCCTCATATTTATTTCTTTGGCTTTTGTGTCGTTCCTTCCCGCAAGCGGACTCGGGGCGGTTTCCGTAAGTGGCAATAAAACATAGCATTAAAAATCAATGACCACATTAAAAGCACAATTAAATCCAGGAAGTGGGTAGGCGGAAGGGACTGGGTCAATGTTTGGCTCTTGGGGCCCTTTCTTGCAGGCCCCGTCTGGACATGGAAGTGGGGTCACTCTGGGTGGGCAGGAAGTTGTGAATTTCCTGCATCTGCAGGGGGTTAGGGCTAGATGACCCTGGAGGTTCCTTCCAACTCTATGATTCTATGAATCAGTACAAACCCCATTCCCTCTTCTCACACCTCCCTTCCCCATCCATACCAGAGAAATTGAGCTGCCAGTTCCAGGTTGGAAAATTCCTAAATACTTGGAGAGGGAGGGGAGGGGCTTCAATGGGCCAAAAGCAACCCTTTGCAACCCATAAGGCCAAAGCAACCCTTTGCTCCAGGGGGGACTAAGCTCTGTCGTCCCTGGAGATGAGTTGTAATCCCTGGCAACGCTAACATGACTGAAGGAATGAGCCGAAAAGAATTAGCCTTTTTTTGATTTTCTGGCCAGTACATTCCAGCAGCTCATGGCAAGCCACTGGTGGTCTTCAAAGGACCTTGTATGACCCAGAGCCACCATAAACTGCCTGTTCAGGATGGCTGCTTGCAACTGAAAAGACAAGGTGGTTAGCGAGCAGCTGCCAGTCTGAGTCCAGCATGCTGGGCCACATGCTGCCTATCCATTAAGCAATTTGGGATGGCAGAGATCCAAAGTTTTGCCATACAGTGATCTGCAAATGCAAAGCACTTTTCATATTTAGCTTTAGAACCTTTATGATATATTACTATTATCATATTTCTTATGGAAGCCTTTTAAAATTGTTATTGACATATATTATTAACCTTATTGATTTTGAAGTTGCATGTGTGTTCCTTCTCTCTCTCTCTCTCTCTCTCTCTCTCTCTCTCTCTCTCTGGAGAACGTATTCTTGAAAGCATTATTATTCAAGCATACACAAAGAAACAGATTACACGACTTCTTGTTTTTCCCCCTTGATGAAGGTTGAACTTTCTAGCAATGAATGATGTCAATATGTAACTAAAAAGGTATTTCATTGGTTCTATTAGCAGGGCTCCCCATAAACCCTTTGGGCTCCTCACCATTTTCAGTCTGGGGACCCTTTCATATGTGCCAGGGACCTCCAGGGAGGGCATATGGCCCCCGCTGAGAATGGCTGTTCTCAAACATGGTGGCACAGGAGACCAGGTTTCGGACTTGCCTTGTGATGCTGTATTGAAAGCAATCGATACAGCCATTTGGGTTATTAGTGGTAGGCAGCTGTCAAGCCAAATCCGAGAGGGGTTTTTTTACGGCCGAGGAGAGCATGATTATCTTTGCAATTAGGCATTTCAAAGACAGACGTGTTTTGTTTGTTTGACTCTCCCCCCCTCCCCCCTTCAGATCTCCAAGACCGTTGGGGAGGGGGAAAAACAATGATGCCAGAGTGCCTTCTAGTGGCCCCAGCGTTGAAGAATTGTCAACAAAGGAACCATCCCATCCACGCAAAATGTTGAGCTTGGGATTGCCTGCGATTTATCCCCTGGCATTTGTGGCAGTTGTTTGGCATTGCCCCCTTAAGCACAAGGGAAGAAGAACTGCCCAATTCTGCACCAAGGTAAGACAGAAGTCTTGATCTGGTTGATAACAAAGGCCAATGATTGATTTTCATCCATGGGCCTCCTTTGGACAGAGGTCAGCTCCCAGGAGTATCAGAATTCTTCCTCTCTCTTCATCCCACTTTTTTCTACCATAGTTGTCCGTTTTAACATGCATCACCTCCTTAGTATATCTCTAGGGCAGTCATGCCCAAGGGAAAGCCCACATTCATGTTTCATCTCCAGAGCAGCTCTTCCCCTTTTCTACCTTTTCATAGAATCATAGAGTTAGAAGGTACCTCCAGGATCATCTAGTCCAACTGCACAATGCAGGAACTCACAACTACCTGCCCACCCACAGTGACCCCCAATTTCATGCCCAAATTATCTCCTCACAAACAAAAAGATCTCCAGAATCCAGCCTGGCTTGGAGGAAATTCACTGACCATCCCACAGTGGCGATTAGCAATTCTCTGGGCATGCAAGGAAGGGCCACAAGAGACAAACACTGACACTTCCCTTCCTGCCCGGCCACTCACAATCTGCCCAAGTTCATAAAATCAATGTTTCTGTCAGATGATGCTTGCTTTGGAAACTTGCAACTATTTGTATTTGGCCCCGAACTGTAGGCAGTTGTAAGCCCCTTTGAGATACATGGGGCCTGCTGAGTGACCTTGGGCTACTCACAGTTCTCTCTGAGCTTTCTCAGCCTCACTTACCTCCCAGGGTGTCTGTTGTGGGGAGAAGTGTAAGCCACTTTGTGACTCTTCCGAGTAGTAAAAACTGGGGTACAATAAACCATATCTTCTTCTTCCTTCTCCTCCTTTGCAACGTAGAGCTTTGGGCTAGGGGAAGGCTTTAATGATTGAACGGATGTGTTTCTTCTACATGCTGGCCGTCCTCCCTCCACACCTTAACGTGCCCCGGCATACCATTTGGGCATTGCCGATGCTGTCTGTGTCCAAGCCCAGTATTTATTCCAGGTGATTCGACCAGCATCAGTCTGCAGCCTCATGTTTTTGTCCTTGACTCAGATCTCCTCTATCAACGTTCATTTCTAAGGATGAAATCTGAAATCCCAAGGTGTCCGATAAAGGAGCGCCCGAGGATGCAGCGCCAGCTTCTCCGTAAATCAAAATAATTTGACGCCTCTTTAGTCACATGAAATTTCCCCCCCCCCAAAATGAAATGAATTGAACTCATAAAAAGAGAAGGAAATGTCTCTCCAGTTGCTCCACGCGCTGTATAAATTATGGAGGGATCGTTGTCTGTACATAACAGCAAAGGCAGAGAGAGGTCCGTGGGACCTGATGAATCCCTTTCCGATCAATAAGGTGTGTTTCGGAAAATAATCATAAGCCTTGAAGCTCCGATGGACCTTAGGAACATTGCAAAGGAGAAACGGCTAAGAATCCAGAGACATTGCTCTTTCCCCCCCCCCCCTAGTTACATAACCCTAAGGACAAACTCTGGATCTCCAGATGTCCATGGGCTCCAATTACCATGCTGGCAAGGGCTCAGGAAAGCTTATAGCCTGGAAATATTTCCACTATTTTTTAATGTGCTGCTAGACTGGAGTTTTGTTCTGCTACTCCAGACTAAAACGTCGACCCACCTACGCCTGCCTCTTGTGCCGGGGGTCCCTGACCTGTGGATTTTGGACATTGTATGGTGGACGCAGTCACAAAATGGCTCGATAGCTTCCCTTCAATGACATGGTGAAGATTTTTGGGGTGCCGTGGCAGCCACTTCCAAAGCAAGGGTTTCAAATATCTGCATACAATCAGACTTCCTGTTGGCAGCAGAAGATAGGACTCCCAGGTATTTTCCAACTCAGTACTGGGAACCCTGGTTACAATTTTTCCCGTTGTGTTTTCCTTTCCTTCCCTGTTCCATCAAACCACCCCATCTAGGGGGACATTCCACAAGCCCCCACTGCAGAAAATCCATGGGGTCTGATCTGAGAAGGGCCACAATTCCTGCTGTTAAGTTCACCCCAGTCCAGATTCTTTCGCAAGAGCAAGCATGGCTGTCAGACAAGGAGCAGCGAGATGATAGCGAAGCGCATATATGCTAATGTCACAGGCATAGATGTGACTTTCCACCCACTTCTTTCTGTTGGGGGGGCGCATTAAACGATGCTGCCTGAATGCCAAAGGAAGGATTGGGGGGGGGGGAAAGAAAGCGTTTGGTGATCAATTCATTTTTAATGAAGTGGAAAAAAGGCCTTTCTTCCCATTGTTGAGGGAACCAGCCGTGCTGATCTGGAAGGCAGCCACCCAGAAAATGAAATACAGCCAGAGGGAAAAAAATAGTCAAGGGCCATTGAAAAAACTGTCATTAATATCAGACGATACACAAAACGATTTTTTAAAGCTCTTGTGCTCTGTCCAGGAGCAGTCTGAGGCGTGGCACTCTTGGGCCCTTATCGTGGTCCATCTCCATAAGGGTCCAAAGTCTACAAGAAATGCTCCTCCCATGTGAAGAAGGAGAGTTGGTTTTTATACCCCACTTTTCACTACCCAAAGGAGTCTCAGAGCAGTTGACAATCACCTTCCCTTCCTCTCCCCACAACAGGCACCCTGTGAAGTAGGTGAGGCTGAGAGAACCCTGATATTACTGAAGAAGAAGAAGAAGAAGAATTGGTTCTTATATGCTGTTTTTCTCTACCCAAAGGAAGCTCAAAGCAGCTTACATTCACCTTACCTTTCCTCTCCCCACAACAGGCACCCTGGGATGTAGGTGGGGCTGGGAGAGCTCTGATATTACCAACTGTTGTTGTTGTTGTTGTTATTTTATATGTGGTTTTACTTTGATATAATCCACCCAGAGTCTCAGGAGATGGCTCAGAAAATTACAATAAATAAATAAATACTTCCGTCAGACAGTCAGGAGAGTTGTTGCTGTTCGAAGTAAATAAGACAGGCCTGGAGCAACCAGGGGTCTGAATCAATATGATGCAGCTAAGGGGCGCTGAAGGAGAGTATTTGAAAATCATCAGCAAGTTCCCTTTCTAGCTATGCTAAATACACATCTCCTCCGATGCCCCCTGCAGGACATTCTCCATATTCTGCGCAATTGTGCCCCCTGCAGGTCATGCATATTTCAACATGTCTAAGGTAGGTTCATGTGTGCTCAAGGGAATTGGCTATAACACAATGTTCCTAGCTTTTTTTTTGCACTCCTATTAGTGACGGCAAACACCGCGGTGCCGATTGAATCTTCAGCAAATACAGCTCCACTCGCCGTTACATTATACTTTAACAGATCCGTGTTGGAATCTGAAGTTCTCTTGTCGAGCAGCGGGAGACATTCATATCAACCCAAGAGCAGCCCAGGAGGCCGAAAGGCTCGTCGCTGAACGTTGCCATTTTCAATATCGCATCTGTGTCCGTTTCTCCCGTGGCGCGGGGGCCTGTTTATCTTGTGCAGACAGCAGAGAGGCCTTGTTGACGAGTGATGGCATAGATCATGTCGGAAGATGAACCGCGGAAGGAGCCTTTTGTGGGGCAAGCCAGCCTTGCGAGAGCCTGTCGTAGAATTTCCTGAACGGGGAGGGATGCAAAATTGACATCTGGGCTGGTGGCAGGATTAGAATTCCTCGCGGTCCTATCACACGCCTGAATCTGGCCTCGTTCCTCCAGCATATCATTTGGGCAAGGCCGAACTCTCAGATGTTGCCAGCCAGCCAGTCGTCCAGCCCCCACACTGCCAGGTTTAAAAGAGATAAACCCATTGGGTTGAGGAACACATCCAGGCAGGGCAGATGTCGCAGGGAACCAGGGCGCTATTACTGTACACCATTCACCATTTGCTAGGACTCCCTTATTCGTGCCCCTAGAATGCAAGGCAGTGCAGAGCTGCCAACTCTAGCCTGGAAAATTCCTCAAGTCTTGGAGACGAGGGCTCAAGAAGGCACAGGTTGGGGAGAAGAGAGCCCTGAGCAGGGTACAACACCGTGCGTTCAACTCTCCAAAGTTGCAGTTTTCTCCAGGAGAACTGACCACTGTCAGCTGGCTGCAACCCCAGTCTGCAACCCGTTATGGCACCAAAAAGAAACCCTTGAAACATTCTTCAGGCTTGGAGAAACCCCAGAAGTGGTGTGATCATGCATAATGTGGTTGGGAAGCAGAGCTGTGGACACGCCCACCTGGAGCCCCTCCCTTTCCCATCCCCTCAAAGGCCATCATTGGCCATTTTGGAAGGGGGGCAGGTTGACAGGATGTGATATGGTCCTATCACCCAATAAATGTTTAACAAATTTTTAAAATATATAAAAAATTAACTTCCACCCATTCGGGGAAGAAGCACATGGACATCCCCGTCACCAGCAAACTATCATGGTGGTGCAGATACTAAGGTCTTGGGTCTTACCTCCAGAATTCTTGATCCAAGAGGCCCATCAAGGACTTTACACACGCGGTATGGTAGACCTCAAGCTGAGCCTCACAACTGAGTGTGCATGTGCCGCTGAGCATAGGTGACTATATATGAGCCAGATGTCTGTACATGCATGCAATTCGTCCTCGCCCCACCATCCTTCCAGTGGTGAAAGGTATTGGGCAAATTACATACATATGTATGCACAAACCTGACACCACCCCAGAGAAAAGCTTGACGGTTAGGAAAGAGTGGTGTGATGCACCACTCAAGGGAAACACTCTTAGGATAAGGACGGCTGTGCATAATACATTTGCAGACACAACCGCGACCGGAGAGCAGATCCACCTGTTTCCTGCAGGCACCGACGTTTTTGTCAATCTGACAGCTCCCCACTAGAGACATGTTTTATTCATGCTTGTGCGGTCCCTCGTGCACCAGGAGTATTTAGATGTGTCGCCGGTAATTAACGTCACCCCGGCAATGGGGGGGGGCCCTTTTCCCATCGGCTCTTGAACTCCCCTTCTTTCCGAGTCCCCACCATCATCACAAAAGCCTGAGAGGAGATTAGAAAGCATCTCAGCAGGAGAGCTCGTTGGGCGCCGGTTTCAATCAGGACACTACCTGTGTCTGCTCCAAGTAAAACATTGCAGATGGGAAATCAGAAGTACTCTCAACATAAGACGAGCCCTGCTGGATCAAACCGACGGTCCGTGGAGCCTAGCGTGGCTCAGAGACAGAGCATCTGCCTGGCGTGCAGAAGGTGCCAAGTTCAATCCCCACGTCCTCCAGCTCCAAGGAACAGGTAGCTGGTGATGGGAAAGACCTGCATGGCTCAGTGGTAGAGCATCTGCTTGGCGTGCAGAAGATGCCAAGTTCAATCCCCATGTCCTCCAGCTCCGAGGGACAGGTAGCCAGTGATGTGAAAGACCTTCATGGCTCAGTGGCAGAGTGTCTGCATGGAGGAAGCCTTTCGACAGCAGAGACAGTCAGTAGAAGGGAATCAATGGGCCCAGCATGCCAGAAGGAAATCATTAGACCCAAACCACTGACGTGATCCTCATGGTCTCTTGCTGTGTCCTGAAGTTGCTTCCTAAAGCTCCTTCATCCAGATGTCTGCCTGGATTTTCCTTTCTGCACATGTTGGCTAATGCTCTTTCAATGAATTTGGAAGTAGATTTTTTTCCAGTTTTGCATGGGAAAATCCAGCTGCAAAAGTACATTGAATGTGCATTATCCAACAGGTGCAGAATCACACTTGGTTTCCAAATGAAGCCAACACTTAAGGATTCCCATTTGTTCTATTTCTATTTTTTGTTGTTGTTCTACTCAGGGGAGGTCAGTACATTAATAGAAATAACAATAATATTGTACAGGAGAGCTGCACATGTGTATTCTTAGTACATGTAACATATTAGTATATTAATTTAGCATATTTTATTTATTTATTGTGCACCCCCATGGGAAAGTTGGAGATCTCCTGGAATGACAAGTGCTCTCCAGATCACAGAGATCCTAGGACTGTCTGGCATCCGGGCAAGAGATGTCCGAAGGTGGCTTTCCATTGCCTGCCTCCGCATCATGACCTTAGTGTTCCTTGAAGGTCTCCCATCCAAATACTAGCCAGGGTCTACCCTGCTCAGTTCCTGAGATCTGACATGATCGAGCCTGTTTGGGCTCTCCAAGTCAGGAATATATTTTAAGATATTTACGGTCCCTATTAGCCATGATGGCCTAACTGGAATACATTGCTAGGGGACACCAAGAAAGGGAGGCTTTTGAACCCGAGTCCCAGTTGGAAGGCTTTTCTGGAGCATTCAGCTAGCCACTGCGATGCCGGCTTAGATACAGCCACGGTCTGTTCCGGCAGGTCACTTCCATCATCCTTAAATAAACAACTGCAAGTCCAGGAGATGAAATCTTGTTTTGCAAGGATACGAAACTTAACAGTGCCCTCTTTCGGCCACCCAGGGGGGATGCGCTTCTCCGACCTCTGTAGCAAACGAAAAGAAAAGTTAATTACAAGGAACAGCTCCGCTCAAAAAAGCAAACGCAGGCCCTGTTTACAGCAGTTAGGAGAGACAAAACTTTCCCGGAGATACATCAGGCTGCCTTGGGGAATTCGCTACTGTACTTCCATTGTGTGGATTTTAATGTGCTGAAGCAGAATCGCGGGGAAACATGGCTGCAGAGCACAGACGCGATTGTAAACACTTGGTGCATTTGCATTTTTTAGCAATCACTCCGGAGATATTTTCCTGGCTGAGCACGCAGCCGCCTGGCAACTCTCAGCGGTGAGCCTTTCCGCTCCCAAGGGCAAGGTAACAACTTCTTTTTTAAAAGGAGAGATCGGCGCTGGCGTGTCAGAAATCCTTGGAGAACTGGTACACGGTATTGCCTGCTGTGCGGTCCCTGAAATGCTGGATTCAAATTCCACAGGGCCTTGGAGACCACCAGCATTTTCAGGGGAATAGCTTTCAAGCGTCTCGAAAGTACATCCCCCGAAAATCTTGTCTCTAAAATTCGCCTAGACTCGAATCTACCTTCTCTTCTGTAGACTGACACTGCTGCCCGGCTTTCTCAACCAGGGTTTTGTGAAACCCTGGGGTCTCTTGACGGCCTTGGAAGGGTGGAAGTTCATTAATTTTGACTATGCCACTTAGCTCATTACATTTGCAACACATCTTTGCATTTCCTTCTTTGACATGGCGTGTTTGCATTTAGTCTATTTTAATATTAATAAGAAAACGGCTGATAAAAAGGGAGCTCCTATACGGCCAAAATCAATTAATTTTTTAAAAAATAAATTAATAAATGCAGCGGTTTGTCTTTTGCATTTTAATGTTCCCAGTGATTCAGGATGGGTAAAAGCAACAGCATGCAAGAGACTTAACTCACCGTGTTTTTCATCTCGATACTGCTGGCTTTTTGTCCGGATATTACTTGTCTGCATAGTAGGATATGAGCATTAAGGTTATCTCTTCTGGCCAGGATTGCCCATGTGAAGCAGAATAAGAGGTTTTTATACTCCACATTTCTCTACCTTAGGAACTCTCGAAGTGGTTAACAACTGCCTTCCCTTCCTCTCCCCATAACAGGCACCTCATGAGGTCAGTGCGGCTGAGAGAGTTCTGAGAGAACTGGGACTGGCCCGAGGTCACCCAGCAGGCTTCTGGTGGAAGAATGAAGAATCAGAGCCAGTTCTCCCATCATTCTTAACCACCACACCACAATGCCTCTCAGTCCATCCAGAAGCATTTCACGTGCATCCGTCTAGTTACAGGAGGTTCTTATCACAGAGTTCTTGGTGTTTCCTAGAGTGACCCAGAAGTGAAACGGGTAGTGCTAGGAATCACCATACATTATATGGTAAGAAGTTCTCGTAAGTCGATGAGGCCTTATTTTCTTTTCTCAGGGGATATCGCCCCTCACAACCTTCCCGCTGGTTGCCAGGCAACTGTTCCGGAAGGCCTGTAAGACAGAGCTGTTCCACCAGCCCTACATTGAGGCCAGGAAATAATACCAAGGAGATGCTGGCCTCCTTGCTTGAGAACCCATCCGCCTAATAAAATCCATCCAAGAATGTCTAGCCCCCCCTCCTAAAATATTTAAAATTGATAATTGCTTTTAGATGTAATTTTGTACCGATTGTTTTTAAAACCTGTTGTTACCCGCCCGGAACCAACGAAGGAAGGGGAGAGGTATAAAAATAGATTGATTGAACTCTTACGTTGATGAAGCTGGTGAAAATCTCACCCAGATTTATAGGACAAGAGGATTTATTTTGATGGCAGACCAAGAGTGGACAGGTACCGGAGCCAGATGGTTGAGAATCAAGAGGGAAGCCTGTTCAAGGAGGGGATGAATGTCACCTTTTGAATCAGCCAAATTAGTGGTCCCCAACCTTTTTATCACCGGGGACCGGTCAACACTTGACAATTTTACTGAGGCCCAGGAGGGGGGGGGGAGTCTTTTGCTGAGGGACATCGCCGCCACCTGAACCCCTGCTCCACTTGCTTTCCCGTTGGCACCCCTGACTTCCCGCCGCCTGCTGGGGAGCGCTGCCAGCAGCAGCTGCGCAGTGCCACACCAAGGGGGAGCCCCAGCCATGGCGGCCGCTGGAAAGCACCAAAGGTGGCAGGGCAGCCCTTGAGGCAGCAGCCGGGGAGGAGGACAAGGAGGAGCTGCGGCCCGGTACTGACTGATCTACGGACCGGTACCGGTCTCTGGACCGGGGGTTGGGGACCATTGAGCCAAATAACTGTAGGTCTCCCGACACGATCTCCCGCTCACCTAAGTCCTTGTGTAGCCGTGTGAGCCAACACCTGCACGGTCTCTCAGTTATTGGGAGCTGAGGAAAGGCATTCATAACCACAGTAAATTAAAGACTGGTTAAACCAAATAGGTACATGATGCATTGAGGCCCGGCAGAAAGGAAGCTGTTTAAATTCTCATAGCATGACACCTCAAATAACTGAATTGGGTTTGATGAAATTGGAATTACAAGCCAAAAGCTTGGGTTTCTTTATGGCAGAGGTGCTTAGCCCAATGAAGTCATCCAGCACCTGAGTTATTATCGAACCAGATCAAGAGAGTGAACAAAAGCCGGTGAGATTTATCACGGATATGATCATGTATTATTTACCCCGAGTGACATTTTAATAGCCCTGGAAAATACGAAAAAGCTAATGGAGGATTTTCATAAAAACCTCAGCACATATCTTGCCACATGCCGTTTGAATACATAAATCCATGCTTTTGTCAATACCAAAGGGAGGGTGCCGAAAACATGCTCGGCTTGTGCACATTTTCCCAGATCTTTTTTTTATTATTGTTGTTGTGTGGGCGTAAAAGATACACACACGTAATTAAAGGTTTCTAATGCATTTGCTGCCAATGCATTGTTCAAAAGGAGGATTCTTACTTAATTTTAGAATTCAATTCATCTTCGTCCTGTTGTCATTCATTTGGATTAGTGTTAAAACATCCCCTGCCTTTCACCCATTGTGAAATTCAAAGGGCAAAATCAGAGTTTCTTAGTTGCAAAATTAGAGATTTGTGCACAGGGATAGTTGCAGGGGGCGGCCGTGTTTGTCTGCAGTAAAACAGCTACATTTGAATCCAGCAACACCTATGAGACCACAAGATTTGGGAGGTGGCAGTTTTCGAAATAAGAAGAAGATGAGGAAGAAGAGTTGGTTCTTATATGCCGCTTTCCCCTACCCGAAGGAGGCTCAAAGCAGATTACAGTCGCCTCCCCATTCCTCTCCCCACAACAGACACCCTGTGGGGTGGGTGAGGCTGAGAGAGCCCTGATATCACTGCTCGGTCAGAACAGTTTTATCAGTGCCATGGCGAGCCCAAGGTCACCCAGCTGGCTGCATGTGGGGGAGCGCAGAATTGAACCTGGCATGCCAGATTAGAAGTCCGCACTCCTAACCACTACACCAAACTGGCTCTCAAAGTTCTCTTTATTGAATCTGATGAAGGCACCTTTAAATCTTGAAACCTCAAACCTCCAAAATCTTGCTGATCCAGAGGTGCTGCAGGATTCGATTCCTGCACAGGGCTGGCTCATACATGGACAAACAGTCTCATTTTCATGGAGAATTTACTAGAGGAGGTTTTGCTGCCACCACTCCAGAGTCTCACTTGAAGTGGCTTACTTACAATTAAGCTATTATCAATCTCAAAACAGGAAGCCATTAAAACATTCCATTGCTACTTCTCATCAGAGGACTATTTAAACACTCGGCCTCTGGTCATTTGGGGATGAAGCCCCCATAGGTAAAGGTAAAGGTATCCCCTGTGCAAGCACCAGGTCGTGTCTGACCCTTGGGGTGACGCCCTCCAGCGTTTTCATGGCAGACTCAATACGGGGTGGTTTGCCAGTGCCTTCCCCAGTCATTACCGTTTACCCCCCAGCAAGCTCGGTACTCATTTTACCGACCTCGGAAGGAGGGAAGGCTGAGTCAACCTTGAGCCGGCTGCTGGGATTGAACTCCCAGCCTCATGGGCAAAGCTTTCAGACGGCTGCCTTACCACTCTGCACCACAAGAGGCTCTTGCAGTAGACAGCCAACTCGGAATAAAAACCTCCGGTAACTCAACCAGCAATGGAAGCCACAAAGATTGAGGAACCCCAAATGGCCCGACTGAGCATGCTCAGTCCAAGAGGGACGGAATGTTGAACATCAATTAAACGAGAAGGGAAAGGAAACCAGCAGGGAAGGAAATTAGCTTGCTCAATCCCAGATGAGTATAAGATGAGCTTGAGCAGAAGTTTTCCAAATTGTTTATCCCACACACCCCTTCCCACAATGCCTCACAACCCCCCTCCCCAAGTTGTCAATAACTCTTAGTCCTGGAAACAAGATGGAACCACCATGAGCAGAGGCAAGATACCTCCAAGTCCTAGACTTTAAGGGGAAAGGACACGGGAAAGCCATCTCTTTCGTTCTCTGCTTGAGCACCAGATGTATTTGACCGGCCGCTGCCCGAAAGAAGATGCTACCCTCCACCAACAGCCAGACTGGCCCTTTCACTTATGAAGAGTGACCCTCCGGGGAAGCGATCCCCCAAGAACAACGGGGGCCCAGAGCAATTCCAGAGATTTCCACACTGCCGCCCACATTCTGGCGTAGCTTATTGTAATCAGTCAGCAATACCGCATTTGCTTTTAATTGAATTGTGGAGGGTGGGGGGGGTTTTTTGTTTTGTTTTTTCGTTTAAATGAGGATGATGGAAAACAACAGCCCAGGTGAACGTCGCTTTCTCATCACCGTAGGCCACGTTTATCGAGGCGGTGCTTCGGCGATGCCTAAGCATCCTTCCACGGGGAAAGAGACGAATGCGCTCGCAACTCCTTCCTGCAGCTTGCTTAGTGCTTTGTCAGTAAAATTACAGTAATATCTCATGCCATCTGTCCCGTTCCCTTCCCCACAGCAGGAGTCAACTTCGGCTATAAAGTTGCAAAGCTGAATTTAAATCTTAAATAGTTAGCATGCGAGGATGCGGGCGGTGGGTTGGGGGAGAAGAAGAATGTTCTGTTAAAAGGAAGGGGAAACAGCAGCGCAGTGCATAAAGATGAGCAATAAGAGGCATTTTCCATATTGTTTTTTTTTTAAGAGCAAGTAACTTATTGGGACTCACGTTGGTGTATAAAAATGCAAGGTGTTTGGATGTCTGTTCTGCAAAGGAGTCCCGAGCCAGGCCAAACAAATGTGCTTTCTCTATGAACCGTCCTGAATCCGTATTTTGTTGTTCCTTGTAAATCTCTACCTCCGTTCCTTCCCTTCTGGGAAAGCTGAGGAGCTTGGAATTGTTTGGCCTGGAGAAGACGAGGTTGAGAGGGGAGCTGATTGTTCTCTTTAAAGATTTGAAAGGTGGATAAGGGTGGGTGCTGATTAGTAATGAGATGAGAGACCACCAAGGAATTCCAGCGTCATTCCACAGAAGCAGGAAATTCCAAACTACCTCTGTTTGTCTCTTGGCTTGAAAACCCAACGGGGTCACCATTATTATTATTATTATTATTATTATTATTATTATTATTATTATTATTATTATTATTATATTTATAGCCTGCCACTCCCATAAGCCAGCTGCGATTGGACAACCTGTTAAGGCATGCTAGTCGATGCCAGATAGGGCAGCCTGACAGCCAATAGATAGCTACCTCAGGGAAGTAGCTGAGGAACAGAGACATATGGGTGTCTTCCACTGGGAGAAGACCCTTCTCCCGAAGGAAAAGATGGAGACAATTATCACCAATTCCCTCCTTCCACGGCAAACAGCCAGCTCCCCTACAACTGTTTCCCAGTGTCTATGATTGGGGAAGCCAAGTGAGCTGCCCGCAGGACAATCAAAAAATGTTTTTCTGCAAGCATAGTTGGCTGATAAGACATCCCATCCCTTTATAGCCTAAGGAACTGACGGTGGTGTGCATAGGCTTCCCTCCTCTGTCTTGTTCCCACAACAGCCCTGCGATGTAGGGCAGACCAGGTGGCATCACGGTCGAAGCCCGGAGCTATGGAAATCTGAGCTTGGATTCCCATTCATCCATGAAGCTGTCTACGTGGTCATGGGCCAATCAGTCTCTCTCTCTCTCTCTCTCTCTCTCTCTCTCTCTCTCTCTCTCTCTCTCTCTCTCTCTGTGGAAAAATACAGTAGTTAGATCCAGTCTACTGGGGGGGGTTGTGGGGGGGGTTAAACCTTAAATCAGCTGGGGAGGATCTGGATCAACGCCACCGTTCAGAAGGAGGGGGGAACCCTCACCTTTCCGACCACTATTCTCCTCGTAGAAGTCAGGTTTGGTTCTCCGCCAGGACCACAAAAAGACAAGTACAACCCAGAGGCATCTGTTTTCCCTAAACATGTGGTTCCATCCTCAGTCAAGTCAAGGAGGAGGCGCTAGTGAGAATATTTAGCATTTTGGGGAAAGAGGTGATTTATTTTATTTTCCATCACAGTCTCCTTAAGCAATTCCTGCTGCGCCACAAGAGTCTTGTCTCTGTTGAGGCAGAAGCGGGTTTGCTAATCAGCTAGGGGTTTTAACGGCCCACCAAATAAAACTGTGTTTTGTCAAGCAGTTGCTAACTTGCTACCAGGCCAATAAACGTCAGGGCCCGCTTAATAAACATCTTTTCCCCAACAAGATTCAATGAAGCCTCCACCAGGCTCCACGCATCCGCATGCATAACCCTTCCCAGTGACTCATGGCTCTTGGCAACCCTGAACTACAAGGCTCCAACCTGGGCCCCCAAAGCCACCACAGCGTCCCCTCCTGAGACTTCCTTGCAAAGATGGGCCGATGTTTTTTCCTCTTCTTCCGCATGAGCCTGCTTTGCTTGCGGAGATCTTCATCTGAAGCTCTCTGTTCTAAAAGCTCCAACTTTGGAGGTTGGAAACAGGCCCTTCTCAGCAGAGGCACCCCGACCACAAAGGCCCTCCTTAGAGAGGCTGATTTGGTCCCTCCCTTTCCTTAAAGCAGTTTTTAGAAAGTTTATGGGAGGCACCGGGGGTTAGATACAGAGGGCCATTCAAGCAAGGGTTGATTTGTTTGTGCTCTGGCAGACGCTCTGGCCTCGGGCTGGCAACGGGTGGGACCCAGAAGTGACATCATCATTCCAGGCAATGTGATGTCATTTCCTGGTCACACCAGAAGCTACATCATGATGTCACCATGACACCACTACCCTCAACTCCCCCACACAGAGTTGGAAAGGGACAGGAACCCACCAAAGTGAGGCACCTCGAGGGCAGCCAGTGTGTTTCCATGGCAGGAAATGAACTCAGCAAAGCATATCCCAGATCCTCATTCAGAATTCTAGCCCGGGGATGGCCAAGCGGTGTCTCTCCAGATGTCCATGGACTACAATTCCCATCAGGCGCTAACAGCGTGGCCAATTGACAGGGGCTCATGGTAACTGTAGCTCTCCAGTTGGGCTATTCCTGCTCGAGCCATTACATACCATGCTGGGTGAATCCTTGTCTGCGCTCATAGCGCCCTGAAGCAGCCGAGATCCTGGGAGCAGCAAAGCAGACCGTACCATGTCCAACTTCATGTAAAGAGAATCCCATTTGAATGTTCATCTGAAAACTGCCTACAAATTAAAAATAGCTCTTCAGGGAGAAAAGAAGGGCTTGGCTGTGTTAATTATCCACTTACCGGGCACAATTAGCGTGAGGACACTGGAAAATGTCATCTTTTGCCTTCCGTCTCAAGTGGTACAGTCCGTGCTGCCAGCTCATAGTCACCTCATTCTTCAGCCCCTACAGACGTGGCCAGAGAGATAAAGGCACGGCTCAGAATCTCACTTACTGGTTTTACCTGCTGTCTCGTGGAGCGGGCTTCTCTTCCCCTTTATTTCCAAGCCAGCTGCAATAACTGCAAGATATAAGTGTAAGACAATGAAGTGTTCATATATATAGGCCCTCCCACGAAATATATCCATATGAAACTGTAACTAACTTTATCGAAAGCCAAAGCCAGCTTCAGGAGAGGGCAGCTTTAAAAACGTATCGCTGAGCCCTAACTTTTACCGTCTATCACTTAGAAAGGTTGAAGCTTCCCTTTTAAAAATATTAAAAGAGTCCTAATAAACGCAAATGGTTTCCTGCATTTTGCGAGAGACCGTCGGAAACGGCCCATCGTTTTCAAACTGGGGTACGTTGGGAGAGGCGGCGGTGGAACGTTATGGGTATTAAATCAGTCTCCGCGGAACATTCCAGAGGTCCATTAAAAATTCAAAGCATTTACAAGCTGCACATAATTATAATTAACTATAAGGCTGTTGCAGCTATTAATACCTGATTTTCTTTTGTCCGCCGGTGCTTCCAATTGTGCACCGTTGCAGTCGAGAGCTCTCCGTTCTCCATCACGCTTGGGATGCAAGCCCAGCATACCCACTTTTAAATCCTTCTGCCCCCGACGCCGTATAAAACAACATAAAAACTTCACATCGCCATGCTTATTCCTGCAAGGAGAAGCCCAGTTGTTCTGATATTGCAGTGTCTCGATCCCTGCCGCCTATTCTGTTGAAGTTTTATTTTCAACTTGAAGATTTCACTGAAATGAAAGTGAGCGGCACAAAACCTACATATCCAAGATATTAGGGTCTCCATAAACGGAAGGCGTTGAAAAAAAACAACTCACTCAACAAACTGCTAGCTTTATACCAACACAACTTTTTAAGTAAGGAAATGTTCATTATTCAGCCTTTTGTGAGTGTGTGCCTGTAGTTAGTTTGGAGAGGGGAGGGGAAATGGCTGTGCTTTTATTTTTAATGCCAATTTAAAATATTTCTCCCTCCTAATATAATATTGACCCCTTTTTATTTTCATTCATTAAATATTTAAAATGATAGAATTCTACAGTTTCCAGTTCCAGGTTGGGAAATACATCTAGATGGAGGTGGAGCCTGAGGAGGGCGGAGTTTGACGAGGGGAGGGCCTTCAACAGGGCATAAAACTATAGAGTCCGTCTTCCAAAACCGGTATTTTCTCCAGGTGAGCTGATCTTTGTCGCCTGGAGATTGGTTGTAATGGCAGACCACCTAGGGGAAGTCAAACTGCGGCCCTCCGCATTCGCTGGGAATTGTAGTCCACGGACATCTGGAGGGCCGCAATTTGACTACCCCTGACCTAGAGGTTGGCAGCCCTTGATCATTCCGATTCATATTTCAACTGACTGATGTAAAAAGGTACTCCAAAAGTTTTTGAGAAGAGGAGCAGGGCAGAAATCTACCAGAGGAATACATAATAGTTTGAATAATTTAAAAAAATCAAAATAATGGAGTGTTTCTTATAAGCAGCAAGAAGGAAACCATCCCACAAGTTATTATAAGCTTGTTTAAAAGCCTACGTCGTTATCTGTCTCACAGTAACAGAGGCGACCCATGCTGAACACAAATGCAGCAGAGCCAGGCCTCCAATAGATATGGGCTTCTTTATGTTCGGGGGGGGGGGAGGCATGACTATGTAATTAAAAAAACAGAGAATCCCATCCCCCCCCTTGAATAAATGGCCTCTTGCAGTCAGTGGATATCTTAGGAAACAGGGAACTCCAAGAAGGGTTGAGAATAAATTAAAAGGGGAGAAGCAAGGGAGAGAAGAAAAGAAAAGGACAAAGAGGGAAGTTGGCTTATCCAACCCCCTACAGTGTTTTGCAGGGAGAGATCTGGCTCAAGAGGAATGGCACAATGATTCATTTCCTCCTACCCTCGTGATTCCCCTTAGGTGGCTGGTTCAAACCCGTCAAGTCCCCTACAAGAGACACAGTGCGGTGCACTGCTCCGAAAAACTCCACATCATTAGCGCAATCATCTTTCCTTTCCAGGGATAAATAAAGTGACACCCGCTGATTAAAGGTCTCGTTCTTTAAAGGAGCTGGAGCCAGCAGCTCTCCGCTGATTAAAATTTTCCCCAGCTGTTTGCCGTATGGCTCCAAATTTCTACATTTCTCTCTTTAGTCAAGGAATTGGCTATCATTAGTTCTGTCCTCTACATTCTATTCCCCCCTCTCCCTCCCTATTTACAAGGGATGTTTGATGACCTACTGGTTGGGCTCATGTCCCACTTGCCTGTAGCGAACAAGGAGTACGTTCTCCTCATCCATGTAGGAAGAAGAAAAAGAAGAAGAAGAAGAGCCACTTTGTATGTTGAAAAATTCAAAATCTGCAGAGTGCATAACTGAGCAGAATATAAAGGGTGTCCTGCAGGGGGCATCGGAAGATATATATATTTAGCATAGAAAGGATAGGGACTTCCTGTTGATTTCAAATTATCTCCTCCAGTGTCCTGATTAGCTTAGCAGGAAGCTTCCTACTTTGTTTGGGCACACTTCTTCCCTGCTTGCTGCCAGAACAGCAGTTGAACAGAAGAATGACTGCAGACAACAGTTAGAACAGTCATTTAGGTCTCTCTCTCTCTCTCTCTCTCTCTCTCTCTCTCTCTCTCTCTCTCTCTCTCTCTCTCCCTCCCTCTCTCTCTCTCCATGGTTGTTTTTCTTCATATATAAAACTATTTTTATTCTTCAAGAGGCCTGGTGCTCTGCCCTGCTCTGCCTATTCAAGCTCCGCCAACATTTAAAACCCTGCTTTAAAACTACCCGGAGGAGTCCCAAAGCAGTTTACAGTGGTCAGCCTATGAGGTAGGTGGGGTTGAGAGAGAGCTCTAAGAGAACTGCTCTGGGAGAGAACTCCTGAGAGAACTGTGACTGGCCCTCAGCTGGCCACGTGTGGAGGAGTGGAGAATCAAACCTGGTTCTCCAGATTAGAGTTCGCCACTCTTTAATTACTACACCCCGCTGGAGAAGGTACTGATACTGTGAGACTTATAAGCTGAGAAGCTACAATCCTCAGTGAGTACTTTTGGCCCATTAAAGAGGGTTAAGCCTCCCACACAGTGTCAGGAGTCTTCAGAGAAAGATGGGACGCTTTGCTTGGAGGCGGTCTCAGGCAGGCTTCACATCACTCCCATCTGAAGACCTCGCCCCCGTTTGATTTGCTGTGGATGTTGGCAAAAAAAAAAAAATCATTTCTGCTTTATGTACCTAAATAAATGCTGCTGTTTCGGTGTTCTCATTCTCAAAGAAAATGGAAGCGTTTACCACGTAGAAGGCAGGCAGGCCTGGGAGTGTAATAAACTGCTGTGCGAATACCACGGCACCCCCCCAAAAAAAGAGAAGAAACAGATGTTGGGAAACTGATATCCATTTAGTTGGTTCCCAACAGCTTATTTACTAGAGCTGAATGAAAAATTTGCAGCAAATAAATGGTTCCTCGGTTTTACATGCAATGCAAGGTTGGTATGGTGTGTGTGTGTGGCTTTTTTGTGTGTTCTTCAACTCTTGAAAAAAGGACAGGATTCTATATTTCTATAATTCCTGGCTGTTGCAAAGATGCTGCTTAAGAGGAATGTGAAGATATTGTAGGAAATGGTTATAATACCAGGTGGGTTTTCCCAGCTGCTGCTGCTGAAATGCACAGCTTGTTGGACCCACAAAAAGCTTTGCCCATCTTCTAAAGCAGGGGTAGTCAAACTGCGGCCCTCCTGATGTCCCTGGACTACAATTCCCAGAACCCCCTGCCAGCGAATGCATTCGCTGGCAGGGGGTTCCGGGAATTGTAGTCCAGGGACATCTGGAGGGCCGCAGTTTGACTACCCCTGTTCTAAAGATTCACAGTTTGAATCTGGGTTTTAACATAAAAGCCTCTCTGATACTCTGTGTCTGAGGGAAACTCATTTAGGGTAAGGATATTTGGACAGTGGAAATAGTTTCGAGGTCGGTAACCATGTTGGTCTGCAGTGGAAGAGCGAGACTTGAGTCCAGTAGCAACTTAAAGGCCAACAGATTTTCCAGGATAAAATATACCGTTGCTGATTTTCTGCCCTGAGGCATTTCTCCTATGCTCTAATCAAGCTGACTGTACTTTGCATTCTAGGCCCCATTCTGCACACATTGGATAATGCAGTTTCAGAGTGCTTTTGCTGATGTATTTTCCTGTGCAGAACAGGATAATCCACTTCTAAAGTGCACTGAAAATGCATTATCCAACATGTGCAGAATGGGCCTAGCTTTCCATCCTGACTCACTTCTTTGCAACACAGACCCTCCCAGACACATACCCCCCCTTTCTGACTGAGGTATAAGGGATCAGGGATCTCCGTTCCCACTTGTATCTGATGAAGGGAGCTTCTAGTCTCAAAAGAAGAAGAGCTGGGGGGTTTTGTACCCCGCTTTTTATTCCCTGAAGGAGTCCAGAAGCAGCTTACAGAGATCTTGTGAGGTAGGCAAAGCTGAGAAATCTCTGACAGACAATAAAGCTTAACGCTTCTTTTTATCAGTGCACTGAAATGATCTAGTTTTCTTTTTAAAACCCAGAGTCTTAATTCCACAAGTGTTTCTAATCTTTTATGCTTATCAGAACTCAGCCAGGGGTTCCCATAAAGAGCTTTGTTTAATAGCCATTAGCACAAGACTCAGCACACAGCAACAGGACTGGAACGGCACGTATTCATAATGTCTTTTAAAGTTGGGGGGAAAAAATTTGTGCCGCCGCTGCAAGCCTGCCACGGGAACAGTGGCTGTGAACAGGAATGCCCCCCCCCCAAGAAAAACAGCACCGGGGCATTCACAGACATCGCGGTGTTCTCGTGGCAGTGTTCACGCGCATGAAAATAGATCAGCGTGAAAATACGGCACAACGCCGGACCCCAGAGCCCGCTTCCCTTCGACCGTTCCGCACCGTCGTTTTCCATCATTAAGACCCTTCCAGCACGCATAAAAGAACACCTTGAAATGGAATTATCATTAGTGCGGAATCTGTACAGGTATTTTATGTGGCTATTGAAAAGAAAAATCGATGGCCTGCTCTTGTGATTGTTTTCCCCTGCTAAATCTTTATCGATTAGAAGGCAAAGGCAACTCGGAAAGTAGTTTTCATTTCCCCCGTTATTTAAGGGCCACTCTTCCACGTAGGGGAGCAGCTGCCGGGTGAAAGGGGTTGCTTTTGTTGGGGGGAGAGGGATTCTCCCACCCCAGTCTTGATTTTGGGCTTTTAAGATCTGCCCAACAGGCCGAAATTCAGCTTTTCCTGGCATAGTTATTGGTCAGTTCCCTTCACTTGTTTTCCATGTCAAGAAAAGCTTTACCCACTGAAATTCCCCACCCCAAGGTCCTGTTAAATACCACATTCTGGACACGTACTCTTTTTTAACTTTGGGTTATCGAGGAGAGAGGGAGCCAAGACACAGGACTGCCGTTTTCTGCAGCAGACATGCGTCTGCTGTAACAGGCTCTGTGATTTCTGGTTACCCACACCTAGGGTTGTTTTAAAAAAAATCTTCACTAGTTTTAGAAGTGCAGACATGTTGTTCAGCAGGCGACCCCGTACTCTTCAGCCTCTTATGAGCCACTATTCAGCAGGTGAAAGGGACATGGAAAAACAGGAACTGTGCTGATATCGTAAATCACAAACCCAGAGGAAATATCATCACTGTGCACTATGCCTCTCCTGAAAAGCATAGAGTTTGGGGGGAATCCTAGAGCGTCGTGGCAATATGATATCACATCCGAGTTCCTATTGGAAGTGATGTCATGGCATTGGTGCAGTGCTTATTACATGTCCCCTGCCCACTAGAACTCCCCCTGCTCGGCAAGACATCCTTCCTGCTACGACAAAAACAAGAGGAAGTCACATGGCTCCTTAGAGACTTAAAAATTGACTGATTTTTCACTGGCCCCACTCCTACCCTTTATTACGAGGCACCTGTACAACTAGCATTGATATTATTTGCTACAGAGGATAGTGAATTAATGCTTCTGCCTGAAATTATTATTTTTTCCCCAGGCTGGATATCTGAAGGAGAGAAATTAAAGTGATCAGAGATTAGGTTCCAGAGCTAATTGATAAATTAAAAATTAACAAGCTCCCAGCTCTGGGAAGGAGTAGATGGAGACTTGTTAAGGAACTCCAAAGCGAATGCTCTGGTTTTTAAACAACGGTCTGCAACATCGTTTAGGTCAGTCATTTCACCAGCAGAACATAAACCCACATTCTAAAGAAAGATCCAGGGCTACTCTGCACCCATTGGATAATGCACTTTCAACGTGCTTTTGCAGCTGGATTAGGCACAGATGACATGCACATATTCTGCAGTCATTTTGGTCCAGGTAGAGATTCTGCAGAGCGCCTTTGCCAGATTCTCTCTTCTCTTCGCAAGGGGGCTGCCTGTTTCACAGACCCCACGTTCCCACCTCCTGCAGGACCAACACAACTGCAACATCCCGATACATCAGGAAAGCGTCTTTCGCACCAGAAGATCGGAATGTGCCAAGACGCTGAGAAGTATCTTTCACTAATTAGGAAGGAACAGGGGGAGAGAAAAAAAATCAGTTTTAAGGAAGTCTGCCAGCTGGCTATTTCCCTTTGCCCTAGAAAAAGCTCTTCCCACACATGGTAATGTATTGCTCCTGGCAAAGGCAGTTGCATGATAATACTTAATTATCACTTCTGACAAGATACATCAAACTCGGATTTTAATTTCACATAAGACAATGAGGTGGTCTGTTTCGGCTCCCTTTCGCGCTCCGAAAGGAAAAGGCCACCACCGTAATTGCTGAACGAGGCCGTTTTTAATTTTGCACCCTCCGGTCCTACACGCGGCACGGAAACGGGGGCGGGGAAATACTCTGCAAACGCTAACAAGTTCTTTCGCTGGTAAACAGAGCTAGTGTGTAACGTGATAGTGTTTGGGACTCAAGCATTATGTGGCTAGTGCCAAAGAGAAGTCCAGCGACTCCTTCATTAGGTGCAAAGTCGTGTCCGACCCATCGCGACCCCATGGACAACGATCCTCCAGGCCTTCCTGTCCTTTACCATTCCCCAGAGTCCATTTAAGCTTGCACCGACTGCTTCAGTGACTCCATCCAGCCACCTCATTCTCTGTCGTCCCCTTCTTCTTTTGCCCTCGATCGCTCCCAGCATTAGGCTTTTCTCCAGGGAGTCCTTCCTTCTCATGAGGTGGCCAAAGTATTTGAGTTTCATCTTCAGGATCTGGCCTTCTAAGGAGCAGTCGGGGCTGATCTCCTCTAGGACTGACCGGTTTGTTCGCCTTGCAGTCCAGCAACTCCTTAAAGGCTAACAATTCATTCCACCGTGCCCTTCCTTGAGTCAGGGCTCACTTGGACAAATGCATCGGCTGTTAATAGGCAACAGGAGAAGAGGACAACTCAACATGGGACGGACGGACGGACGGACTCGAAGAAGCCAGGTCCCTCAGCGTGGAAGGCTGTTAATGACAGGACATTTTTGAGGTCATTAATTCTTAGGGTCATCAGGAGACTTGACGGCAATGGGCAAACACAAAAGAATCCAAGCACCAGGATAAATTTGAGAGACGACGGGGAGGTTAGAACCAGGGAGCTCTCCCGTCAGCCGTGGCTTTAAAGGGCCACCTTGAACAAGTCGTAAGCTATACCTTAAAGTAGGGGTGGGCAAACTACGGCCCTCCAGATGTCCATGGACTACAATTCCCATGAGCCCCTGCCAGCATTTGCTGGCAGGGGCTCATGGGAAATGTAGTCCATGGACATCTGGAGGGCCACAGTTTGCCCACCCCTGCCTTAAAGTCTACAAGAATGGAGAAAGTTCTGTGCCTTCCTGACTACATTAGGACTACAGTGAGCGTTTCCAAAACGACGTACGGGAAGCCGGTTGGAGGCTTGCAATATGTTCTATAAATACCGAGGGTTATTAATTCCGTTGCAATGTCGAGCTAAGCCTGCCTCGCCTCCCCCTCATCCCCGGAGACACAGATGCTAATTTAAGGGTAATTCAGCTCATAAATACATATCCTACTTTCCCTAAATGCATCTTGACAACCTCCTCTTTTATAACTAGGTAATTCTGGACCATAATACAAACCTGTGCACTGCTCATTTAAGCCTCAAAGTGTTTAAAAGGAAACACGCCGACTATAGGTAAGCGACCGTCTTAAATGAGATAAGAAACGAGAACTTGCAGACTAAGTGAAGAAGTTTCACAATGAAACTAGATGTTACCTGGGAGTCTGGTCTTGTTTCGATGATATTAAAGACTCTGAGGAAGTTGTCTTCATGCTTAATGTTAGCCTCTAGTAGGAACATAGGGATTCTCGTGTCATCTGTCCCTAGAGCTAATTACTCGTTTAGTAAAGAATTTACTTTGTTCTACCCTGAATGTTGTTCATCACTTTGTTGGATGCACTCAAATTCTAGTATTATAGGAGAAAGAGGAAATTCTAACTACTTTCTTCACCCCTGGAAGACTCTGATTTCAGCAGATGTTGAGCATTCGGTTATATCCTTTGGCCTTCCAGGAAGAAGAAGCAAGAAACTGGGGGAAAAAACAGTTGAAAACGTAGAAACCAGCAGTTGATTAAATGCATCTCTGTTTTTCTATGAGAGAAACATTGATGGAACTTGGAAGAGTCCAGAAACAGAAGAAGAAAGATACACACAAAGCAGGCTTCCAGTTGATTGGAACTGTGAAGTTCAAGGAACTAGTCCATCTTGGATGCTTTAGGATGCTTAGGGCTAATCCTGCGTTGAGCAGGGGGTTGGACTAGATGGCCTGTATGGCCCCTTCCAACTCTATGATTCTATGATTCTATATTGAGCCCAACCCACACTATTGGGCAATAAAACAGTTACAAGAACAGCTCTGAACATCTTTTGCTTGGGCTGAGGGAACGCTGTAAAATGGATTGGATCCTGGCATGTTGGAAGTGTTTAACTCCCCCTGCTCATGGTAGCCTGTGCCACTCTCCAAAATGCACCCCGGAGGGAAGGGGAAGAGCAGACTCTTGCATACAGTTTGGGATGCTTGCAGTGAAAAGTGAAAAAAGAAAACCAGAACTCTCAAACGAATGAAATTGCCTTTTACACCTGCTGGAGATGTTGGATCCAACCCATAGATAATTTTTTTAGGAAGTTCATTTTTAACAGACTGAAATGAAACCCACTTTCATTTATCTCAGCTTTTCCTCTTTCTGCAAAGCCAAACGCTCAGGAGTCAAACGAAACGGCCAGGTGACAACAGAGCCAAGCATTGATTGTTCCTAACTTGCCTTATTAATCATTTATCAATGTTTTTTTTTAGAAGAGAAGCTCTGGAGATATTGATTTGCCACCAAGTCCCACTGTGGCACGTCCTCTTCAATGCCTGCCACACGGCTTATTGCACCAAGATGAAGACATCTGAATGTCAGCGCTTATAGGAATGCGTGCCTTGATGAGAAAGAGTCCCTGGGAAGAGCCAACACAGGAAGGGTAACAAGATCTTCGTGCCACCTCAGGAGCAAGATGAATCATGGCACATCTGACAAGTACCAGGAAAGGTTTTTATGGACACCACGGCAACCGTGGGCTCCACACTGCGGTCTCCTGTTCTCTTCAAAAACTAACAAGTACACACCGTGCTGGTTGTCCATATTCCATTTGGAAGTGGTAAAGGTAAAGATATCCCCTGTGC
The DNA here is from genome assembly GCF_049243985.1 of Paroedura picta. Taxonomy (NCBI): domain Eukaryota; kingdom Metazoa; phylum Chordata; class Lepidosauria; order Squamata; family Gekkonidae; genus Paroedura; species Paroedura picta. The sequence continues at coordinate 33,601,219 of NC_135382.1, forward strand.
AAGCACCGGGTCATGTCTGACCCTTGGGGTGACGCCCTCTAGTGTTTTCATGGCAGACTCAATACGGGGTGGTTTGCCAGTGCCTTCCCCAGTCATTACTGTTTACCCCCCAGCAGCAAGCTGGGTACTCATTTTACCGACCTCGGAAGGATGGAAGGCTGAGTCAACCTTGAGCCGGCTGCTGGGATCCCAGCCTCATGGGCAGAGCTTCAGACTGCATGTCTGCTGCCTTACCACTCTGCGCCACAAGAGGCTCTTAGTGATATTTCCTTTAAAAGATGACCTGAAAAGCCAGCACAAACAGACTGCATCTCTCCTTTGGGTTGACTCAGCAATGTTGGAATAGGCAATGTCTGGTGTACAAAGTTAAGAAGAGAAGGGCAGCAAGAAGACTGTGAGATAGGTCAGAGAGTTCAGGACCTTTCTATCTTTTAAGTGTGCTTTTTGTCTGTCCCTAGATTGCTACTCTCAGGGCAATTTCCTGCTTCTTCTAGGAAGCTTCTCTCTCTCTCTCTCTCTTCTCCTTTAGGCAGCCATGTAGGCAGACCTCTCCCTGACCCTACCCTGTACTATCACAGTATGGCGTTCCATCAATAAATCCTTTTGGCCTCCTTTATCCTAATTACGAAGAGCCTCTTGTGGCGCAGAGTGGTAAGGCAGCCGTCTGGAAGCTTTGCCCATAAGGCTGGGAGTTCAATCCCAGCAGCTGGCTCAAGGTTGACTCAGCCTTCCATCCTTCCGAGGTCGGTAAAATGAGTACCCAGTCGGTAAAATGAGTACCCAGCTTGCTTGCTGGGGGGTAAACGGTCATGACTGGGGAAGGCACTGGCAAACCACCCCGTATTGAGTCTGCCATGAAAACGCTAGAGGGCGTCACCCCAAGGGTCAGACATGACTCGGTGCTTGCACAGGGGATACCTTTACCTTTACCTTTATCCTAATTACAGTGTGTGCATCTCCTTGACTTATTTGCCCGGCTAACAAGCAACTGCCTTCAAATTTGGGAGGAGGGTGGGGAAGATAAAGAAAAGAAGGGTCAGCACAATGCATTTCTGAGACATAAGAGTCTCAACACGGCCCAGGCCCTTCTAAAGGCAGCTCCCTCCTTTAAGAACCATTCCAAATTAAGAGCCATAGATCAGAAAGGTTTGCTGTCCCTCGCACCCAGGGCCACTAAAGTTCAGCCAAAGTTACACCAGGAACAACCGCCCTCCCCACCACCAACACCTCCTATTTTTGTTTCCTAAAAAGGTTGAAAATGCTGAGAAGGTACAGGGCACATAAGGCTTTCTAAACTAATCGACCGACTCGAGGTTAAAGTTTCCTGGCTGCAACACCACATCCCCCTCCCTCCTGAGTAACCAGGAAACGAGGCACTGAGAATTAGTTACAATCAACTCCACTGTAATTGGGGGAATCAAGCCACATTTGACTTGCAAAGACTCAATCGAAGGAAATAAATATTTGGTGTCCTAAGTGGGAGGGACTCGGGGTGGGGGGGAGATATAAAACAGCCCGAAAGAGCAATAAGTACATCTCCATGGTATTGACAACACAATTTGCAGAAAGCCTGCTGACGGACCCGGATTGGTCTTCCCCTACGTCCCCTGGGCACCAGTTGCAATCTGTAGGAACACGTTCTAGTTTTCATCCGGGCTGTAGGGGGAACAGAAGTTTATATAAGGGGACATTTGCACTGGGAAAGGTGTTACTACTAGCATTTAGAATGGAAGCGTTCATCCTGCCTGTTCCAAACAGTTTGTTCTTGTTTCTGAGTGTGAGATTTGTCTTTAAAAAAAGAATTTTGAAGTCTTGTTACCATTTTTGCAGCTTGGGTTTTGTTGCTAACTACCAGCGTGTATTTTTCTACACTCCAGGGAAAAGCCCCAGACTTCTGGAAAAATGCAAGCATTAAAAACAAATTACAATATCAGTGGTCGGGGGAACCCAAATCACAGAGGCCGTGTCTGCTTCTTTCAGGAAAATGTGCCACTGAGATCTCACAAACTGCATTATAGCTAAGCGGGCATTTTAGGGACTGCTCAAAGTGTGGAAGATTCCAGGCCTCTGTGCCAGTGGCAAGGGGAGGGAGGGACATACAAAAAGAAGGGAAAGGAGAAAGGGAGAGTAAAGCTGGGATGAAGAAAGAGGACGCAAAAGGTGGGGAATGGAGCAAAAGAGGGGACAGAGGCCACCACAGGGAGAAATAGAAAGGTCAGGAGAGAAAAGCCAGAAGGAACACAAAGCGGAAAAGCCAGGAGTGGAGCCAGGAGTGTGGAAATGAATCCTCATAGATCCCCCATTTGTCTAAAACTAAAAATAAAGCTTCTTAAAATTAAAAACCTGCATTTCTGTATCCTGGATCTACAAGCATTAGCCATCTAGGTGGAGCAGAAGCCTTATCAACAATGGCCTCCCCAGTTCAAGAACCTAGTCCTCAGTGTTTAAGCAATCATTCTACAGGTCCAAATAGGTCTGCTCTTCCCAAACATGTCTCTGAAAGTACATGGCCATTTTTTTGTCATCAAGTCGCAGCCGACTAACGAGATTTTCAAGGCAAGTGGCGTTCATAGGCGTTCCCATTGTCTAACTCTGCGTAGCAACCCGGGACTTCTTTCGTGGTCTCCCATCCAAATATTATTCAGAGCTGACCCTGCTTAGCTTCTGAGATCTGAGATCAAGGTAGCCTGGGCTATCCAGGATAGGGCAGGTTGATTATTAGGACCCGGTAAATTTGGCCCTTGCCATCAACCATCTGCATTCGTTAGTGAAATCCAAATTCACTCAACAGGCTAAACACTGAAAAATTTGGATTTCACAAAAAAGAAAAAGGCACAATCTACTCTGCAAGCTCCTTCAACGCTGCGCCTCATTCAAAAGTTCAGACAGGCCCTCCAATCTATAAGCCATTTCCTAAATGTTTTATTTAAACAAAGCTGAAATTGGTATGCCACCGTTACAAGGGAAGCCAACACAACCTTTTAAGTTGTGGTCAAGAGATTTTTAAAAAAATCGACATAATCGCCCACTCTCCCCTTCCGGTAATGCCTCGGGCTTTATTGTTACTTTTTTATTTTAAAGGGAAGAGAGAGCTATATTAGAGATAAATACTATAATAAAACAAAGGAAGTACTGAAAAAGGGGACGCTCCTCAAAGAACAGCCACGGACCAAAGTTTTGTTATTGCTGTTGCAGAGTGGCGCGTTCTAAATCTACGGTCAAGAATACGGTGTCATTTGTGCAAGGGGGAGGGGGAAGTGGTGGTCAAAAACCAAGAATAAATACATCGGAATCACACTGAAGCCAAAAATACACAAATTGAAAGGACGGTAGGCTTGTACACTTCGGCGCGTTTCGGCCACTTTGGGAACCATTCAAGCCCCCTGGCCGCCAAAATGGCCAAAGCGTACAAGCGCGGTTGCTGGGATCTTTTTAAGTCCTCTGGAACTAGACCAATGCTCTCACAGCCATCCTCAGAAGTCAGTAAAGAAACGTTCCAAAGCTGCCTCTCCCGTTGCGCCTGAACTGGTTGCCCACGATGGACACAAACATGTCCTGGAACATCAGCTCTCCATCGGCCTCCGTGATGCCCAGGCTGCTCAGCCTCTTCTTGCCCAGCTGCTTCTTTTTCAGAGTCGCGGCCGAAAGTTCACTCGCGATTTCGGAATTGCCCTTCGCGTGGTCTGAGGCATCCGCTCTTCCGTAGGCGTCCGGTTCACCCCTTGCCTGTCGGGGCGACCGTTCGCCAACCTCGCTGAGAGGTTCTCCAGAGGACTGGATAGCCTCGATCTTCCCTAAGCCGGAAACAAATAACAACATGAAATACGTAAGGATCCGAGCGGCTGCCTTGAGCCCAGCCTGACCAACGGCGCGTTGATCCAAGGCGAAAAACAGTTCCATCAAACCCAGAGACGCCGAAGCGCAATTACTTTTCACTGCGGTTGAATGGCCCTAACCTGGAAGATCCAAGCTAGCCGGTTATCACCGGAAGCTACGCAGGACCGGCCACGTTTGAGCACTTGAATGGGAGAGCACCAAGGGAGCCCAGGGTTGCTGTTTAGACGTAGGCAATGCTGAACCACCCCTGCACATCTCTTCCTTGAAAACCCTACGGGGTCGTGCTTGACAGCATTTCCTGCTTCTTTCCATGCCCCAATAAGCACACAGAAAACAGGTCTGCTGTTGACCACCGGCCAGAGGCACGCCGGTCTGTTTCTTCTCGCTGCCAGAGGCCGGAAAACAGAAAGGGGAACGAAAACCCAACAGGAGAAAACAAGGGAAGAACCTGAAGGTTTCTTGCTGAGCAAGAAATATCGATTGATTGACCCACAAACCTGAAACAGGTCCCGTCTCCAGCATATTTCTGAACACAAGTTTTTGGAGTAAACTCCGGTCCTCCCCAACATACTTAGTGTGGAAATTCTGCTGGGCCACCCATATTTGATCACTCATCTAGACCTACTTATCCGTACCTTCAGAGTCCACCTGCATGCTCTCCGTGGCATCAGACGAGGCAGTAGGTTTCACTAAGACGACCCCGTACCCCTCGTTATTATGAATTACATTGTTCACCAGGGTGATCTTGGGAACCTCATAGTGTTCTTCCAGGAAGTCCTAAAAGCCAAGATTTAAAAAAAGAAAATTGTATTGGAGACCTACCACACAAACATGGGATGCCACCTAGACTGGGTTTATCCAGTGGGTTGCTGTGTTGGTCTAAAGCAGCACAACAAAACAAAATCAGAGTCCAGTGGCACCTTTAAGACCGACAAAGATTTATTCAAGGCGTGAGCTTTCGAGTGCTTGCACTCGAAAGCTCACGCCTTGAATAAATCTTTGTTGGTCTTAAAGGTGCTACTTTATTCCGATTTTGTTTTATTGGGTTCATCTAGTTTAGCTTTAAAAATTCAGACCACAGAGCGATGCTTTTATTTGGGATGCGCTGGCTAGAACTTACTTTTATAAGGATTCCCTCTTTGCAATGGTGTATACCATTCACCATCAAGGCACACGTGCTCCCTGGATAGATTTCTACACCAGCACCCTAAAATTAAGAAAGGAGGGGGGGAAGGAGAATGGTTGTTAGTTAACAAGCGCTTCTCAATATAGACCAAGCTAAAAAAAAAAAAAAGTATTAGGTCTAATTTTTTTTAAATTTATTTTGGGATTTTTATACACCACCCCTCTCAGACAGGAAGAATATCAGCTTTTACCTTAGCGCCATACAAATCCGAATTTTTCATCACAAGCTCGGCCGAAGTTCGGACGGCGACCCCTGTCGTCTCGCACTGCAAGACGCAGTTCTCAAGCATGGTTCTCCCTTGGTGAACACCTGGAGGAAAGGATCTTTACTGGTTTGCACCCTCAACAATCAGACGTTGCTTCAGGAACTCAGGCAGGTGTCAGCAAAGAATTCTGGAGGTGTTCAGCCACCCACATCTTGCTAACCATCGTGCACATCGCATTAGTCATTATCTGACTCCGGCAGCAGCCAAACGGCTGTTCACTGACAAGTTATCATGTTTGACTTATTCCTGGGTGGTTCTGTTGGCAAGCAATGCATGCGAGGGCGAGCCGCTGCACCTTAGAGTCATAGCGTGATGCTGCAGCCAATCAGTAACAAGCAAACTTGTACCACTGCTTTAGCCAACGAAGGAGTGAATTCAAGAGAAATTGAATTCAAGAGTGTTCCAAGAGAAATTGACCCTGCAGAGACAACAGCTGCATTAGACCCTGCAGGGTGTAGCGGTTAAGAGAGGCAGCTTCTAATTTGGGCAAGTCAAGTTTGATTCCCCCAATCGTCTAGATGCAGCCAACTGGGCTAGTCACAGCCCTGATGGTGCTGTTATGACCGAGCAGTTCTATCAAGAGCTCTCTCGGCCTCATCTACCTCACAGGGTGTCTGTAGTGGGGAGAGGGGAAGCAATCGCAAGCCACGTTGAGACTCCTTTAGGCAGTCAAAAGCAAGGTATAAAAAACCAACTCTTCTTTCCTTGCCTTCACTTCAGCAGCCAAAAAAGGCTAGACTTGGAAAGCTGTCAGTCCCATAGACGGTATAAATAAGTTTGGCTGGAGATTTGCAAAATAGCTACGTTTGCTTGTAGGTGCTCTGAGGCTACAGCTCTCCTAAAAGCAAATCCATTTTTGTGGCTGATTTTCATTTATTTTGATGGTCTTTTACGATGCTGCATGTCACCAAGGACACGGCGCGGAAAACGACACAGATAGGTTTCCTAAATAAACGAGGATCAAAAGCGGAAAGGAAACTCATTTAAGAGCCTCGGTGTTTTATGACAACCCAAGTTCACTCGGTACAGTTGGAGGGGCAGAAGTCTCAAAGCCCTGAATGGTAGCCAGTTTTTCAACTTCGCAGAGTTGGAGGGTCGACATCATTGGCTTTATTCACCCTCTCCGTCCCCTGAAAGGCAAAGGGCTCTCCCTTTATGTGAACGGGAAGAGAGGCCCTGGCCAAGCCCCTGGCTGGCAAACATTTTTCAACTTAGCACCAAGCTGGAGGGCTGGCAGCTCTGGCTCAGCTCACCTGACTCAGTTCCCCTAAAGGCAAAAGGGCTCCATTATGGAAACAATAAAACAGAATCCCCGGATAAGCATATCAAGTGTTTACTCCCGTTTGGCTTGGATCATGCTCGGAAACACTGCAAGACGAAGTGTCATGCTGCTCATGCCATAGCACAGGGGTAGTCAAACCGCGGCCCTCCAGATGTCCATGGACTACAATGGCAGAGGCTCATGGGAATTGGAGTCCATGGACATCTGGAGGGCTGCAGTTTGACTACCCCTGCCACAGCAGATGGGATAAAGAGCCCTTTGCATATTAAGGAGCCCTTGGGAGCAAGTGTCTGAAGTGCATAATAGTGTTCATGGCAGGGAAAGTCCTTGGGATAACAAAGCAATGCTAGGGATCAAACAAGAATTCTCTATGGGCTTGATTTCCCCCTTCCTTCCTTCCTTCCTTCCTTCCTTCCTTCCTTCCTTCCTTCCTTCCTTCCTTCCTTTCCCACAGCGCACAGTTGTAAAAAAGAATGAAGTTACTTTTTTTTTAGGGATCTGCATTTAAAGTAACTTCTTTCTGACAGTGGCCCAAGACCCTCAACTAAAAAAAAAACAAAAAAAACCTTGCTGTGCAAATATATTTTCACATAAAAGGTGCCAAAATAGTCTTTGCTAACCCATCTTAACGTTTGTTATTCAAATCTACCTCTCAAATGATGAAGTGTTAATTATCACCTATTCCAGAAGACAGGAGGGCACAGGAGAGAAGGATGTTGTCTAATTCAACTGGGGAAGGGGGGAGAGAAAGGGGGGGCAGGTCCTTCATGAGGAAAGAGAACAAACGTTTGGAGATCAGATTCCCGAAAAGCGTCCGCATTCATCTGTGTTAGCCAGATGTGCCACCTAGCTGGGAGAAAACTGGGCTTCGTGCTGGACATGCAGAGTTTCTGACTATCTGTCCAAATATGGGTCATCCATCAGGTAAGCATTGGGATCTGCTACATGCTGGGAAACCTTCACCCGAATTCCACAATCCGAGGCAGACTGTAAGGAGGAGTGGATGATTGATCCCAATGGGTCACTGTACAAGTTCCAAGAGAAATTGACCATTCTAGGTAGGTAGGAGGGTAGGTAGCTATTTTCAGGGGAGGGGGGGAGCAACCATCAGCCAATATGATCTCCTGAGCAAAAGCCATGCTGAAATGAAGGTTCAGCAGGACCGGAACAGAAGAGCTGCCTCCCCCCAATAGATTGGGCCTCCATGTTAATTAGCAGAAGGGAAGGATTGTTGGATTCCTTCACCACAGGTATCCCTGCAGGGGTAGCAGGCTGTTCCTTGCAAGTGGACATAATTCAGCAAGTCAGGATCAGCTTCGAGAACTTACTTAAGATGCCTTCCACCGCATCGTGCTGGATTAGCTTCAAATTTGAGATCTTCACGTCGGCCCCCGTGCATTCCACAAAAGCATCTCCTTTCCCTCGCTTCTCTATCACAACGTCATCCGGGAGGCCGTAGCCTTCAAAAGAAGATCAAGGAAAACAAAGGGGGTGGATCGTTTCAATTTGGGAGCGGAAGAGCGCTCCCCCTCCCCTGCTCTGAGCTTTAATATCACGGGGCCTCCAGGTTTTTCAGCCAAATTCCACCCCTAGAGCAGCCACTGATTATTCCCCATTATCAGGAGCTGTTAATCGTCTTACTGCGCCAATGCAAATGCCCTTGCCAAGATGGCACCACAGTTTGAATTGAGAGGCCATTATCCCCTGCAAATGCTGTCTTCTTTCCCTGTAGCTGCTCTTGGCAAACGAAAAACGGCTTTGAAACCCCAAATGCATCGGGGCATGGAACATTCATTGCCCTAAGCAGCCCATGTGTCTTCTGAAGTTTTCTAAGGAACAAGAATCCTGGTTTAGCTAATTTATGTTAACGTTAGGAGGGTTTCAGAAACAAGGCATGGAAAGAGATTTGGGCACTCGGTAAACGAGCTTTTCTTAAGGGCTTCAAGCTCTTCACAGAGACAATCTCACAACCATCCTTAGTAGGGACGGCTGGATTCCCAGATTACAGATGGACACCATCCGAGAACGGCTTGTTCAAGATCACTGATGAGAATAGCCAAACTAGGACTCAGATTCGGGACCTAGAACATCACACTGCATAGGTGCGAAACAGCTTCAGGTAGCCCCAACCTGGATAGGCCAGGCAAGCCCAATCCCACCAGAACTCAGAAGCTAAGCAGGGCTGAACCTTGGTGGTGTTTGGAGGGGAGGCCTCCAAAATGTGTGTGTCAGTTCCTCCTAGGAACACTAGGGGGCATTATGCAGAGACAGGAAGTGACAAAAACCACCTCCAAACAATCCTCAAATCTCCTAGCTGCACTACACAAATGCATATGATAAATATTTAATAATAGCTTATGATAAACTGCACCACTCCCATCTTCAAATGCAAACAACCCCACTTTTAAGATGGGTTCTCCATCTTTGGAAATTTTTGAACATAGGCTGGGTAGCCATCTGACAGAGAGGCTGATTCTGTGAAGGTTCAAGGGGGTGGCAGGTGACAGTGGATGAGCGATGGGGTTGGGAGTGTCCTGCATGGTGCGGGGGGTTGGACTAGATGACCCATGAGGTAACTTCCAACTCTAAGATTCTACGATTCTCAGTATGCATTATATACCCATTTATATTTCATTGTGCTGATAATATCCTTCCACTGTGGTCAAGCCACCGGTCATGAGTCACCTTCCTGGGCTATTTCTGCAATCCGCGTTTTTTTTCCCCTTTTTTAAAGTTGTCCTCCTCCCTTCGGTGGCCTTTGGTGACATCTATCCCCCACCCATTTTAACAACCCCAAAAAGAATTCCTGTGTTAACCAGGCTAGCCACGATTGTTTACACAGAACCACTTAGAGAAATTTACGAGCGTGTAAAGCTTTTACAGCCCGTCCTAGGGAAGAATAACGATAAGGCAGGTGATAATGCAGAGGCCATTAGAAAAACAAGAGCCTGCACTTTTCCGGAATAAGAAAGAGCACCCATCCCTGAGCAGAGCACTGACTCCTCCCAGCAGCCCAAAGACAAGCAGTTAACAACTGCGGATCTTATTCGTTTGTTTGTGTATTACATTTGTATTGATTGGTTACATTTGTGTACTGCCCTCCCCTCTTGTCCTGACATTTTGTTCCTGGACAAGGACATCTCCCCGCGGACCTCTCCCATATCGTTAACACTCATCGGGAGTCGTTAACACCCCCCCCCATCATTAAAATGTCACCCTTATTATTATTATCTGCTGCATCTTCCCTACTTTCAAAAGTCTTTCAAAATGACAGCTGATGACACTTCCTGATTGCCGAGCCAGCGAATGAACTAGATGCACCTTTTTTGTTCCTTAAAAGCTGGGGGTTCGATGTCATCTGGCCCCCTTTCATTTCCCCGCCAGCGTTTTCCTGACCTCCCCCGATACGATGCAATTTGTCATAAATACCACCCCAGTCATCCTATCCTCAGCCCCGACAGATAAAGAACATTATTGAGACCCCTGTCTCCTGGAGGAACGCTGCATGCCGGTGAATGTATCTCTAGGAATCAAACCTTTGAGAAGGGAAAGCAAAAAAAGAACGGGGGGGGGGGGAGATCTCCCCTCCTTCTCCACACACAAAGAGAAAGGAGGCAGAGGAAATCGAGCTGAAACAGCAGGAAATTAAACCTCTCTGCTTTCTCTCCCATTAAGGAGTTTTTGAGAAGATAAAGATCGAGGCTGCCGCGTAAGCCGGCTCCAAACGGCTGGGCCCGCCCCGCTGTGATATACAACCCATTATATTAACAGGTGTGTAATATGGCAGGCATGAAGTTTCGTGTAAAAACTCCCCAGGCGTGGGATGGGCGGCATGGTCCACAGGCTAGAATTGCAGCAAAGTTGGGAGACCTTGTAGGGCCCTTACCTTCACCAGTTTGGAACCAGCAACGCTCTAGCTGAATAAGAAATGGAGTTAGTGCACTTCCTATATATACTAGCCCCCAGAAATCGGTACTAAAGCTTTATTTTCTGCCATCAAGTCACTGCTTTTAGAATCGTAGAACAGAATCATAGAGCCGGAGGGGGCCACACAGGCCATCTAGTCCAGCCCCCTGCTCAGTGCAGGATAAGTCTATATCAGGGTTTCCAGGATGGGTGGAAGTTAATTAATTTTAAACGTATTTTTAAAAATGGATAAACATTTATCGGGTGATATGACCATATATAACCACCTCCCTTCCCGAAATGGCTAACGTTGGGCTCAGAGGGGGTGAGAAGGGGAGGGACCCCGGGCGAGTATGTACAAGCTGTGCTTCCCAACTTATATTCTGCACCATCGCGCCACTTCTGCGGTTTATCGAAGCCTGGGGAATGTTTCAGGGGTTTCTCAACAGTAAAAAAAAAAAGGTTTCCAGAGAGTATTATGATCGAGCAGTCAAAATCTGCACAAGGTCCCTGGCCCTGAAGGGAAACACACTCCCCAGGACTAGTTGCAGCCCCAGTTTTGACTATTACCACTGGCAACACATAACTGCTAAACGGGGTGGGGGGAGGAGACATCAATAGGCTTTCCCAATCAAAAAGGCCCTTACCTTCCAGTTCAACAGAATCTGCAATGTACAACGTTCCGTCCACCAAATAGTGACCTGGACAAATGATTATCCTGTCGCCTTTGTAGCAAGCGTTCATAGCAGACAGTGGATCACTGTGAAACTGGGGGGGAGAAAACAGACACTACGGAAGTCAGTTTCTGGATGGGGGAAGAGAGCGCTTGGGGAGAGGCTGGGGAGAGGCGGAAGAGCATCTGCGTGGCATGCGGAAAGTCCCAGGTTCAACCCCCGGCATCTCCAGCTGAGAGGGACTTCGGAGGAGGTAATGCGAATGGCCTCTACCCAAGACCCTGGGGAGCAGCTGCCAGACAGAGTAGACCAGGGGGTATGTCCATGGACTACAATTCCCATGAGCCCCTGCCAGCGCTCGCTCATGGGAATTGTAGTCCACGGACATCTGGAGGGCCACAGTTTGACTACCCCTGGAGTAGACAATACTGACCTTGATAGACCAACAGTGGTTTTTCAGAGTATTCTAAACTTTTTTACGGTGAACACACAAAACTGTCTTAGACAGTTTGTCATACCATCAGCCCATTCAACCAGTTATCTATCTAGTCCAGCTGGGCCCAGGCAGGAAGCACACCCAGTTATTGAGACTGGAACCTGGACCTTATCCTTTCAAAGAAGGATATGTCACGGGTTCCCAGAAACTACTCCCATGAACACATGAGCCTGCCTTACACAGTCAGACCCCTGATCTGTTCAAAGCCAAATCTGTCTACTTTGGTTTGTTCTTCCAAATTCCCAGCCAGAAGTATCTCCATCTCTGCTATTAAAGATGCATTTCTGACCAGATCTTTATACACTACATCTCCTGCTAGCCAGTGTGGTGTCGCGATTAAGCACGGGAAACTCTAATCTGGAAAAGTGGGTTTGATTCCCCACTCCTCGTCCACACAGCTGGAGGACCTTGGGCCAATCAGTATTCTCAGAGCTCTCTCGGCCTCACCTACCTCACAGGGTGTCTGTTGAGGGGAGAGGAAGGGGAGGCGATTTCAGAGTTCCTGTGCACCCCTTCAGAACTCCCACAGAACTCCAGGGGTCCACATGCCCCAGGCTGGGAATCCCTGCTCTAGCGGCTGATGCAATATTATATGAGTTTCTGTCCGACTTACTGAGGTAACATCAAATGGAGTGACAGAGGGAACAAAACACAGAGAATGGGGGACAGGGGAGTGGAGGTGGGAGAACCCAAAGCAAAAGTAACACAGAAGCACGGAAAATAAGAGTATTAAAAAAGCCCTATGAGTCACAGAAACCGCTTACAGCACATAAAGCGACTTCCCACTCCTGTATAATTGCCCACAAGCCAAGAGAAGAAAGAATTTCTTTTTTTCTGGCCTGAAGATTACGGGCCTTAGACAGCCACTGCGAAGCGGAACGAAGCTCTTGTCGTGTTTTCGGCTACCCCACCTGTATTTCTATCTCTTCATTACAAGAGGCCGGAGAAAGCTTGTCCCTGAGGAGGCAGGCCAGGAGGCTGGACATCATCGTAGCAGACACGACGTGGGTGATCGCGGTGCCCGCCGGCCGGATGCCTTTCGGCTGAAGACGAGCGTGCTTTCGATAGCCGAACACATACCTTTGAGGAAAACGAAGACAGCCCTCAGTGACCGGCTTCCTACACCAGATGTTCTCCAGATGTTCGTGGACTACAATTCCCATGAGCCCCTGCCAGCGAACGCTGGCAGGGGCTCATGGGAATTGTAGTCCACGAACATCTGGAGGACCACAGGTTGACTACCCCTGTCCTACACGATCCTGTGACAGACATCGCTCGCACCTCGGCCAAAGTTAAACCGGGATAACCCTTCGCAGCCGAGGGCAGCCGTTTCCACCGGACCCCACTGTTTATATTCAACATCTTTTACGGACTGCCTCTCTCTGGCAGGAGATACTTTCAGAGGGAAACCTGGTCAACAACGATAGCCCACAACCCGCTATTCAGAAGGCCTGCTGGAAGAGCATGGTTTTCCCAAGCCAGAGACGGGTGAGCAAGGGTACTGATCAGAAAGACGTTCTACGGCTAGAAGGCCTTAATGAAGAACATCAAGAACCTTCACGAACAGCTTGTGGGTCTGCAGAAGAGAAGCCATCTCTGAGACGTTGCTGCCCAGAGCCCATTTAAGGCTCCAAAAAATGTCAAACAGAACAGCACTTGGAGATGGGTGCAGAAGGTAACGAGGAGACAAGCATAAGACTATAACAAGACAAACTGGAGCCCTGCTGGATGGGACCCACCAAATCCAGCATTCTGTTCACCTGGTGGCCAACGAACTGCCTCGGGGAAGCCCATAAAGACTGCAACAGCATCCTCCCCTCCACGTTCTACGGCAACTAATACAAAGAGGCATAATATCTCCGGCATTGGAAAGAGTAGATATCCATCTAGTGGCCTAGTGGAAGGCTCTCCTCGGAGAGACAGGGCCCTGCAGAACCCAGGACAATTCCACAGGGCCTGCAAGGCAGCTGTTCCAGCACGCCTGCAGTTGAGGGCTGGAGACAGTGCGGGAATTCTGGCCTCCCTACCCGAAACAGCCTGCTCAGAACATCAGCTAGACGTCCCCAGAGGAATAAGTATGTTGACATCGGCCCTCCCACAAGAAAAGAAGAGGCGGCCTCAGAATGATTCATTTTAACTTAACTGTAAATTACTGATGAAGTTCATGTTTATGGTGGGTGTTTATACGGAACCATTATTTCTTATTACATACATTGTTACCCCCCCCCTGCACTTTCAGGGAAAGGCATGTGATAAATAAAGAAATTACTATTACTACTGCTATTATTATTGCTAGGGCTCAGCCCGTTGCATACAGGAATACAACAGGCGCTAGATTAGGGGGGGTGGAGTGGAAGAACTCTGTGGATGGCCTCCCACTTCTCCCAGCTGCAGGCTGCAGGAACTCACAGGCAGAGGCAGCTCTCATACCCCAGGAAGCTGCAGCCTCCGAACCTCCGAGGGAAGTGGAAGGAGGAGGGGTGGTCAGGGTTGGGGGATGGAAAGCAATTGGCTGGTCACTGGACAGACAGGCAAGCTGGTTGGAAGAGGAGGCACTCAGGGGCAGGACAGCCACCCTGAGTGGATGTTAAGAGCTGAGTGGCACTTAAGCCATGAGACCAGCTCTTCCTCCAAGCCCTTACCAGAAATATTAAGTGGAACAGATAGTCCCGTCCTCCATGAATTTGTCCACTTCCGTTTGAAAGCCTTCCAAGCCGTCATATGGCATCCCAGGACAGCAAATTCCACAATTTAACTATGAACTATGTCAGCCTTTCTCAACTTTTTTTACTGTTGAGAAACCCTTGAAACATCCTTCAGGTGTCAAGAAACCCCAGAAGTGGCACCATCATGTAGAATATGGTTAGGAAGCATCGCTGGGTACACGCCCACCAGGGGCACCTTCCCTTCCCACCCCCTCCAGCCTCATCTTTGGCCATTTTGGGAGGGCAGGGTGGATCAGCAGGACAATATATGTTAAAAATCAGGTCATAGCACCCGATAAATTTTTAACACATTTTAAAAAACAGATGAAAATTAATTAACTCCCATGCATTCAGGAAACTCTTCCAGGGCCATCAAGAAAGCCCAGGGTTTCACGAAACCCTGGTTGAGAAAGCCCGAACTATGTGAAGTATTGTTTCCCTGCGTCTCCCCCGAATCTCCCACCCCTTAGCTTCACTGGGTGACCCCCGGGTTCTACTCCAGTTGCTCCAAAACAGCAGAGATGTGCTCCCAGGGGCCGGCTTCACCTCAAGAGTGGATTTTCAATGAGCTTCAGCTTCTGTTTCAGGTGTTCTATCCTGTCGTAGAGTTTCACTCCTTCCACCACGGAGACGTTTTCCGCTTCGGAGTCGGAATCGCTGCCCGAGAGGCTGTTCCGGAGGTCCAGGAATGTGCGGTAAAGCTCCTCGCACTGGGACAGGAGGCCGTGGTAGTCTGCCACAA
The DNA here is from genome assembly GCF_049243985.1 of Paroedura picta. Classification (NCBI taxonomy): domain Eukaryota; kingdom Metazoa; phylum Chordata; class Lepidosauria; order Squamata; family Gekkonidae; genus Paroedura; species Paroedura picta. The sequence continues at coordinate 33,616,312 of NC_135382.1, forward strand.
GCACCGAAGGGACACGGTCTTCCAAGATGTCGTAGTACCTGGAATTCAGAATCACAAAGCTGCTGGTGGGAGAGAGATGAGCAGTTCCCGTCCCCAAATATGCTTCGTTATCAATAGCACCAACTGGAATGCTTGAACATCATGTACAGTGCTATAAAAGGTAAAGGTATCCCCTGTGCAAGCACCGAGTCATGTCTGACCCTTGGGGTGACGCCCTCCAGCGTTTTCATGGCAGATTCAATACGGGGTGGTTTGCCAGTGCCTTCCCCAGTCATTACCATTTACCCCCCAGCAAGCTGGGTACTCATTTTACCGACCTCGGAAGGATGGAAGGCTGAGTCAACCTTGAGCCGGCTGCTGGGATTGAACTCCCAGCCTCATGGGCAAAGCTTTCAGACGGCTGCCTTACCACTCTGCGCCACAAGAGGCTCCTACAGTGCTATACCGGTAGCCAATCAGGTCAAAAGGATACCCGCAAAATAGCTGAAATAGCATATCCCTATGCAACACATCTTGCTATATTGTTTCTGAGCGCCAGTGTGTTATAGATGTAAGAGGCTCGGAAACAACACTGATTGCTCTCACACATTTCTCTCACACACACACACACACTCTGCCTGGTCTGCCTCACAGGGTCGTTGTGGGCACAAAAAGGGGAAAACAAGAATATATCCACAGAGGAAGGATAGATTCAAAACATGACCCAGACTTATAACTCCTGGAGTGAGAACAGGAGCTTCGAGCATTTGAGTTTATTCTTGCCAAACATGAATTTCTTGAATTTAAAAAGACTTCTGGAAAAACTCCCACAGCCAGTTCTGCAGTGCCATCTAGGGGTCAACCGAGGCCATGACTCAACAATATCCCAAATTCCATCATCTACCAAAACGTCCACAAGAGGAAAAAAGGAGGGGGGGAGATTAATTACTGTAGTGCAGTGGTCCGATTGTCAAGACTAGGATCTAAGATCCAGGTTTGAATTTTCCATGGCAGATCATGAATTTTAACCAGGCTTTCCCACATCCAGCAGCCTAACCCCTGTGCCACACGCTTCCTTCTTTCCCCTAGTGCTTGGTCTATCTCCATCTTTAGCATCCCTTGCCCCAGAACTGACCTGGATAACATAACAGAGGCCATGTTGGATCAGACCAATGGTCCATCCAGTCTGACATTCTGGGTCCCACAGTGGGACAAAACCCAGGTGCCATCAGGAGGCCAGAAGTCCAGAAGCCCTCCCACTGTGGCCCCCAAAAGCACCAAGAACACAGAGCAACACTGCCCCAGACACACTATTCCACCTATATCTTGTGGTTATAACCCCAGCCACCCTGACAGCTTTCCCTTCCCTCACGGAAGCTGGACTGCAGGTGACATTCCAAGTCAGCCACCACAAAAACAAGACCGGACGGAGAGTTTGGACTCGGATAAGTGATTCGGGAACGGTCCGCTCAATGGCTCAACAACCTTTTAAGTGGCACTTACAGCCGGAGGCGAGGTTCCACGCAACGAACGAAGTAATCAAAGTCATCGTCGTCCTCTTCGTCCCAACTCCGCCAAATGTGCTGGTAGAAAAACCTTCGACCAAAGAGAGGAAGTTAAAGGAACTGCGACCGCTCAAAGAGGCTGAGATTGATAGCAGGATAAAAGGCAAAATATAGTATCTCATTTCAAGCTTCCCTCTTAGACCCCGGACCCCCTTTGAGTTCAGCGTTCCTGGCATTCCAGCCTTGCTTACTTAGGGCTGCCATCACAACAGCCCTGTCAGGTAGGCCAATACGATCGTCTCCCTATTGCAGATGGGGGAACTGAAGCCCAGGGACAGCTTCAGGCTAGAAAGCTTGTTGACCCTGCCCAGGATCATAGAATAATAGAGTTGAAAGTGACCTCATGGGTCATCTAGTCCAACAACCTGCGCTATGCAGGGGATAAGCTCATAATTCAATGGTGGAGCACAAAACCTGCCTGGGTAGAAGATCTAGGAGATCCAGGTTCGAATACCCATTCTGCTACGGAAGCTTGCAGGGGGATCTTCGGCTAATCACCCACTCTCATCCTAACCTACCTCAAGGGGCTGTTGTGAAGATTAAAAGGGGGGTGAGGAGAATGTTGCAAGCCACACTTGGGAGGAAAGGCTGGGTATAAAAGAAGCAAATGAATACTAACTAACACAGAAGACCTACCTACACACACACACACACACGTACGTTCAATCCCTGGCACCTCCAGTTAGAACATCTTGAGCAGCAGGACTGAAACCTCCACTCACATCCTTGGGGAACCACCATCAGCCCTCACTGGACCCACCTGACATGCTCCACAGCAAGAGCCGTCTGGTCAAACTCGCCCGATTCATCGAACACGACCCACAGCTCCTGCAACGGCAGCTGATGTCCCTTGAGGGCCAGCAGTTCCCGCATGCACTCCAGGGGGAAGGCACCCCCTTTGGTCTCACACAGGAAAGGGTCGCTGAGACGCACCACGGCCTTCAGAGAAGCATACTCCATGTCGACCACCTGCGGAGAGAAGCAGACACCTTTATTTCTTCGCCAAGCCGTCTTCGGTCAGAATTAGAGCCAATTTGTTCTAAGACACCCAACTGTGAGTCCAGCGGTGCCTTTAAAACCAAAGGAAATTTAACTCACTGTTTAAGCTTTGGTTTGCATGCAAGCGTCTTTAGATGTATCCGAATTCTTGTGCTCGAATTCTCATAACTGTACAATGCTCGAATTCTAGGGTTGTTTTAATACTATTGAAAACCATCAATGAGATCTGAGAAATTCAGGTGGCCTGTTCTGACCAAGCAGTAATCTCAGGGCTCTCTCAGCCTCACCTCCCACACAGGGTGTCTGTTGTGGGGAGAGGAAAGGGAAGGCGATTGGAAGCCCCTTTGAGATTCCTTCGGGTAGAGAAAGGCGGCATATAAGAACCAACTCTTCTTCAGTAATATCAGGGCTCTCACAGCCCCACCTCCCTCACAGGGTGTCTGTTGTGGGGAGAGGAAAGGGAAGATGAATGTAAGCTACTTAGACTCCTTTGGGTAGAGAAAAGCGGTATATAAGAACCAACTCTTCTTCTTCTTCTTGGTCTGAAGCAATTATTAGGTGCTAGCAAAAGAGAAAGAACGAAGGGGACTCAAAGCGGCTTACAATCACCTTCCCTCTCTCTCCACACAACACCCTGTGTGGTAGGTGAGGCTGAGAGAGCTCTAAGAGGACAGTGACTAGCCCAAGGTCACCCCCGTTAGCTGCATGTAAAGGAGCCCACACCAGCTCTCCACATCAGTGGTCAACCGCTCTTAACCACTACCCAAAACGGACTCTCCCACTGATAAATCCGTTGCATCAAAAGCAAACCCCAGAACGCAATTCAGATAACACAGCACATGATTCCAAGCCCATATCGGCAGACTTTATAACACAAATTATGCAGACATATGTTGCAGATACACATCAGAAGACAGTAAATGGATCAGCTACCGTTGGAAGGATTCCCCGCACTGTAAAGAAAGAATTCCAGTGCCAGAGAATTTAATCTATGGGAATGAGATGGTAAACTTAAAAGCAGACAGCCAATTCATCATTGTTTGATTCCGCATTCATTCATCCGAGGAAGGAAGGATGAATACCAGATTGCTGTAAAGTCTGCCGATAGATATTTACAACATACATCTACTGAATTAGGGTTGTAGCAGGCGCCAATATGTATATAACTTGAAATCACACATTTCGTTATTTTCAGGATTTGCTTTGCATTGAATGAATTTTTATGCTTAGAATACTGTTTGTTTGCAGCATGGTGCTCAGATTAGCAACTTGTATTTTGACTCTAGAATAGATGCCAGCGTGGCTAAACTGCACCATCACACATTTCCAAGATTTTAGACCTCTTCAGCCTCTGAGGCCCCATTCATCCAGCCAGTGCCGTAGCTAGAGTGTCAGGAAACCCAGGTTCGAATCTCCCAATTCTACACTGAAAGTTCACTGGGCCACCTTGGGCCACCCTCAGCCTAAGCCTACCTCTTAGGGGTTGTAAGCAGAGCCAACATCTAGGGAAACCAGGAGCATTTACCTCCACCAGGACCTCGAACACATTGGTGCGCCAGACTGCTTGCCACCCGGATGGCTCGAGGACTTTTTCCAAGTACTCGGCTGTGAATTCTTTCACCTCTGAGGCTTTACAGTCCGCTAAAGGAACAAATGAAACACATTGAAACAAATCTCATGCTGCTAAACAGCCAAGCGTGCCGGCTTCCATGCAGAAAGCAAATGAGAAAGCAGCTGTTCGCAGGGTTCAGGCATTGCTGGGGAACTAAATCACCAGGAAATGAGAAAGTCGCAGCCTACAGACGAGCGCAGAGCCCTTACTAGCCTGCTGCCTACTCGCCTGAGGCAAGCACAAACTGAATCCAGATGAGCAGGAACAAAAATTTACAGAAATTGGTTATCATTTCCTTTTAGGCCATAACACATAGCCTGCCCATGGGCAGGCCTGTAAAATACCTGTGGGCTTGTAACCTCAGAGGCTGCATATAGAGTTAAGAACTCTATAACGTAAACCTATGTGGAATTATTTTAGTCTAAGCCCATCAAACTCTAGGTGCTATTTTTGGGCATGCAAAATCTATTCCAATTTTTTGGCGAGTCCCAACTTGCTCGTGGAGAATCAAGGTGGGTTACACACTGTAAAATCAATGCCACCAGAAGGACGGGGCTACCTAGTCAGCAATGTAGTAGTACTAACCTAGTGAGGATTACTAATGTTGGGGGGGGGGGAGGGAGGGAAGCAATCCGCCAAACCATGGAGAAAACAGAATTATGAAAGCAGGAAACAATGCAGGAAGAACGGGACGATACATACAACCAACGGATAACACATCCCACACATGCTAGAATCAAGAAGTCAAGCCCCTCCATATACCACATTGGTCAGACCCCACCTGGAGTCCTGTGTGCAGTTCTGGAGGCCTCACTTCAAAAAGGAGGTGGACAAAATCGAGAAGGTTCAAAGGAGAGCAACGAGGATGATCCTGGGCCTGTGGACCAAACCCTCTGAGGAAAGGCTGGGGGACCTGGGAATGTTCAGCCTGGAGAAGAGGAGGTTGAGGGGGGACATGGTTGCGCTCTTGAAGTATCTGAAAGGTTGTCATTTGGAGGTGGGTGGACAGATCCTTCTCCTGGATGCTTGAGGCTGATCCTGCATTGAGCAGGGGGTGGGTCTAGATGGTCAGGATGGCCCCTTCCAACTCTAGGGTTTTATCATCTACCGTTGAAAATCAAGTCCTGTGTTAATTTCACACTGTGACAATGAATGGCAGTATTTCTTTTTTTAATACCTGCCCGGGCAAACCAGCCCACCAAAGGGGCAAGAAGCATGGCCATTGATCGCTTTATTCCCACTCAAACCGGCCCGCAAGTTGTAGCCACATCACGGCGACCCCCGAAGGGTTTTCAAGGCATTCAGAAATGGATTGCCATTGCCTGCCTCCGTGCAGCAAGCCTGCATTTGTGTGCATGCAAATGCCCACCAGAAATGACCCTCATCAGTATCTGATGCGACCGGGCCGCCCAGGTCAATACTCAATGCAAGAGAGCAAAGCTAACCGGACAGAGACGGATCTCGAGAGCACAGAAAGAGAAGCAAAGACGACTTACCCAGCATGTAGTCTTGGTAGGCTTTGAATCGCTCGTAGAACAGGAGGCTGTTCGTCTGGAAGGTATCTGGGAAAAGCTGGTTCCCTTCAGGCCCCAGCTGTCGCAGGGCTGTTCCCGGCTTGTCAGGACCCCCGGAATCGCTGCAGCTGCCCCCTCTGCTGGCATCACTTTCACTGCCTTCATCTGGGGTCAGAGAGAGAGGGGGAAAGTTGGCTTATTGATGAGGTTTGTGTCAAAGCAAAACAAAAAAAACCACTTGCTTTTTCAAGGCAGCCTCTGGGCCATTCACGGAATGGGAGAAATTAAACCACTGCAATGAAAATTAAAACGAGTAGCCGTGTTGGTCTGAAGTAGCACAATAAAATCAGAGTCCAGTAGCACCTTCAAGACCAACAAAGATTTATTCAAGGCTCACGCCTTGAATAAATCTTTGTTGGTCTTAAAGGTGCTACTGGACTCTGATTTGAATGAAAATTATAACACTGCCAATTAAAACACTGCCATGAAAACATTCACAAGGAGTGGCATGTCGTCAACCAATAAGCAAGGCCACTGGAGGGGGGCCGGTAAGAGAATTTCACCAATGGCCATCAGCCAGAGGCACGGTGGAAGAGCTCCGTTTTGCAAGCCCCTCGGAACTATGACACCGTTCTCGAGGGAGGGGGAAGCAGTTACGCAGTCAAGGTTGCCAGATCCTCCAGATTGGGGGGAGGAGCCTGAAGAGGGCGTGGTCGAGGGAGGGCCATCAATGGGGTAGAAGGGCATCGAGCCCACCTCCCAAAGCAGCCATTTTCTCCCGGGGAAAGGATCTGCCGCCTGGAGGTCACTCCTAACCCAGGTAAATCTCCAGCTGCCACCTGGAGGTTGGCAACTCTAGGTGCAAACTGGCGAGATCTGCGGACAGGACCGGGGGGGGGGGCGCTCTTCCCTACCTAGGCTCAGGGCGTCTGCCTCTTCCAGGGGCTGGGGGGGCTCCCCTGGCCGCCCCTCGCCCCCTTCTCCTCCTTCGGCCTCTTCCTCCTCCTCCTCTTCCACCGCCATAGCGGCCTCCAGATCTTCCTCCGGGGCTGCCGCGAAGGCTCCGCCCGCCCCGTCGTCCCTCTGCAGCGGCGCCGCCAATTCGGATTCCGGCTCCATTCGGTCCACTGGCCAGCCGCGCCCCGCCCGTCCGCTCTCCGTTGCAACTTTCAAACCTTCCCGGGCAAGGAAGGAGCGCTCTCGCTGACGCCGCGCGAGGGAGCGGCCTGATTGGTCACCGGCGGGGACTCAGAACGTCCAGGGAGCCAATGGGCAGCCGCGCCGGCGGGGGTCGCGGAACGCTGGGATGAATGAATCTACCTATGGCGGAATTATGAATAAAGGGGGCCTGGATGGATGAATGGGGGTAGGGGTGTGAATGGGGGGGGGACTGAACGGAAATGTGGGGCGGGGAATCTGCCTCGATCCTGACAACGTTTATTTGGCAAGTTAGTCCCACTGCGCTCAGTGGCATTAGTTCTAAGTGTGCATAGGATTGCCACCAGCTGGACGTGGTAGGGATGCCAGCCTCCAGGTGGAGCCTGGGGATCCCCCGGTTTTACAACTCATCTCCAGGCGACAGAGATCAGTTCGCCTGGAGAAGATGGCTGCTTTGAAAGGAGACTGTGTCCCTGGACCCCACTGAGGTTGAGGGATGCCAGCCTCCAGGTGGGGTCTGGGGATCCCCTGGAATTCCAGTTCATCTCCAGACTGCAGAGATCAATTCCCCTGGAGTAAAGGGCTGCTTTGGAGGGGAGGGACTACTCGCCCCCAAATCCCACCCACTCCCAGCTCCACCCCCAAAGTCTACGGGTATTTCCCAACCCAGAGCTGGCAACGCTACTTGGGGGTTACTAAGGAGCCATGTCAGTCGGTTGTGGGAAATAAACAGAAGTCCAGTGGCACCTGAAAGACTTGCGACGTGTATGAGTCCGAGAAGAAATGAATTCTGACTTGCCCAGAAGCTGAGGCTGGAATAACATTGTTTTTTAAGATGCCCCTGGACTTTGCCCACCATGCACATGTTGGATAATGCACTTTAGAAGTAGATTATCCTGTTCCGCACAGGAAATCCAGCTGCAAAAGCACATTGAAGGTGCCTTATCCAACATGTGCATTGTGTTTTGTTTTGTTTTGTAAAGCAAGATACTTTGGAATGCAGCTGAATCGTTTTTGCCACACGGGGGCAACGTAACATTTCCCATGATCTGGTGCCAGTTATTGCAGCTCTGTCTTCCGTCCTGGCTTCTCATCAATGCAGAGAATGACCGTGCAGAACGGCCCCTGAATCAATTAAAGGTTTTCATTAAGCTGTGTACTGATTGACTGCTAATTTACCCTCTGCCTACACCTATGGACTGGCAATTCCCATGCCATTGTGTCTGAGGAGTTGTCTGTGCACACAAAAGTTTACACCTTGAATCAAACCTTGTTGTTCTTAAAGGTGCCCCTGGATTCAAACTTTGTTCTGCTGCTTCAGACCCACCTGAATCTAGCTTGGCTCCAGAGTCTGATAGACACGCAGAGTTACATCACATAGCCATAGCGTTAGGCTGCGTACAAAAAAACCGGGCAAAAGGAGAGATGTGGAACAGCTCAAAGGCCACAGACAGGGTGGAACTATGGTTGGCTACGCTTGAAGGAAGCAAGGGAAAGAGATCTCTCTGTAGCAGATTTCTTCAAAGTTACTAGGCCATGCCTTCGCAATCAGGATTTCGTGAAACCCTGGGTTTTCTTGATGGCACTGGAAGATGACGGCATTTGAACGGTGCTGTAGAGATGCCTAGACTGATTTCCCCTATAAACCCGGCAGCTAAGAAAAGACACCCTTCATGAATGACGCTGTTTCGAACAGCCTGTTGATATGGTCAGATTCCTATTTGGCAATTACATTTTTCCATGAAGAGCGTCCATCCAGCGCCCTGCCAAACCCCTGAGTACCCTCTCAGCGATTCTCAGAACAGAATGAATGTCTCATTAAGGCAAATCCAATGATGCGTCCACAAAGAAAATATATTTCCGAAGGCGGAAATCATCAGGATGGGCTTTCTGGTTTTCAGTCTTCTGGGCCTTGTTCTTTCCAGCCTTGGTTTGGGACAACAAATCTGTTTTGTAAGGGTTTTTTTTTCCCCCTCCCCATTCATAGTCAACAAACAAACATGATTTGAGCGTGTTAGATAAGCAAGTGCCGTTCAGCAGCGACTGCGACGGTGCGCGTCTGCCAATTTTGTTTAAATGGCTTCCGAAATCGTTTCTAAAAGGCCGGTTAATAGCCGTGATTCAAGCTGGGGTGACAGAGCCTGGCTTATTGGCTAGGTAGTCTACAGAAGCCCAAATCCCGATGTTTTAGTTGATGTAAACACCCCCTCGCTTGAGTCAGAGTTTGTTGTAGGGCACAACTAGATGGATTTTGTGCATCGTCCATTGTTTATATGGAATTCAGTAAAGATCTAGGCTTTTAGTCCCCACCTGGTCCCTTGCCTTCACCTTCTTAGGGCTGCACCTGCCCAACACGGCCACCTGCCCCCAGCACTTTGATGCTCCAAATCCTAATATCCTCGTGCCGTAAAAGATCAAAGGAACAGGGGAGAGGAGAGAGGCTACATCCTGATCCTGGGGGAAAGGCAGTGCATGGGGCCCCTGGAAGTGCAGGGCCCATAACCTGTGCACCGTGTGTTGCATGGATAAACCAGCCTTGGTCACACTCCCCAGCATGCCAAGAACTGTTTTGGAACGACCAGATAAGACTCCCACAGAACCAGCAATGAGGGTCTGCTGTTGACAAAGAGTCCTCTTCATTAGCTGACAGTAGGCTCCCAAAGATCCAGAGCGGTTTAGCAATAGATAGGTACCAGATGGACAGATGGAAGGGTATTTTTGGGGAAATGAACATAAGGAGAGCCATACACCACCCTCTCAAAGCCAAGCTCCGTATCATGCGGTGGTTTTGTGATCTGATCTCCTAACGCAAGCACTGATCTTTTAAGGACTCAGATCAGCGCTTCAATGCTTGGACTTTATGCTTCTTGAATTTCTCTCTTTTAATGGCAGAAACGCCACTGCGGCTCAAAGCTGCTGCTGCTGTGTTTTGTAGAACTGTCTTCTTGCACAGCACCTCACGAGGAGAGCCTGTGGGATACAGCAAGTTGAGCACAGACCCAAGAGGGGGGAGCTAGACACAACCCCAAGCGGCTTACGTCCTTCTCCAGTTTCCTTTCACAACCACCTTGTGAGGTAGGTTAGGCAGAGAGAGCGTGACTGGACCAAGGTCGCCCAGGGAGCGCCCAGGGTCCAAGTCAGGATTCGAATGCAGGTCTCCCGGATGCTTGTCTGACACTTTTCACCACGTCCTTCAACCCTGCCCCAAGGGCTTGGAATCAGCATACTAAAGAAGGCTTTGATTTCTGGCTTCTCTTCCCGGGAACAATTTGTTGGCCAATGAGGGGAACATGATAAGATCTCTGTGATTCTGGAGATCTCTAGGCTGCACCTGGTTGTTGGGAAACGCAAGCTCTCTCGTGGGCATGATTCAAAGGCATATGAAGACTATCCTACAGGGGGCATCAGAAGGCCGTTTATTCAGCATAGTTAGGCTAGAAACTTCCTGGTGTTTTGCACCTAATCACCTCCAGTATCCTGATGGGTTCATTTGGAGACTTCCTGGTCGTTTGAGCTCACTTCCTCCCTGCTTGCCTCCAGAACGTACCATCCGAGTGAATGCAGAACAACAGTTAGACAGTTAGCTCGGCCTCTCTCTGTACAAAATTTGTCTCTCATCTTAATATAAACCATTTTATTTTTTCAAGCAGCTTGGTACTTCGTCCCTCTTTGCAGATTTATACTCAGCCAACAGCAGGACATTTCCCTGAAGGATATTTCAGAAAGTGGTGGTGCTGGCCGTCAGCAAAGATCTCAATTTGAGTCCGGTAGCACCTGAGGGGACCCACAAGATCTTTGAGCAGTGAGCTTTCGAGCCTCAACGTGTCTTTTGTCTCGAAGGCGCTTCTGGATTCGAATCTAGCTTTCCTGGAGGAAAAGCACTCTACCCAACGTACATATTCATGTCCATATTAAAGCCGCCTGCTGGTTGATTTATTTGAATGTATCGTATCTGAGCAGGGGGGCTGAGTCAAAATCGGGTGTTGTTTTTTTTCTTTTTCAACCCCCCCCCTTCTCAGTACATTCCAAAACAGATGTAATGCTACAGCATGTCAAAGCCGCACAGCCCAACGTTGAGAACAGAGAGTACGCAAAAGCATCCACTCATCTGAAGCACAGAGTTCAGCCACTTGTGGCATGCCTTGACGTTCTCCCGTGGGCGTGATCGATGGCTGGAAATCTGCTCCTTGTTTCCAAGCAAATGTTCAAAGAGGACAAAGAGGGAATCATTCCACGTGTCAGCCTTTCCTTTCTCTGAGTTGCGCTGAGTCACCCCAAAGACGTCTCTGAGGGCCTATGTGCCGGATTCGAGAAGGAGCAGCGCTCTTCTGTATGTTGGGAAGGGGCTGTGTCTCATGGGAAAACCTTTGCTTGGGATGCCAAAGGTCCCAGATTCAGTCCCCGGCATCCTGTAAGCCAGGCTTTCTCAACCTGGGTTTCTTGACAGCCCCGGGTTTCCCAAATGGGTGGGAGTTGGTTAATTTTTTATATACTTTTAATATGTGTTACATTTTTATCGGGTGATATGACCATAAATGGTCATGTCCACCTGACCCCTCCTTCCTTCCTTCCTTCCTTCCTTCCTTCCTTCCTTCCTTCCTTCCTTCCTTCCTTCCTTCCTTCCTTCCTTCCTTCCTTCCTTCCTTCCTTCCAGAATTCAATTTCTCCTTCCTTGCTTGCTTGCTTGCTTGCTTGCTTGCTTGCTTGCTTCCAGAATTCAATTTCTCCTTCCTTCCTTCCTTCCTTCCTTCCTTCCTTCCTTCCTTCCTTCCTTCCTTCCTTCCTTCCTTCCTTCCTTCCTTCTTTCCTGAATTCAATTTCTCCTTCCTTGCTTGCTTGCTTGCTTCCTTCCTTCCTTGTTTCCTTCCTTCCTTCCTCCCAGTATTCAATTTCTCCTTCCTTCCTTCCATTTGGCGCTCTCCTCCCACTCCCAAATAGTACAGTCTATGTGCAGTGTACACTTGATTTTCCTCAATACACATGTTGAGTAATTCCCACGTTATACCCAACACACATACAGAAGATATGATACCAAATCTACATTTGTCTAGCTCGTGACTGGTCCCCGATCTCAATTGCAAAGAAAATTCCTGTTGGTCTTCCAGTTGCAAAGCACCAAGTGGCCAAAGAGAGGGTTCTGGACAACTGAACAGCAGGATTCTCTGGCATCATTGCAGAAGCTGCAGTCTTCCTCCCTGCTGCATTCCACCTCTGGTCACAGATTGCCATTGCAGCTGAGTAGGAGTCAGGAAGAAGAAGATGACGAAGGAAAACAACGACAAAGAAGAAGAGCTAGCTTTTCATACCCTCCTTTTTACGACCCGAAGGAGTCTCAGAGTGGTTTACAATCACCTACTCTTCCTCTCCTCGTAACAGACACCCTGTGAGGTAGGAGAAGCTGAGAGAGAGCTCTGAGAGAACTGTGATTGGCCCAAGGTCACTCAGCTGGCTGCAAGTGAAGGAGGAGTGGGGCAACAAACCCAGTTCTCCTCTTAACCACTACACCAAGTGGGTTAAGGAGATACAAGGGGCCAGATGGTTTCCAGACACTCCTATCAATCCACTGTTTGCCACTTGGCATCTCGGACTGAGCCATTCACGGGTCAGGTGCTCAGGTTCTCAGATGACTCCCCTACCTGTTTCCCAGCTGCTCTTGCGATCAAAGCAACAGCCTCTTCCCTTCTCTGGAAAGCCAGACCTGCTGCGGCCTCAAAGACGCTGGATGAACAGAACGTCATTCATCAGCTAACATTATTTCAAGAGAAAAAAAAAAGCAGCCCCCCAAGCTGCAGAGATCTGCTGGCTCTGGTGATTTTCTAGGGATAATAGCACCTATTGGTGCAGCATCGACCGAGCAGAATTCAATTTATTTCTAATTGGAGCCGGAGGGAGGCAGCTGCTTGTCAGGGTCTACAGCGGTGTGATCGGTGGATCCCTTTGTCTGGCTTCAGAATGTTCCGATACACATCCAGGAAATTAGACCCCAGTGTCTTTTTGCCGAGAGCGAAAGGGCTTTAGGACAATGGCAGAACGGCTGCCCTAGCAAGAGGTCTCCAGACGTGACAATTGCCGTCTCAGGGCTGAAAACGGGTCCCAGGGTGCGTGTCTATAACCAATCCTTTCCCTATATTTTCATATTCCAAAGGCAGAAGAACCCAAAGGAGGGTCTCCTCCAATGAGCTCAGCGTGGAGAAGTCTTGGAGCTTCCTCCTGAGCAGCTCTGAGTGGAGCTGGAGCTTTCCAGTCCAAAGATGGCTCAGATAGTTGTTGGAATATGTAAGGTCTCTAGTGGGCATGATTCAGAAGCACATAAAGAATATCCTACAGGGGGCATCGGCGGAGTTGTGTATTTACCATAGTTAGATCAGACACTTTCTTATGCTTTTCAAATCATCTCCTCCCATGTCCTGCTTGCCTCCAGGACCAACAGACTGAATTAATGCAGAACAAAAGTTAGACAGTTAGTTAGATCTCTCTCTCTCTCTCTCTGTGTGTGTGTGTGTGTTTTTCTTCTAAATAAAATTATTATTTTAAGCATCTTGGTGCTTTGCTTTCCTTGCAGCCGAAGTTACCTATTTGAAACAAATGCACCAACAAACCTTTGAGCTATGCTTCTTTTTTGTTTTGTTTTTAAAGTCAATATTCTAGAGCCACAATAGATCCAGACACTGCTGGAAACCCTGCTGGGACAATGGTTTGAAAACAAGCTTTTCAGCGGTTCCAAAAATACCCGTACAGATTGTTTGCAAAAAATAATCTCATAACAGACTAGCATTCGCAAGGGCACTTTTCCCCCCAGCCCATCTATTAATGTTTACAAAACACAGTCACGTGCCATCGCAATACTGTAACACACCATTGTGAGAACGCCCTTCTTTTTAACAAGGTCATTATTCTTCCATTTAACAGTAGGAGATGGATGAGAACACTGTGTACTTGGCCTAGAGTTTTGTGGCTATTTCTGTTCCTTTGCGTGGAAGAGGAGACGTCGGACACCAAGAAATTCTTCATCTTCCAATGTACCCAGAGCCCTTTCTTCTTCAAGAAGCCAGCTACTGAGTTCAATCACAAAACTGGACCCTTCCGCTCATGGAAGGAATCTTCTGCTCATGGAAGCAGCTCTTCAACGGGTCGACGTGTACTTTGGGAGTTCAACCTGCTATTCTATTCTTTACCCCCTGTGCAAGCACCGAGTCATGTCTGACCCTTGGTGTGACGCCCTCTAGCGTTTTCATGGCAGACTCAATACGGGGTGGTTTGCCAGTGCCTTCCCCAGTCATTACCGTTTTACCCCCCAGCAAGCTGGGTACTCATTTTACCGACCTCGGAAGGATGGAAGGCTGAGTCAACCTTGAGCCGGCTGCTGGGATCGAACTCCCAGCCTCATGGGCAGAGCTTTCAGACAACATTTCTGCTGCCTTACCACTCTGCGCCACAAGAGGCTCTTATTATTCTATTCTTTACTAGTATTTATAACAGAGCCCTGACCTGGCTGGCTCAGGCTAGCCTGATATCTGTTGTTGTTGTTGTTGAATTTGTTACCCGCCATTCCCAAGCAGGCTAGTGGCGGGTTACAGATGTCCAGTTAAAACTCCCATTAAAAACCCCATTAAGAACGGACAAGAAAAACCGATACAATAACCGACAACCCAAGTACATGGCGGAGAAAAAAAACCCTATTCCCCTATCCCCAACCATAGGCCTGGCGGAAGAGCTCCATTTTGCAGGCCCTGCAGAATGCTGGAAGCTCCCGCACCTCTTGGCGACCTCACAGGTACTGTCCAATAGGTCCTTGAATACGAAGTAACCTCCCAGTTGTGGCGACTGCAGGTGTTCAGGTGTAAGCATGGGGGAATGGAGTTCATTGAGGAAGGGGAACCTAGAATCTGATCAAAGTGATAACCATTGTCCCTTTGATGCATGACGAATCGGCACTCCGATGCCTAAATGGAAGTGGAACGAGAGAGGGTGCCTTAGTCAGCGGACCGCCTCCTTTCATTGTTAGCTGTGGCCATGAGTGCCCGTTTTCAGCACTGTGCCACGATCAATTGCGGATAGGGCCACACAGGTGAAGGCGTGGGGGCTGGCAGGTGGGAACATGTTCAGTTTTCAATGACTGAGGTCGCGAAGGGCAGGGAGGAGATTGATTGAGAGGGATGAGACATATAGTCCCTCTTCAGAGACGGAAGGCAGTACAATAAAACCATACAGCCATTATCTGAGCCATTTCAAAATACGCCAGAGCAAATGGTCTTCAGGCTGCAGCGCATTAGCTGGTCCCTCAGTTAAGGTAGCCCCCCCCCCCATCAGCCACTCTGCCTTGAAAACTTGCTGGATGGCCATGGCTGGATGACCACTCGCTCTCAGGCCAGCCTAGTCTGCTGTGAGGTCAAAATGGAGGAAAGGAAAGCAACATAAGCTGCTTTGGATCCCTCTTGGGAAATGTGACAGGTGATGGATGGATGGAGGGAGGGAGGCAGGCAGGCAGGCAGGCAGGCAGGCAGGCAGGCAGGCAGGCAGGCAGGCGAGTTCCAGGTAGTGATCCAGGCTCCTGAGAATAATTTTACATTCGCCTTCCCTTTCCTCTCCCCACAACAGACACCCTGAGGGGTGGGTGAGGCTGAGAGAGCCCTGATATCACTGCTCGGTCAGAACAGCTTTCTCAGTGCCGTGGCCAGCCCAAGGTCGCCCAGCTGGTTGCATGTGGGGGAGTGCAGAATCGAACCCGGCATGCCAGATTAGACGTCCGCACTCCTAACCATGACACCAAGCTGCCTCTCCAATTTGGAGAGAGTAGAATTTATTGAGCATTTTAAACTGCCCAGAGTTTGGGGGGGGGGGGACTACAGAATATTTTGACCTGGATAACCTGATCTCGTCAGATCTTGGCCACTAAACAGGGTCAAGCCGTGATTAGTATCTGGATGCACGTAACAGAATCCCTGTTAGATCAAGCAAATGGCCCATCTAGTCCAACATCGTGTTCTACGGTGGCGAAAACTCAGGGACCATCACAGGGGGTCCCCCAGCAGGGCCACAACTCCAGAAGGCCTCCCACTGTGGCCCCCCCAAGCACCAAGAATAGAAGGCTTTCTTTCAGGTCTCGGGGATTCGATCCCATTTACCGTGATTGAGTTAAGTGCAGGCCTGCTTCCTCCCCTGGCTCTCTCGCTTTCATTTCGGTGATGGCCAGAGCTTTATTTATTTGCTCAAAGGCCAAGACAAGACAGGGGAACTCGGCCCAGGATCAAGAGTGAAGGGACGCAAGCCAACTGGCGACAGCCCCTCCGCACCAGGCCCAAGCTGACAACGAGCACAGAGATGAGAGCCAGTTGCTGGGCAGAAAAAGGGGAATGTTCAAGTACTTCAAGGGCTGGAGGTTTTTCCGTTGGCCAAGTCTGATTATGCAAGAGAAGCAGAGCACTAGGCTGCTGAAAAGAATTAAATGGCTTCATTGTGAACTGAAATGACTTTGCGTAGACCACTGATTCTCAACCTGGAATTCAGGACCCCTTTGTGGGGTCAAACGACCCTTTCATAGGGGTCACGGCAGGGCAAGGAGCTTGGCCAGGGGGCGCCATCCACACAACAGCCTTGCGGGGTAGATCAAGATAGAGCGTTTGTCTGCCTGGAGCAGTGGAAAAGAACAAGATGATGAGAATGAGGATGATCATTATTATTAAAGGTAAAGGTATCCCCCTGTGCAAGCACCAAGTCATGTCTGACCCTTGGGGTGACGTGCTCTAGCATTTTCATGGCAGACTCAATACGGGGTGGTTTGCCAGTGCCTTCCCCAGTCATTATCCTTTTACCCCCCAGCAAGCAAGCTGGGCACTCATTTTACCAACCTTGGAAGGATGGAAGGCTGAGTCAACCTTGAGCTGGCTGCTGGGATCGAACTCCCAGCCCCATGGCCAGAGCTTCACACAGCATGTTGGCTGCCTTACCACCCTGCGCCACAAGAGGTGGTTATTGTTGTTGTTGTTATTCCTTGAAATCCCTGGGGAGCTGCCTGCTTCCCAAGAAGCTAACAGAAAGTGGCACAGATCTCCTGTGCTTATTAGGCAGAGTCATGGGGGGATTCTCCGTTGGGAACAGAGATGGTTTCCGAACTAATAAGAGACCAAACTAATAAGAGACCAAACTATAAATAGGAAACGCGATAGGCCCCTAACGAACAAGTTAAGAGAAGCCGTTCGAAAAGATATCGAGCAGGCCTTCCTTGTTCCCCCGCCATTCAGAGACGGGCTTGGCAAGGCGACAGGCCATGAATCAGAGCTTTGTTTTATTTCGTTTCTGTTTTTAATTTTTCTCCCATTGTCCTGCTGTGACGAAGCCGGCCTGCCCAGAGGGAATATGGTGATTATGTAAAGGTTGCACATCCCACTCAGTGGGGGATCAAGAAGAGCCAATGTGCACCTGGCAACTCGGGAAAGATTCGAGGATCTGCCAAAGCTTACAATTAACCTCTGATAAAAGCAGACCCCCCCCCCAAAGGATTCGTTCCCCTGTGCAGTCATTTCTATGCTCCGGGCCCTGAATCATTCTGCAGCATCTCTAGAATCCAGGGCACACAAGGCTAGAGTCCCCCTGGAAGGGGCACGGTCACATGCCCTGCTCCCTCAAAGCAGAAGGGGCCAAACTGAGGCTATCGTACCATAGTCCCATGAGGAGAAGACAAGACTGGCTGGAAAAGACAACCAGGCTGGGGAAAGCCGAAGGCAGCAGGAAAAGTGACACCTAACATGAGACGGACACCATCAGGGAAGCCACGGCCCTCGGTTTGCACAACTGGAGCAAGACCACTCATGATGGGACATTCCAGAGGGCGTTCTTTCATAAGTTCACGACCCGATGGCCCTTAAAATGCCCAAGCAGGTTCTCCAAGGAGGAGCAGTTGGTGAGATTTCGACAGGCATGCCTGTCCCATCCTCGGTGCTCTCACCTGTTCGCTACACCCACATAGGTTGGACCTATGAATCATTTTCGACCCCTTTTCTCCCTGTTATCAAATCGCAGCCAAAAGAAAAGAGACCCGGGCGCCCTGCTCTCACCAGCCTGAGCACAAATTGTCAATTCAGAACCTCGGAGCACATTCTGTTTCCAAGGCTGTCGGAAGGGAACAAAGGAACCGAGGCAGCCTTGAGTCCGAAAGGCCAGCTTTTCTTCCAGGCGCGGCCGTGCGAAAGGATGTGCGTCGGTAGAATTGTTCTGGGTAAATGCTGCTGAATTCGGACCCCTGCACGAGAGGGGTGGCGTGACTTAAAAGTAGTGGATACCAGCGGGGCACGGTGTGCCGGTATGCCTCCATCTCTAGAGTTCAAGGCTGCCTGCAAACGCCCCCACAGAAGGAACCTTTGATTAGTCATCTGTAGACAGAAATGAATTGAGGCCTCATTCAAGCAGGAGGTCCCTGGGGAGTGCAGACAACTACATGTGAAGGGGGGGGGGCTGAGAGAGTTCTAAGAGGACTTGCTCTGTGAGAACACCTCTAAGAGAACAGCCCAAGGTTCCTCCAGCTGGCTGCACATGGAGGAGTGGGGAGTCAAGCCCAGGTCTCCAAATTAGAATCTGCCTCTCTTAATTGCCGTACCAGGCTGGCCCTCCACATGGAGAGCTACGGGGGTCCACCTAAGTCCCCTAACTGCCAGCGTAGCCCTATGGGGAGGGTCTCCATCATTAACGTGCCAATTCCTGAGTCCCAAGAAAAATTTCGCTTGATAAGTTCAAAGGAAGAGGTGAGCTATGACAAATTGATTCCCGCAGGATGTCAGTGTGTGTTTTATTGGACATGCAAAACCAAGTGGCCTTCCCGTTGCGTAAATATTTGCTCCTGCATTAAAATATTTGACAGCAGTCGGTTCACAAGATGAATTGCCCCCAGAAGAATGTAGAGATTAGAGTCTGCTGATGTTAACCACTATATCACGCATTAAGGGAGGGGAGAATAGGAGCCAGTCTTGCCCTCGATGTCATTAAGACCATGGCCCCTTTCTCTCCCTGCATTGGTATTCCAAGTTTTATTGCCTTTGAATGTGGAAGTTCCCCTCAGTCACCATGCCTGGCAGCCACCGATAGACTTGCCCTCCATAAGAAGAAGAGTTGGTTCTTATATGCCGCTTTTAACTACCCGAAGGAGGCTCAAAGCTGCTTACAGTCGCCTTCCCATTCCTCTCCCCACAACAGACACCCTGTGGGGTGGGTGAGGCTGAGAGAGCCCTGATATCACTGCCCGGTCAGAACAGCTTTATCAGTGCCGTGGCGAGCCCAAGGTCACCCAGCTGGTTGCATGTGGGGGAGCGCAGAATTGAACCTGGCATGCCAGATTAGAAGTCCGCACTCCTGACCACTACACCAAACTGGATAAGTTCCTCTCTTCTCTTTTTAAAGCCATCGATGCCTGGGGCCACCACTGAAAG
The DNA here is from genome assembly GCF_049243985.1 of Paroedura picta. Classification (NCBI taxonomy): domain Eukaryota; kingdom Metazoa; phylum Chordata; class Lepidosauria; order Squamata; family Gekkonidae; genus Paroedura; species Paroedura picta. The sequence goes on from NC_135382.1 coordinate 33,635,558, forward strand.
AACAGCTAACAGCTCTGGGTGGATTTCTGATATTGCATAAAGCATGTCTGAGGTTGCAAGTCTAAATAAAACTAGGATGGAGCAAGTCCCAATGAACTCACTGTGACTTCTGAGCATATGTTTTCCTCCGATTGCGCTGCAGGCTCTTCTGCCATGGACGGAGCCTAAAAGCATAATCAACCAAGGGAAATCAAAGACGAAAAATCAAGCAAAATATCATCCCTGGCTGAACGGGAAAGCTCTTAAAACCAAAATACGGACAGGCGGGACAGTCAATTCAGCGTGGAGTCATAATTATGTCAATAGCCCAGTAGCCTGTGAGGGAGGAGATACAGAGTCACATTACCATGGAGACTCAGTTCCCATAAGGCAAATTGCTTCAGGCTTCTATCGATGGCTTGGTACACATGCAACAGAACAAAGGGAGCATTCGCAATGAATTACGCGGAAAATTATGAACCTGCAACGTATTATTGTTTGGTCACAGCTGACGGGGTCTACCTCACCTTCTTGGAACTAGCTGGCTCGTCTGGATGACAGAATAACAAACAAGGCACAAGGCGGTAGGAATGTGCACTCCAGAAGTATGTCAAGTACTGTGTACAAAAAGCAAGGGCTCTTCTTCGAAGCATGTAGTATGCATTAACAAATATGTTGCATTAACAGGCATGACCTGCAAAATCCTTCTTCCACACAACACACTAAAAGCCTCTGATAACCAGTCTTTGCAGGTTCTCTTTCCTTGCCTAGTAGAAATTTCCCATGGACTCATGATCTCGGGCCGCGGAAACAAATTGTCCGAAGGATAAGAGTCTTCTCACAAACAAATGAAGACCGACAGAACTCCTAGGTATGTTTAGGGTTTCGAAAATCTTCTTCCAGGGTTAATTTGGTTTTGCAACTACGTCTTGTTCTTTTACATAATGCTGGCACAGAGAACCCAAATGTTACAACCAAAATTGAGTCCACTAGCACCTTTAAGACCAACAAAGATTGATTCAAGGTGTGAGCTTTCGAGTGCAAGCACTTGAAAGCTCACAACCTGAATCAATCTTTGTTGGTCTTAAAGGTGCTAGTGGACTCCGTTTTGGTTGTGCTATTTCAGACCAACTTGGCTAACCAGTTAAATCTACCAAAATATTAAAAACTGTTACAAAAACACCTCACACCGTGAGAAGACAACTCATCATACTTACATCCAGTGGACCACAGTTTCGTATGTTTTAAAGCTTTCTATCTAGTCTCAACATTCAGACACCGCAGTGATGTAAATACTGCAGTTAATTAAGCCTTCGCAGCTGTCAGAATACTCTTGGCCAATTCCAGAGACTACAGGCATCCAATCCCGTTGGAATCAATAGGCTTACACTGGACTAGGCTGTAAGAAAGAAAAAACCATAGCAAAAACACTCTGCAGCTTGATAAAACGCCAGTCCTGCATTTTATTGGTAGCGGGCAACTCTGCACGGACACAAAAATCCATCACCAACCAGAAAGGGTCATCAGAAAGGTTGCCAAAAGCTAAAAGGGTTAACGGAAGTCAAAGGCCTCAGTCCATCACTTCAACATAAGAAGGTCTCTTCTACTGAAACAGTATTGTCTCCTGTGATTGTCTGCACTCCCAGCAGGTCTTAAGCAAGATGTCTCAAGCAAAAAGGGATCTGATCACCATCTTCAAGTATTTAAAAGGCTGCCATGTAGAGGATGGAGCAGAGTTGTTCTCTCTTGCCCCAGAGGGATGGACCAGAATGAATGGGATGAAATTAATTCAAAAGAAATTCCATCTCAACATCCAGAAGTTCCTGACAGTTAGAGCGGTTTCTCAGTGGAACAGGTTTCCTCGGGAGGTGGTAGGTTCTCCATCTTTGGAAATTTTTAAACAGACTGGATAGCCATCTGACAGAGAGGCTGATTTTGTGAAGGTTCAAGGGGGTGGCAGGTGACAGTGGATGAGCGATAGGGTTGTGAGTGTCCTGCATAGTGCAGGGGGTTGGACTAGAGGACCCAGGAGGTCCCTTCCAACTCTATGATTCTAGGATTCTAAGTCCTTCATGTTACCTCCTCCTTGGTCTTTTTAATCGGAGGTGTGGTCAGGGGTGGGGGAACGGAATGTGATTGGCTGGGCACTGGACAGACAGACAAGTCGGTTGGAAGAGAAGGAGGCATTCAGGGGCGGGACCGCTACCCTGAGTGGGTGTTAAGTGCTGATTGGCACTCAAGACCTGAGACACACTCCTCCTCCAAGGCCTTACCAGAAATATATTAAATGGAACAGATTGTATTAGTAAAAAGTAGGCTGGTGGTGAGATGACTATAGGTTATGGTAACTAATGAGAAACGATTAGTTACATATTGGTACCTACATTAGAGAATCATTACCTTGATTAAGGGGTTTTCAGGGTTAACGGTTGAAAGCACTTGTATGTAGTCTTTCTGTGATGGCATCATTTCTGTATCAGCTGAAATAAAAGTTTGCTCAATTGTGGGCGGGGAGGAGAAGAAAGTGTATTACCCAACGTGTGCGGAATGAGAGCGAGAGGGACCCTCTCGAGGGGAAATCTTTTGTTTTTAACTTCATCATTCCTGAAGTTCCAGAGGGCGATATCAGAAACTTTGCAGAACCTCAGCGCTTGTTTTGGTGATCTGAAAAGGAAGAGTATCTAAACGTCGGTCGGATGGGGTTACCGCTTGAGAATCTAATTAATTTCGAGGGCTTCGGGAAATTAAACAGAACAACGGTCCCGCTGGGGAGATGTCATACATTGAAAAGGCAGCAAGCAGGATCCCGGGAGAAGAAGCCCGCCAGCACAATTAGATATCCGAAAAATGAAGCACACAAGGGCTGCTAGATGCGGTTCTTGCATCTGATGTGAGGCATACCTGTGATCACAACGACAGATCTATTTCCCAAAAGAGCCGGGCTGTATTGTGATAGCAAATGTGTCCATGAATCATCAATGCACAGAGGGGGCACAGAATAAAGGGGTGGGCACAACACAGCTAAGGGACATGGAATAAAATTGCTCTAACCCTCAACCAGGGTGACCAGAAACCCCAGGGTTGTTCCAGGGCCCTGGATGGGTTACTCCAGTAGGACTTTGTAGACTCAGCCTCACACCTTCATTCTGGGGCACAAGGAACAAAGAAACTCTATTTTCCAGGTTCCTATTGGCAGCAGAGGATAGGACCTGCAATAATGGCTTCAAACTACATGTAAAACAACACTGGCTAAATATCGGGGGGAGGGGGATTTCACAGAGTAGTTCAGCAGTGGAATTGGCTGTCTAAGGAGGTGGTGAGCTCCCCCTCACTGGCAGTCTTCAAGCAGCAGCTGGACAGATACTTATCCTGGATGCTTTGGGCTGATCCTGCACTGAGCAGGGAGTTGGACTAGACAGCCGGCATGGTCCCTTCCAACTCTATGGGTTCTGGTTTGAGTTTCTGGTGGAAGATGAGGAATAATAGCTTAATGGGAATTTTTGACTGCTTGCTTGCCCGTAGAACAGCAAAGAGGAATAATGTGGTATGTAAAGTAATGAGCCACTCACGAGGTACCCTTGCTTAGAAATGTTACCAAACAGTCAAAGAAAACATGCTTTCCTCCTTAGCCAATTAGAGCAGGACCAGGAGCTCTTGGGAATGACCGGCATGGTCAAGGACTGATAGGAAGCAGGGGGCACGAAAGGAAGTAGAGAGAACAGCTAAAGTGACTCAAACAGCGAAAGAATGCAAGAGATCAGCCATTAATGGAAGGTAAAGTGAGGGACAGATTAAGTGTTTGTGATGATAGGGAGAGAAAGGCATGTGAGGTTCAACAAAGGAATGGACATCTGCGCATGTCCAAAAGTTGTTTGCACACAGTGATAAAGAGTTTGTAGCTTGATGTTCTCTTTGGCATTCAGGCTTTTGTGGCTTCAGGTCCCCTTTGTTCGAATAAAGTTTTCTTACCCACTCCAGAAGCGTCCCCGGGGCTGTTTCTGATAACGGCAGAAATGCCGGACAACTGCCTATTTTGGCTAACAATTCCACATACCATTAACTTTAGAGTTGGAAGGGACCTCCTGGGTCATCTAGTCCACCCCCCCCCGCATTATGCAAGACTCTCACAACCCTATCGCTCATCCACTGTAAACCCTCACCCCCTAGAGCCTTCACAGAATCAGCCTCTCCACCAAACGGCTATCCAACCTCTGTTTAAAAACTTCCAAAGAAGGAGAGCCCACCACCTCCCGAGGAAGCCTGTTCCACTGAGGAACCGCTCTAACTGTCAGGAACCTCTTCCGGGTGTTTAGATGGAATTTCTTTTGAATTAATTTCATCCCATTGGTTCTGGTCCATCCCTCCAGGGCAAGAGAGAGACAAGGAGTTCCCTTTCTCTCCTTTGTCCAGACGGCACATAATTCCCCACATCACTGTTGGGTAGCGCCCCATCATCTTTCTTCTTCCCCACTGAGCTAAAAAGCCCCAAAGCACTCTGAAGCTTTCCTCTTAACTCTAGAACACGGGAGCACCACCAGAGCGTGCAGGTGACAGTTAATGCAATAATAGTCTTTCATGTGCGTGCGCACTAGGGTAACCAGGGGTGAAGCTAACCACCCCATTGCTTAGCAACTCAGAAACCCACTGCCACAACAGGTTTGCCTTCGACAACACCACCCCTCGCCTCCTTCTCTAGTTCTCCCCCACCCCCGTCTCTTGGCCACCCGTCCACGTCTGGCTTCGAACTCGTTCCTCGCGCCAGAACATATGGGCAGGGGCGTTCGCCTGCCAAAAAAGCAAGCCTGCTTACGTCAGGCCGGCAGCCGTTTGGGCTAGCATTCCTGACATAGCTGGCCTCTGAGCATGCTGCTCCAGAGAGCGCTTCCCCCACCCCTGGGTCCGGCTCCAAGCTGGCCGGTTACACAACAGCACTACCCAAGGGCTCCGGGAGGCATTTCTGCAGCTCGTTTGCCCAAGAAGGGAGGGCGTGGGAAGGCAGGAGAAACAGATTGATATATGAGCAGCTGGTAAACATTGTAGAGTTTGGAGCAGGGGTCCCCGACTTGGGGCCTGTGGGCATCACAATGCCCTCTGCCATGTCTCCTTAGTGGCACCTAGTGGAGCTTTCTCCCCACAGGGCCTCTGATTGTCCACTGGAGATGGGATTGGCCGTGTGGATTTTAAAAGCATCCTGTTAAACAGAGACGCTGCCTTAAATGTTGAAGACAGTGTAGCGTAACCTCACTCCCATGGGTGCTACAGTGGGCTTCACCTCCTTTGGCAGCCAGTTAGTTGCTGGGCCCACCACCCCCTCTGAGAAATCCAAAGATGCCCACAGGCATCTCAAAAGGTTTGGAGGATGATCAGGAATCACCATTTGGAAATCCCCTATATAAATCTATAATGCCTCCAGCAAGAATCTCACCCACCAAGAGGATCAGAGATGCTTCAGCGACAAATAAATCCACGTGGAAGCAAAATGCGGGTTCCTCAAGCACCGGCCAATAAGCAGATAGGAAATGAGCACGATAGATTTTCTGCAGGCACTTAATTAAATTTAGCCGTCCCTGATAAAAGCTTTTAATTTCTCCTGCGGATGAATCATTGAGCAGAATATGTCAGGCGGCCAGCCACGGAAAGCTCTCTGACAACCAGCCTCTCTCTGGTATAGATTGATGCCCTTCTCCCCTGCAGATAGCCAGGGCTCCGACCAAGGCACGAGAGGGGGCTGTATTTTGTTCCAACTGTTTGCAGAGTGGCATCAAATGGTCCCCAGATTCTTCGTTTCCCTGTACAGCGCAGTTCGGACCTGGCGTCTGGGTGCGCGTGCTCGCGCCCGTATCTCCTCCTGGCAGGTTTTTCCTCTTGTCTGTCACATGCCAAAAATGATTTCCCTTTTTGCAGCCCGGAGTGTGTTTTGCAAATAGCATAAGACGTCGTTCCGCCTGTGAGCGGCTTGCGCTATACATTGGGTGCCAGTCCCCTTTCTTCCTGAGTCGTTCCTTCTCCAGCCAGACACCCAAACCTACGACGGCTCGATCGCTCCCTGCACAAAAGTTCTTGCAAAGGCGATTGCACGAGTCAGTGGCGCTGATTATGGAACAGCAAATATGCAAAGCCAGGCAGCCCTTAAAGCAGTTCCCCCCCCCAAGCGTCGCAAAGAAAGGTCACTCGCTTCTCTGCATTAAAATTGGAGGCATGCTAGACTATTGTACCCAGGCCCAAAGAACTTGTACAGGGGATGAGAACTAGGAAACGGCTCTGCAGACACTCTGCAGGAGTATCTGTTCCGGGTGTGTCTCCGGTTTGGAAGAAGTCTTTGGAAAGCGGCAGGATATAAGCCTAACAAATTAATTAATAGTAATAATAATATGACTCATGCAGAGAGGCCTGCATCTCTGTGTTGTGTGTGACTGAACCATTCAAGAGCACCCTAGTGCCAATAAGTTAGCAGGATTGACTCACTCATAGCGGGAGCTGATTAGGTGAACACACAGAGTGACTCAAACAGAGATACAACGGGCAAAGCCCTAGGGTGATGGGAACGTGTGCAACCTCTCTGCATCAGGAACGGTGAAATTATACATTTATGGCCAAAGGAGGAATGCAACAGCTCAGCCTTGGCTGATGGGCAAAAGGAAAGACCAGTGCAGTGATTCATGCAGAGAAGCAATGACCAGATTCTTCTAAAGGGGGTGGATGATTCCAACAGCTCTCTGCATCAAGAGCAATTAACAGATTCACTCACAGGCCGACCAGGACCACCGAGACTCAGCAGAGGTCACTAGCTGTGTTAATTTGAGCTTCGGACCCCCACGACCTCCCTCCTGGTGACCAGTCTGGCAGTTTTGTTACGGAGCACAGAGATGCAAACCGCTGACTCCGAGGGGCGGACGCTGATAATGCCAAAATCACCCGTTGCCGAGATGTCACTCGTACGTGAATTTGGCGGCCGTGCCTGTCGAAGCGAGATGAGCAATTTGAGGTGGCAGCCGTGTTGCTGGGTACATCGAAAACAACTCCTTCCGAGGACAAATGGCTTGGCCAGGGTTGTCTGCAAGGGGTGGGAGAAGGCACAAGAGGAAGGCTGGATATTTTGAGATCGGAACTGAGCTGTTATTCGCAACCCTACGTCTGCAAAGCAGGCAGGACTCAAATTGGACACGATGCGGTTTGCTTCTAAGAGCAGCTGCCCCCATGATCAGATTTAGGAGAGAGACAGGCTGGGGCACCCTCTCCTTCCCTCTGACCAGACCTGAGCAGTTTGGGCAACCGAGGCCAGGAGAAGGCAAGTGGCACGACACTCCGAGAGACAGGCCATCCTGGCCTGCCCTCACCTGGGAGAGAGTCCTGCAGAAGGAAGATATTTCAGAATAGAGTTGCATCGGATCAGGCTGCCGTTCATCCGTGAGACATTCGACATCCCCAGCCACTCCAGCCCACTGGAAGCTGGGAGGTTTTACTTAGCTGTACCTCCATTTATTGTTCATCGGCATTTTTATTGGGGGTAAAGATTTGGGGATTTTATTGTTATAGGATTTTAGGCAATTATGTTTTCATATATGTTGTAAACCTCCGTGAGCCAATTCGCTGGGAGCAGCGTTCTAGAAATAAAATTATAAATCAATCAATTTGCCTTGACAGCCATTGACTGGCTTGGTTGATAAATGTAGATCCCTCTTTTCTGCCATTGCATTTCAGGCTCTTTATAATTTCATAACAACTGCCAGCCATTTAATTTGCAGAAGAAGATGGAGGAGGATTCCAAAGGAATCCCAAAGACAATGGCCGGGATCCCCATCACTTCAGGTGTGAAGCAGGTGTAGATTGCCCTGTCCTTCCTCTGCGAAGTTCTAACAAGGGCTGGCCTTACTCATCTTCTAAGATCTGATGAGACCATGCAAAGCCTGGGCCATGCGGATCAGGCTAGAAATCCAGGTACATTTGTTGCAAAAGACTCCACAGTCTCCACCCTCACGTGTTGAAAATCATGTTCTATATTTCTCCCGAAGTGGGGGTAACATGAAACAGGACTCTGATGTTGCCTTAAATTTAACGCCACTCATTCCTGCACAAGGTCCCGTCTTCAGATGCCTAGTGGGATAAAAAAAAAAAGACAATCAACCTGAATGATAAGGATGAAACAGGGGTGGATCCAGCTGTGGCCTTCTTCCAGCTGCCATTGGTGCCTGAGATTGGAACAACTTGAGCCCAAGGGAAGGTGGGGAGTAAATATTTATACTGATCAATCGACCTTGCTCAGGAGAGTGGTGGAATGGAGGGGGGGGGCATCCAGCCTGGCTTCATCAAATAGTACATGTTGAAACATGGTACATTCGTGAAAGCAAACGTCTTTCTATTTACCCAGAGAGGCTGAGTCATCTAAATGAGCGATGTCTTTTCCCCCTTCCATAGGGATGTATTTTCTCCATGGGACTAGCGAATTCCCTCCCCATATATTTTCCTTCCATGGGGCTAACAAAAGCAGGGGGGAGATGTAGATGTACATAGAAGAGGTTGGTTTAAATGCCCTCCCCCCCCCCAAAAAAAATGTGTTTGTTAGTTTCCAAGTAAAGGAGAAAGAAAGACCGGGAGATCCAGCCGCAGATTTTGGGTGTCATATAAAGAAGAAACAGAAGTCCAGGCACTGGAAAGGCTAACAGGTTTTTATTTAGAAGTTTGGTATCGTTTGGCCTTCAAATCCAAGAGGAACCCCAGTCTACCTTCTACCAGCATGGTATAGTACGTAAGAGCAGCCAGCTAGATGCTTGGGCCAGTCACAGTCCTGCTAGAGCTGTTCTCACAGAACAGTTCTGTAAGAGCACTCTCAGCTCCATCTCCCTCACAAGGTGTCTGTTGCAGGAAGAGGAAGGGAAGGCGATTGAAAGCTGCTTTGAGACTCTGGGCAGTAAGAAGCAGAGTATAAGAACCAGCTCTTCTTCTTCTTCAGCGTGTTAGACACATAGCTGCTCTTGATTCCTGAATTGCATTTTTATCTCATCCTTCCCCCAAGGAGCTTTGGGGAACGCACATGGGCTCTTTTACCATCACCACCACCACCACCATGCATTTTATCCTCACAACAACCTTGCGATGTAGGCTGGGCTGAGACAAGGCTTCAGAGCCTGGAGAGCATGGAGACACAGCTTTACCTCCGTCGTGGTCCTAACCCCTACACCACAACCCCTTCCCCTTCCCCAAAGCTTTGCAGAAACGACGCCTCCTCTCCTCCAGCCACCCCCGGCTGACTACGAAAGGAGCTTGGCTCCTCCTGGAAGCAGCTGGGGGCGTTTCTCGGCGGACAGCCTGAATCACTTTGCACCTGCCCCCCACCCCCCAAAATAAGACGCTCAGGAGCTCGGGAACGAAAAGCTTTTTGCAGGAAGCCCAGCTTGCAAGCTCCGAGAAGGAACCAGACCCCAAAAAACCCTGGATGCCCTGAGATAACCGGACCTGTTTCCAGAGCCCGGGGGCTGAACCGAGCCCTCCCCTCCCTCTCCGCCTGCAAGGGAATGCTGAGCCCGGAGCCCGCCCGCTCTCCTCCGTCCGACCGTCTCCCCCGTCGACCTCGCGGGCTCCCTGTCCCCGCTGCATCCCCCACCACCGCGGTCCCCCAGCCGCTTGCCCTGCGCGACTAAAGTGGGGGGTAAAGGTGGTTCAGGGACGGGCGTGACTCACTTCGGCGCCTCGAGGGGGAGAAGCCGCCCGGGGCTCGCTGGGCTTTCGCCGGAGGCTCTCAGCGCAGGGATGGAGACGCCGGTCTCGTAAGAGCCCCTGGCCGAAGACCCTTCCGTCCGTCCCCGCCGCGATGTCCGACGAGGCGCTGGCCGGGCTCAACGCCTCCGGCCGCCCTGCAGCCTTGGCGGGGAATGAGTGCGCGGCGGGCGAGGAGCGGCCCTTTCAGCACCACGGACAGTTCTCGGCGCCCGTCTCGGTGCTGCTGGCGGCTCTGATGGGGCTGGTGGTGCTGGCCACGGTGCTGGGCAACGCCTTGGTCATCCTGGCCTTCGCCGTGGACCGCAGCCTGCGCACGCAGGGAAACTTCTTCTTCCTCAACTTGGCCGTCGCCGACCTGCTCGTGGGTGAGTCCGGCCGGGGACGCGGGGAACGGAGGGGAAATAAGTCCCTGCTATGAACGCCTCCTCCTCTTCCCTTTTGGCTCTGGGGAACCCAGCAGCGGCTGAGAGCGGCAGACTCTTAAGCCGGAGAGCCGGGTTTGAGTCCCCGCTCCTCCTCCACGTGCAGCCCTGCTGGGTGACCTGGGGCCAGACGCAGTTCTGACAGAGCTGCTGTTGCAGAGCAGTTCTCTTGGAGCTCTCTCGGCCCCACCTACCACACAGGGGGTCTGTTGTGGGGAAAGGGAGAGGTGCTCGTGTTGGGTAATGGAAAGCAGGGTGTGAAAAAACAGCTCTTCTCTGCTCTCGACCAGCAAAGCAGGGGTTTGAGACTTTTTTCTAGCTCAGTGATTGTCTATTCTGGGTGGCTTCAGCTAGCCAGGGTTTTTGGCAGAGGAAGGGGGGTTCTTTCTAAATACCTGCTCACACACACAAAGCTGCCTTCTACTGAATCAGATCCTTGCTCCGTTGCAGCCAGAACTGCCTACTCAGACCAGCGGTAGCAGCTCTCCAGCGGCTTTCATGTCACCTACCACCTTTTAACAGGAGATGCCAGGGTTTGAACCTGGGACCTTCTGCATGAAAAACAGCTCCAGCCTCTCGAACGGAACTGCATAAAACAGGATGTGAGGCTAGATGGACAGCTGCTCTGATCCTGCAGGGCTCCTCTGATATTATGACCAGCGACCCAAAAGGAGAGAGGCTGCAACATTGTGCTAAACCATTTGTTTGGCAGCCAGAAGGCTCCCAGTTCAATCCCTGGCATCTCCAGCTAAAAGGTTCTAATGGTTAAATGATGCAGAAGACCCTTGCCTGAGACTTCACAGGGCCATGCTGGTCAGAGTACACCAGACAGTACACCATATGAGAGTTTAATGCAGTGTAGCTGGGGCTGAGAGAGCCTTGGTGTTACTGCTCTGTGAGAACAGCACTATCAGAACTGTGACTAGCCCAAGGTCACCCAGCTGGCTGCATGCGGAAGAGCGGGGAATCCAACCCAGCTCCCCAGATTAGAAGCCATTGCTCTTAACCACGACAGCAGCTAGAAGCAATGTGTGTTTTCTGCTGACTGAGTGTGTATGCCTAAGGTCTCAGGTTCAACTTCCAGAGGCTCAATGACAGAGCATCTGCTTGGCATGCAGAAAGTCCCAGGTTCAATCCCCAGCACTTCCAGTTCAAAGGATCAGGTAGTAGGTGATGTGAAAGGCTATTCTAATTAGCCAATAATGAACTTGGTGACCTGATTGGGTGTAAAGGCAGCTTCTTGTATATGTGTCCCATTAAAAACTGCAGAGAGCAGCAGATAGTATGAAATGCCTCAGTTTAAGATCCTTGAGAGCTACTGTGTTCAGCTAGACCAGGGGTGGCTAAGATGTGGCTCTCCAGATGTCCATAGACTACCATGGCAGGGGCTCATCTGGAGAACCAGAGTTTGGCTGAATTAGACTAGCCAGCTTTGCAGGGTTGTTGTGAAGACCAAACATAGGAGAGGAAAACGATGTGAGCTCCTTTATGATCCCATTGGGGAGAAAAGCAGGGTATAAAGTAAAAGTTGCCCTGGAAAGCTACTTAGGGTAGAGATAATCTGGGGGGGGGAGGAAAGGGGGCTTGTCTCTTTCAGCTTCACTTCCTCATCAGTCCAAAGTGAATAATGACTTATTTCACTGGGGCATTGTGAGGACAGATAAGAGATGAAAGCCCTGGGAGGGGAGGTTACATAAATGATCAACCTCAGAAAATATTATTAATGTCCACAAGCACACTCAGTCTGTGGCAACGTGAAGCTTAAATGACTCCAGGCTGATGACAAAGTGCTTAAAAGCGGCCTCTTGTTTTCTCTGGCAATCTAAATGGGTGGCAATATCCGGATGCAGGAAGGCCTCCTCCCGGCCAGGTTCCCTCAGTCTGCAGCTGGCTGCTTCCCTTCTGGGTAAGGCCCGGCAGCCTCCAGCCAGCCGCAGCATCTGAGCAACCGTGAAATCAAATCCCAGGGCCAGCAAGGCTTCCCCGGGTAGTTGTGTTGCTCTGGGGGAGAACAGCAAGAGTTAGAGATGAACAAGATCGCCATTCCTGCTTGTATCTGACGAAGGGAGCTTTGATGCTTAAAAGCTGGGGGAAACGTGTTGGTTTCTGACTACCAGACTGAAATGTAGTGGTCCTTTTAGGGCAGGGACCCAGTTGCACATTGCTGCTGCATTATCCCTTATGCATTGGGTCAGTGTCGTGACCCTGGGATGCACACACATGATGATCCCAAGGCAAACATAGGCTCTCCGCAGTGTGGAGTCCAAAGGTAGCTTTATTGAGATTCAAGGGGAACAACTACAGGAACTTCCCATTACAGAGGAACATTGCTGAAGACACTCAGAGAGATTTTCAGGAACAGATAGTCCCTCAGCCCCCTTCCAGGGATTTGTGTGCCAAAAGGCATTCCCAAGGCATCTAAACTACAAAGTGAAACCATTCTTCAAACATCTTAGCACCCAGATGCAAAGAGCCAGGCAAGGTTGTTTTCATTTCCTACAACGCTACATGGTACCGACCATCAAAGATAACAGGAGTAACTTCAGAAGGTGGAAGGAACAAGGAAGTGAAGAAGGGAAGCTAGGACAGCCCCCCTGAGAAAAGTAGGTTCCCTCATGGACCCCCTAAGCTGAAGGCATGTTTCCAGGCTATGGGTACATGACAATTAGCCTGTTCATATTTTTCAAGGTACAAATAGCATCAGGAACAGGATTCATTTCTCCCCTATACATACACTAAGGAGTGGCGTCAACAGCCTATCAGGATAGTTTCAGAGGATGGCTATGTCAGGGGGGCCAGGAGAAGAGATAGAGTCAAATCCAATAGCACCTCAGAGACCAAAGTGGTTTTGGAGTTTTCCCCCTCCCTATTGACAGGCATAGAACTAACTCTTCAACATAGCTGATGACCTCAATTCATTCACCCCGACTTGGAGGGTGGGTTGGAAAGTATCATCAAGCCACAACTGGCTTATGGGGACCTTGCATGGTTTGTCAAGGCAAGAGACATTCAGAGATGGTTTCCGCATCACAACTCTGGTATTCCTTGGTGGCCTCCTATCCAAAAAGGCCAGACCTACTTGGCTTCTGAAAACTGATGGGATCAGGTTAGCCTGGGTGATTCAGGTCAGGAGCAACGGCTGTTCAAGCACGTGAAGTTTAACAATGCTATGAGGATTTAGCAAAATCACCTGGCACAATCGGATAGGTCTAACTTTTATTAACTGTGGGCTATCCCAAGTTAAGAGCCTCTTGTGGCGCAGAGTGGTAAGGCAGCCGTCTGAAAGCTTTGCCCATGAGGCTGGGAGTTCAATCCCAGCAGCCGGCTCAAGGTTGACTCAGCCTTCCATCCTTCCGAGGTTGGTAAAATGAGTACCCAGCTTGCTGGGGGGTAAACGGTCATGACTGGGGAAGGCACTGGCAAACCACCCCGTATTGAGTCTGCCATGAAAACGCTGGAGGGCGTCACCCCAAGGGTCAGACATGACTCGGTGCTTGCACAGGGGATACCTTTACCTTTACCTTTATCCCAAGTTACAAGGTGTGGCTAAACACTGACGTGGTTTTGCTCAAGAGTCGTCTCAAATGTGCAGATGCTAGTAGAGGGCATGAAAGCATCCCAGCCCTATAGAGAAGTTGCACATATGAAAATGCCTTTTTAAATCATAGCCGGGCAGCGGCCAGGACAATTTGATGGATGGCAATTGGTCCATTTTGTATCTACAGGTGGATTCTGCATCCCCCTCTACATCCCTTACATTCTGACGGGGGAATGGAAGTTTGGGAAAGGCTTGTGCAAGCTCTGGCTGGTGGTGGATTACCTGGTGTGCACGGCCTCGGTCTTCAACATCGTCTTGATCAGCTTCGACAGGTTCATCTCGGTCACCAAAGCGGTAAGAGAATGCACCGTCTGTTGAACAATGCACCTGAAACCAAGCCTCCTCCGCTGTTTCTGATGAAGGCTGAGAGCGTGTACAATGAAAGGGTAGCAGATATTCGTGCACTGCACGGAGACTAAAAAAACACCCAACACATTTTCTTCTTCATTGATGCCACCATGTATCGATCAACATGTATCGATAAACAGTCGCTGATTTTCTTTTCATTCCAAAGTAGAAGATGATAACCAAGTGTAGTGGTGTCCCTGAATAATAAACTACTTTAACAAAGTCTCTTCATACTTTTCCTTTATTTCTTGGTTCCAATTGTTAACCCAAAACAAAAGAAGGATGAAGCCAGAATTGAATATAGATATTACACCATTTTCAAGAACAAAGTCTTTCCTCAGTAATATCTACTTCTGCTTTTGTATGAAGAGACTTTGTTAAAATAGTTTATTACTCAGGAGAGACGCTACAGTTGGTTATCTTCTTCTACTTTGGACTTTCAAACCAGCTTGCCTTTGATTTGCTCAATTTGACTCATGGTGACTCCAGATGGTTTTCCAGGCAAGAGACAACCAGAGGGGGGTTACCTGCCTCTGTGTACCAACCCTGGGCTTCCTTGGTGGTCCCCCACCCAAATATTAACCAGGGATAACTCTTAGCTTCCAGGATCCAGTGAGATCAGGCTAGCCTAAGCTATGCCAGTCAAGGTGCTATTGCTATTTTTTTTGTCATCAAGTCACAGATAACCTATGGTGACCTCACGGGGTTTTCAAAAAAAGGCACATTCAGAGATGGATTGCCATTGCCTGCCTCTATACTAACCCCAGACTTCCTTGGTGGTCTCCCACCCAAATACTAACCAAGGTCAACCCTGCTTAGTTTTTGAGATCAGATTGGTCTGGGCAACCCAGGCCAAGGGAAATTGCCAATACCGTTGCAGAATTCCTCTTCCAGCACCCACATTTCATTAGAAGAAGAGCTGGTGGTTTATACCCTGCTTCGCACTCCCTGAAGTAGTCCCAAAGCAGCTTATGAACACCTTTCCCTTCCTCTTCCCACAACAGACACCCTGTGAGGTCGGTGGGGCTGAGAGAGCTCTAACAATACTGCTTTAACAGGACTGTGACTGGCCCAAAGTCGCTCAGCAGGCTGCACGTGGAAGAGGAGCAGGGAATCAAACCTGGTCCTCTAGATCAGAGGCTGCTGCTCTTAACCATTACACCAAGCTGGCTCTCAATTAGTACCCGGGTGGTTTGGATGACCATTAGAGACCTGGAGGGGAGAAACATAGTTCCCACAGATGGGTAACTTCACTTTAGATTACTGGGCAGACAAGTTTGTTCAGTTGTCTTCCATGAAAGCAACTGGTTTTATTAGATCTCTTCTTCCCCCCAGTGCTTTGATTCAGAGCGCTGTTCCATTTACCTTTCAAAGCACATGGCCTCTATGATAACAAGAGCCCCACAGAGCCGCTTTGATATTGCTTTGGGAAATAGGCAAACACCCAACACACGTGCATGCCCCGGCCCACCGACAGATGCACGAGATCCGAATACAAAGTTCCTTGAGCGCTTCACTTCTGCCCACACACCATTCGCATTTGGGAACAAAGAGAACCTCAAGAAGTCACTTCTGGAAGGAAGAGGTGTGTTGAATTTTTAATTCAACCTGCTGGAATTCGTCGGTGCCGTCACCTGCGGCTAATGGATCAGCCAGCTAATTAAATCTAGCACAAAACCCACCTTTCCGCATAGATACGATCAGCTCTGGGATTTCCTGGGCCCATACCTTTCAAAACACACCTGGAGTCATGCCATGCCTGTCAACAGCCCCCGCCTATCCTAAACCTCTTGGAAGGGGGGTGGCCTTTTCCCTTCAAGTCATACCCAGCCAGCCTCAATAAGTCTCTCTCTCTCTCTCTCTCTCTCTCTCTCTCTCTCTCTCTCTCTACTCAAGACTACAGATTCCAGGGGTGGGTGGGAAAAGCAGTGTTAATCTGCTGCAGCCAAAACAAACCTAATTTATTGAAGCAGTGGGTGTTCAGGGACTGGATCCCGTTTACGCACTGACTTGTGGGACCTCAGCATCACTGGCCACCCACACAACATGGCTGCAACTGATCCGAGAGCCTCAGCGAAGCTTCCCCCAAACTCCCAGATTGGGTGGGAGATGGGCTGGCTCCCACCCACTTCGACTCAAAGGCACTTTGAGTTTACACACACGATCAAACGGTGCCCCTTCACTGCCAGTGGAGATGGTGACGTCCACAAGCACAGATCGCTCGAAAAGGAGGTGAAAGAGATTCATGGGAGAGAGGCCTGCTAATGCCTGCTGGACAAGAAGGCAGCAAGCCTCAGAATGCCCACTCTAGGGGAGAGTCCAGCCTTTTTCAACCTTTGACCGTGGAGGAACCCCTGAAATATTGTTCAGGCTTTGGGGACCCCCAGAAGGGTAGATGTGCCCCTTCAGAGAAGCGAGCGTGGGAGTAAGATGCGGGAGCCATTCAATCCATCGATCATCGACCATTTTCATGGTGGAGAAAGAGACTAGGGCTGAGGACCATCAGGGGAACTGGGCTCCAGTGACACATAGTGATGTCAGCGGCCACCCAAACGTCTGGGAAAGGCTGAGTAACTCCTGGGGATGTCTTGTGTAAACCCAGGCTCCCCAGAACCCTGGTTGGGAATCCCTGATGCATTTTTTGCCTGCCTTCCTCCTAGGTCAGTTACCGTGCTCAGAAGGGGATGACCCGGAACGCCGTGGCGAAAATGGCGATGGTGTGGGTGGCAGCGTTCCTCCTCTACGGCCCGGCCATCATCAGCTGGGAGTACATCGCCCAGCGCAGCATCCTTCCCGAGAGAGAGTGCTACGCGGAGTTCTTCTACAACTGGTACTTCCTGATGATCGCCTCCACCATCGAGTTCTTCACCCCTTTCATCAGCGTCACCTACTTCAACCTGAGCATCTACTTCAACATCAGGAAGCGGACCCCCATCCGGACGGGGAGCCTCGCGCCTGGCCGAGGAGACCGCGGAGGGAAGAAGCGAGAGCACGCCGTGTTTTTCGTGAAGCCCAACAACAGGAAAGGAAACGAGAAGAGGGCCGACAGCCTCTCACCGGCTAGGCTGCCCGTCTCCTCCGGGCTTGACGCCTGCGATCCGGAAAGGCCGTCGGTGGACTTCAACATCACTCAAGACCTCCCGCCTTTACAAGTGGACGTCCAGACCAAGTCGCCCTGGGACAGTTTCTACAAAGCCCTCGAAAGCATCTCCAGCGCCACCAAGAGGACAGATGTCGCCAACACCATGGCGAGCCGGTTCCGGCTTTCCCGGGATAAAAGGGTGGCCAAGTCCTTAGCCATCATTGTCTGCGTTTTTGGCTTGTGTTGGGCCCCCTACACCCTCCTGATGATCATCAGGGCAGCTTGCCACGGCCGGTGCATCCCCCACTCTCTTTACGAGGCGTCCTTTTGGCTCCTGTGGCTGAATTCAGCCATTAACCCCATCTTGTACCCGTTGTGCCACATGAGCTTCAGGAAAGCCTTTTTTAAACTCCTGTGCCCTGGTAAGGCTAAAATCCACCCAAATATGTTTACGTGAGAACGTCTAGAGCAGCATTTCGTGATAGCCATGCAAAGGAGGATGCTGCCCAGGGGCTGCAGCTGGAGAGAAGCTCTGTCCACGTGAAAAAACGCTTTCAGATATTCTGCCCTGAAACATATAAAAATCCATGGAGTTCTCCTTTTCATGGGGTTTTAAGGCTGTGTTGAAAAAATGTGCATATTCCACACTGCTTTAAAACACAAGTCTTTGCAACCGATGCCTGGCGATGCAGGCATGCACTGTGAGAACTGGTTTATCCAGACCCACGAAAGAGACGCAACATGTCTTCATTTTGACGGTTCCCGACCTCTGCTTCGTATGGAACCCTAGAAATATATTCACAAATCTTGGAATTGCCAGAAACTCCCTGGTTGCCCAAACAGGAGTTATAAGACCAGTCAACACAGGACATTCCAAATGAGCCTTATCTAGAGTTCTTTGCCGGAGGGGGACTGCAAAGACCAGACTTTCTTTCAAAGATTATTCCTAAGGATTTTCAAGGACTTGTCTATTCATTTCGATGTGGCGGTTCACCTGCCATGCACAGAACTGGTTTATGTAATGAAAACGGACATTTCACCACTCAACCCTCTTGATGCGCATGTTCCCTATGTGCATCACAGCTGAAGACCAGCCCAAGGTCCTCTTCTGCACACACTCCAATGTGAAGCTCTCGCTTTAGTTACATGTTTCCTTTTGCAGACTCTGCCCAGTGTCCTAGACTAGAGGACAGCTTCTTGATAGATAGGGCTTGATTACATCACCATTACACATTTTCCTCTCTAGAAGAGAGATAGGAAAGTCAAGCCGAGGTGAGAAAAGAGCTAATGTTCAGCCACTTACTTCGCTGCATATTGTCATGTTCTTGAATCCTGAATGAAGCACAGTAGTTTCTTGGGAAGACTACAAACGGCTACATTGGACGCTTCATTGCTAAAGCTACAGAAATTTGAACCAGATATAGAGCCAGCCACCACCGCCCACAACCTAACATTTTAGTACTTGGCATCAACCTACAGTGTACCAAGCATTTACTGTGGGTTCTCTGTATTCATAGGTAAATAGACTGTTTACCAACATCTTACCATTAAGTGTGCCCATTTACTTTGGGCAACAGATGCTTTGGAAAAAGCAGAAGGGCCAACCCTAGCTTTCTTCCACCTCATGGGAATAGAACCCAAAAAGAATTGATGTTATAGTAAGATGGTGCTTGGCTTGTGGAATCCAAGCCTTTTGTGATTGTTCCCAATACTCCCATGGCAGCCATTTTGGTGCCTCTTCTTTCTCAAAGTTCTAAAAGTGCTCATGGACACAGCAAGATTGGAGACCCTTGTTAGGTGACCCTGAAATTGAAAGGGACTGTCCTGGGACCTTCTCTGTAATGGTGGCCCATGTATGAGTTTCCTTCCCTGCAGAAATTCAAATTGGCCCCAAATCTATCATCTCTCCACCACCAGCAAGTCAAATTTTTTAAAATCCTTCTATGCATTGGGCAATGATGCGATTTCCCATCAAGGCTGCAAGCTTCTCTGCCCCTTTTGCGCCCGGTATGGATCGTTGCACTGTGCACGGCTTATTTTAATTCATCGGGACCACCTGGAGGGATCTTTAGGCAGTGTTGAATTTTAACACACACGGTGCACAACATCCTGTCCACACCACAGGCACATGCCTCCTGGAACCGAGACGTCTGCTGTAAGGTGCTGATAAGCATTATCAGCACTTTCCAATGTCTGTGAAACATTTGAGTTATTCAAATAAAGTTGATTTGCACCGAGCAGTATTTGTCAGCAATTTAAAAAAACACAAAAAAACATCTGCTGATTGCAGCAATTAAGCATCAAGAATGCACGTTGATTGCATTTCTAGCTATTTAACTAAAGGCAGGGGGAGCAGGCATTGTCTCCTCTAAGCAATTCTGTGAAAACCTATATCGAATAAGTACAGACACACACA
The DNA here is from genome assembly GCF_049243985.1 of Paroedura picta. Lineage (NCBI taxonomy): Eukaryota > Metazoa > Chordata > Lepidosauria > Squamata > Gekkonidae > Paroedura > Paroedura picta. Next base: position 33,655,120 of record NC_135382.1, read on the forward strand.
CCCACAACTTCACAGTACAGAGTTTGCGTTCAGTGGAACCTTTAAGACCGACATCGTTTTATCCTGGGTGTAAGCTTTCATGTGCACTGCACACTTTGTCGAGTCAGATTTTCAGCGTATAAGTTTGCCTGGCAAAGTCTGCAGTGCATACCAAAGCTGGCATATGAACATACCGGAGATGTCAGCTTTCCGCAGGGCCTGTAAGATGGAGCTCTTCCGCCAGGTTGAGGCCGGGATGGAGTCCCGGTGTTTTAATTAAAGCTCCCTTGCCAGGTAAGTCAGGTATCTAAGGAAGGCACCTCTCACCTTTTTAAATTTTGTTGTTGTTAGTTTTGCACAGGTTGCTTCACGTTGGGTTTGCTTTTCTTTGCAGGGGGTGATTTTTGGGTTCGCCACTGCCTTTCCTTCTAAGCTGCATACTGGCACAGATTCCCGAGTTTTACCCCCTTGCTGGGCTTGCGGAACAGCCCTCCCTCTCGCTTGGCATTGGGTTGGACTCCTGGGTTGTCACTTTGTTCTGCTAGGCTTACTACCTTTGTCCTGCAGTTCTGCTGAGACTTCCTAGATCTGCATTGGTTCTTTGGGTTTCTTGGGTCTGTCTGGGGGGCTTTTGGGCAGAAGGTTGCACTGCTTGCTCTTGGGTCTTTGAGTATTCTTCACCCTGGAGAAAGCACTGAATTCCCTTACATCAAAATGAACAACAGCAGCTTCTTCAGGGGCCCATAAAACTGAACCTCTTGGCCCAATTCACTTAAAACCTGGGGCTACTTCAAGGACAGGCACCAGCAGCCAAATCATTTCAGAACCTCCTCCCCCAGAAAAACCAGATCCAAATACCAAATAAGTATTTGGAAACCAAAAATACCAGTATTTGGGGGCTCCTTGATACTAATTTTTTCAAGTTGCCAATCCCAGCACACTGAACTGAACCCACCAAGACCCTGAAATAAAGAATGTCTTCAATTCCTTTACAGATGACGAAAGCGTTAAGTGCAAGAGATACCAGAAGGGAGACCAAGTCACTCGTTAACAGCAACTTTTAATGTTTTCACGGGTGCAAATTCATGATAGAACGGGTGTAATGCATTCCTTCCCTCTCCCCCTCAGCCAATCTTACAGTAACGAGGGTTATACATGTAACTATACAGATCACGATTTCATCTATTACATTTTCTTAATACTAAGTGGAAACGAAAGTTATCCTCTTGATAAATAATGCACTGTGTAATGTGGCGGCTCTCACCGAATGACACAGAGCCTTCGTAAGCAAAATATAGCTCCTGGGTTTGGGGTTGATTGTTTCAACTCCAAAAAACATGCATTAGTATATTCATACTTTGTATATTTTGGGGGGCAGGGGGGGTTGGGAAAAAACTGGACATAACCTTGAGCTGCATTTTAAAAAAAGAAAGAAGAAAAAAGCTGAATTCCACATATAGGAAAACGGGGGGGGGGGGGAGGGGAGTTTCTGTAAAAATAAATCAAATACACATCTATAACACTTGAAAACAGAATGCCAGATTAAGTGTTAGAGGAAGAGGCGGGTGGAAAGGGAAGGGAGCAAAAGAATTAGGAGAAGACAGAAATGAGATCGCAGAAGACAGAAAGCCTCATGTGTTTTAAACGGAAGGGCTTCGGCCATGCTCACTCCGACGGTTCTCGATCCGGTCACTGGTCCAAACTGCCGGAACATTCCGGAGAACCACATCGCGGACCGAGTCGCATGGCAGTGGGAGGGGGGGCGGAAAAGAAACGGGGTAGCCTAAATTGGCACTTCCGAAAGGCACAATCTATGAATTCTAGCATAAGAAAAAAAAAATCATGTACTGTGTGTAAATGAGAAAGGTAAGCAGAAGAGTGCTCACGCGGGCGCTTGCTTTCTTCTAGTTTTCTAAATGACCAGCCCTTCGTAGATGGGCCCTTCGGACTCCGGGGACTCCCTCCTCAGCCGCAGATGCTCCAGCGTGTTGTGAAAGTGTTTGTTAATTTGCTCCGTTTCCTCGGTCGATTCCAGGTTCGGAAGATCTTCCCGGATTTTTTGAATGAGCTGATTCAAAACCTGAATTGTCACCTGGATACAAGCAAGGGGGGGGGGGGGAGAGGGATTAATTCAGAGACTGTTAAGACAACCTGGAGAACGAACCTCATTAACCAGAGCCCTGCACTGCTGGGCAGAAAGGGGTGGCCTGGAAACTGAATTTATTTATTTATTACCGCGTCGTTCTCCTTTTCGTAGAAGTAGATGTATCTGTTCAGGATCTCGATGAAGAGCTGGACTTGGAGAGAGGGGTCCATGCACTGGTTGGCAATCTTCAGGGCCTTTTTCAAGCACTCCATGACTCTCTTCCCGCCGTGCAGCTAAGGCGGAGAGACAAAAAGACAGGTATCAACCCGTTCAAGCAAGCTCCCCCCTAACACCTGCAGTCCAAGTGCCTAGGGCTTAGGAATGTTCAGCCTGGAGGAGAGGAGGTGGAGAAGGGAGAGGACTGCTCTCTAAGTATCTGAAAAGGTTGTCACTTGGAGGAGGGCAGGGAGGGGTTCCTGATGACTAACAAGGTTTGTGATGGGGGAAGAGCTTTTGTGAGTCATTGTTCACTTCTTTAGACAGATCAAGACGGGTAGTCAATGTTAGTCTGTCTATAGCAGCAGAAGAGAGCAAGAGCTCCTTAAAGACAAACAAAATTTGTGGCCAGGGAGTCGCTCACTTGTCAGTCGCTGCTCACTTCTTCAGCTACTTTGCTCTTTTCTGTTGCTACAGACCAGGCTTTCTCAGCCAGGGTTACATGAAACCACAGGGTCTTCTTGATGGCCCTGGAAGCATCTTGCAAATGGGTAGCAGTTAATTGTTTATATATTTTTAGAATTCATAGAACACTTATAAGGAGATATGACCATATATAGCCATGTTGACCTGCTCCCCCTTCCAAAATGGCCAATGATGGGCCCGGAGGGGGTGGGGGAAGGGGAGGGGCCCTGGGTGGGCGTGTCCACAACTATGCTTCTCCGCCATATTCTGCACAATCCCACCACTTCTGGGGTTTCTTGAAGAAGGTTCCAGGGGGTCCGCAATGATAAAGACATTGAGAACAGCTGCTCCAGAAAGACTAATGCAGCTACCCATCTTGACTTACTCGGAAGTAAACCCAAGTGCCCCCAGCCAAGTTTACTCCCAAAACATGGGAGCAGAGGATTACAACTCTCTAGCGGCTGCATCCAAACAGGCTGGATCCCCCTAAAGAAAGGCCACGGAGAAACCAAAAGGCTTATTCTCTTCAAGCCATCCCCCACCTCTTCCCCGTTCTTGTCCGTGTTCCGGCCGGACCAGAAGAGGTGGGCGCAGGTGCTGACAGCCCGGCACTGATCCGGCTTCTTCAGCAGCTTGGAGGCGGCCAAGGCGCATTGCGTCCTCAGGGGCTCGTGGTTCTCCTCTCCGAAGCACTTCATCCGCTCAAAGGTCCCAATGATCAAGGTGATGGCGGCCAGCTGTGCTTTCGAGTCGCTGATTTCATCTTCGTACAGAGAGAACGCCTGATAGGTCCAGACAAGCAACGGGAGAGATTGGGAGGGGGGGGGGGGGTTGAGAAAGTAGGAAGTTTTAATTGCCACTTTCCCTTCTGAAAAAAACAAAAAAAATTAAGGGCAACTGCTAACTAGCCTTTAAGTTCTTGGCACAACTTCAAACAGGGGTTTGCACACTCGTCCCTAAGCCCACGTTTATTTATTTGCCGATCCCCACCAGAGACACAAAGCAGCTTACAATACATGTTCTCTCAAGGGCTCATGGGACTTGTAGTCCATGGACATCTGGAGAGCCACAGGTTGGACACTAAGCTTTTCTTAGGCTGGTTTTTGACTCGGTTTTGTAATTTATTTATTTTTAAGAGCAGGGAAGAACTGCGGATTCCCCCACCTGGGACATGAATTCATAGGCCACCGTCTCGTGGTTCTCGAAGCCGATTTCCCCGGCCGCAAGCGCCCCCTGGAGGAAGAGCCGAAGAGGCAACTCGGCCAGCTCGGCTTTGATCAAGGCGCTGATGGTCTGGTGCGCAAAGGAGAAGATCTTCTGGCACTTCTTCTCCCACTTGTCATCCTAAACAAAACAGGAAGGAAGGAAGGAGGGTGAAATGCAAGCAAAAGGGTCAAAAAACAGCAGGAGAGAAGGGGGATCGGATGGAGTGGGAAGAGAAGGTCATTAAACACCCGCTGAAAGAACAGTTCATTCTCCAGGGAGGAGCTGAATTTTTTTCTCTCCTGAATAATTCACAGGGAAAGAGAAGCAAATAAATACGTGCAGATTTTCTTACTCTGTGAAATCACATGTATTTTCATGCCAATTTCTGATTACTGGTGATCTTCTATTAGATCAGGCCTCTCCCCCCCCCCCCCCCCCCACATGACATGCAACATTTGAAAGGGGTCAGGAAGCCACCAGCTACACTTCTATTGAACCAAACTCTGGCAGAGCTTCAAAATTGGCAGCAAGAGGCTCCATCCCAGGCAGGCAGCAGCCCAATGCAGGCAGAAGCCCAGGCAGGTAGCTGCAGATAACAGCCTCCTTCACTCCTCACAGATTCCAACTGCTAAGGCTTTCGGAGAGACAAAATGAGACGCTCCCACATACATGTCACAACCAGACTAGTTTCACCCACCAAGCCCTCCCATATTTATTTGCATAGAACTAGTCTGAGTCACTTTTACACAGTCTGTTTCATGAGTGCTTGGGCTGAAAAACAGAGAAGCACCAAGAGAGACATGTCTCACTTTGGGGGGCCTTTCTAATCAGCAATCTCACCCCCCCCCCCACCAAACTGCTGCCGACAGCCTTCTTCAGGCCCAGTCCGGAAAGCTACACTCAATCGGCAGGACGGGCCACGCACTCACCACTTTGGAGTTTTCCTTATAGCGGAACGCCAGCTGGTAGGCCGCAAAGACCAAAGGGGGCAGCGTGAATCGAATGCGCTGGTTCCCTCCCGCTCCGAAGTGTTTCCGAGCGGTGTTTAGGATCTAAAAACAAGAGAAGGGTTCGCAGGTCGGAAGGTTGGCTAGGCTGAAAGGGACCGAGAGCCACCAGCTCAAGATGACTTGCCACACTTATGACAAAACAGGGTTTCGAACCTGGATCTTCCAGATCTTCCAGATCCCAGTCCGGTACTAACTGCAAATCTACTAAAAACTACTCGCCTAAACAGAAAACCCACAGACTTCGGAAGAAGTTTTGGAGAACGTTTAGAAAGAAACCATTTTGAAAGTCCCTTTGGGCTGCTTCCCTGGAGAAGGGGCAGAAGCATTTTCACTTTTCTAAATAAATTATCATTTTAAAAACGGCTGTGTTTTCAGAGGCCAGAGGCCATTTCTGGTTGGCTGTTCAAGGTTTGCCGAAAGAGAGGAAAAATTTATGTTCCAAAATTCATTGTTCACAGTAATCTGAGAGTACTACTGGGCAAGGTGCCCGAGGTTGTGTTTTGGACCTGAAACACAGACACAAACTCAATTGCAGCTGAGATTTTGTGTTGTCCGTTTATTCACGGTTCCTTCTTTTGGATACACGATGCCTGAGAAATACTACAATATAGTTCTACATTCAGGAACTGCAGCCAGACACTTGCAAACAAAGGAAATGCTAGTCAACCCATCAAAAAGGGGAGGGGGAGGGCCCAGCTATTGAAGAACCGGGAAATAACACGATTAGTGACGTTAACAACTCTCAAAAGACCCACTTATAAAATTACCGACTGTCAATCAGGGTCGGAGACCAAGACGTACGCAGAATAATACAGAAATGTGAGCCAGATGACAAATTTTCAAACAGCCCCATCCATTATCATTATATTAATCGCAAACACATGTGTTCGTGCAAGAGACAGAGGGGCTCTATGCCGCATAAAGATTCTCCTCTGTCAGTCTCTTAGCACAGAGTATACCCAACGCACATCACACAAAAGGGGGAAAATCCAGAGCGACGCACAATGAGTCCCACATTTTAATCACTCTGTGTGTAAAGCAGCTGGAGCACTGGACAGGATGGAGGGCTTATCAGTGGAGACGCGGAATCTAATAGCCCTGAACACGTTGGCAGAGAATTCGGCACTGAGATCACCCATGGTGCCGGTGAGAGTCCTTACCAGGTACTGCTGATCGGGGTCATCGGAACGGAGGAGGTGAATGAACCGGCCCACCAAGCCCTGCTCGTCAGCAAAATCCTCGGGGTCCGGGTCTTCGGCGGGCTGATCGGGCTGGTCCTGGATCAGCGTGGAGACGAGGTTCATGATCGAATCCACCTGCGGCAGGCAGATAAGGGAAGGCCAGGGTTGTAAAGACGTACAAGCCCCGAGCCAGCCCAACAGTCCAAATGCAGCCAGAGAGCAGGAAACTGACCCTGTTAAGGAAGTCCCTAGAAAGCTCTTTCTCATGATAATAGCATTCGAGCTGGGGAAGGAGGAGAGCAGCTAGGAGATCTGATGCAAACATGGGGCTGGATCGCTCATTGCCCCATCTACACACATCTGATCATGCCTGGCACTGTCTCAACCTGCCAGGTGTTTGGATAAATCTAGCATGCAATTTATGCTACCCCATCAGTGCTGTATTTGCCCCCAAAACCCACCTGCCCAAACAGATACCAAAAGGAGAGCACAATCGAACAGTTGTCCTCCCTCTTCAGACAACACGTCCCCAAAGCTGGTTGAGTTACAAAATCACCCAGTAGGAAATAGACACCCGCTCCTTCAGAGGTGCTAACAAATAATGAACTCCATATGTAGCAGCCAACCTAGGCAGCGAATTACTCACTCCCAAGGAACTGAGGATGAGAAAAATGGTTTCCATATAGTGACGGGCTAGGAAATTCCCCTCGTTTCTCTATGGTAAAGACCAGAGAGTAAGGGGGTGCAATTTCCCCCCTGGGAACAAGGCTGGGGCCAGCATCTACCGTTCTATTGCCTTCTGCCTCCATCCCAAACGCAGTTAAGTTAAAATGCGCTTACTTACCTCTCTGGACTCCAGCCACTACTATGTGCAGGAAATCTTGGCCAGCCAGGATTTTTAGGACTGCCCCTTCTTTCCCACCCCCTCCAGCCCTTTCACTGGTCATTTTGGGAGGGGGAGTCAACATAACCGTATATGGTCATGTCACCCAATAATTTTTTTAAATTAAAATATATATAACAAATGAATTAACTGCCACCTGGGGCTGTCAAGAAACCCAGAGAAAGCATGTGCTACAGCAAAGATGCATGTTCTTGGTTTAAGGCCCCAGCAATTTACCTGTATTCAAATATTCCTCCAAAAAGCAGAATTTTAGCTGCCTCTGATCCCACCGGCTGGGCGAGGCTGCCCTTTTCCCTACAGAATCCTTCCTGCTAGCACTATGATTCTGCTCCGCTTCCTTACCTGATCTTGGGAGACGATTTCCGTGTTATAATCCAGCACGTTGGTCAGTACATAACAACTCATGCTCTTCCTGGACTCGTAGTCAAAGTACTCGAAAAGGGGGTGGAAATGCTTCAGCTTCAGGACGGTCAGGGCGTTGTTGTAGGTGTCAACGGGGATCTTCAAGAGCCGGGTCAGCTCCTTCGAAACAGCGCTGCTCGTGGCGATGCTGTCAGCACAAGAGGCAGGAGAGACAGAAAGAGATAAGGGGCTGGCACCGTTCCATTCCAGGAAGAAGGAAGCCCTTTGGGAGACGCAGGTTAAATGCCCAGGGCAGATCTCAAAAGCAAAGAGACCTTCCACAGTTCCTGCAAGGGAGAGACTCCACCTCTCACTTGCCAAGGTCAAACTGTGCAGAAAGTAACTCATCATTTGATAAAACTGAACACAGATTCCCAGCTAGGAGTCCACAGGAGCTGCAGGGGGAGGGGTCTGCAGAAGCTCCAGAGGAGGAGAGGGGGAGACATTCATACATTCCAACAAATCCCAGAACAATAAAACATGAATTAAATAAACCTAACGTAGGTTTTAAAAATTAATCAATCAGATTCAAAGCCGTCTCTTGATGGCCATTAGAATCTTTCCCGAGAATGTAGCGGCCGGGGAGAACGAGCCACGGAGAAACAAACAAGCCACTCACTGCTCCAGATTAAGCTTGTTGAAAATCTCCACCGTCGTCTCCAGGACTTTGTCCACGTAGTCGACGCGATCCGGGTAGCACTTCATGGCCAGGTTAATGAGAGACACTTGCAAGGACACCACATCTTCCGATGGCATGTCTTGCCTGGACTGGAATTGGAACCGGTGCAGAGGGAGGCGAGAGAGTTACAGGGGTCAGAAAGTCACAGCAAACGCCAAAATGCAAAAAAAAAGGGCTCAAACGCTGGCAAGGGCTCATGGGAATTGTAGTCCATGGACATCTGGAAGGCCGCAGTTTGACTTTCCCTGCTTTAGAGGGTCTTGGGCAGAGCGCTTTCAGGTCCCCTGTGGCCTGGCTCTTCTAACTGAATCTGGGACCTTCTGCATGCCAAGCAGTTGCTCAATCAGATTCTGGCAGGGGACCACTTGGATAACCTGCCGCTCACAAATGACCTGCTGCATTTGGGTCCCCGATCCTTTCCCCGTAACACTGAGGGATTTACACTTTGAAGACTAATCCACACCAAGGCTTGAGTCTTCCTCTTCCCCCTGACCCACCCCACAATTTTCCTAAAGAAGGTCTCCAGGGGAAGTCACACACATCACTGCCTGCCTGGTCTTTTCAATTTAGATAAGAGGATTGAACCCAGGACCTTCTGCACGTCAAGCAGTCGCTCTACCCCTGTGCCACGGTCCCAGACCCTTTCCCAATGACACTGAGAATCTACACTTCGAAGACTCGGGGTGTAATTCACACCAAGCCTTCACTCCTCCCACCCGCCTCCCATTTTCCTTGCCATGATCCTCCTTTCCGATATCTCCCTGAAGAGGTGAGCTGTGCCTTAAAAGACAGCCCACGGCTATGGGTGCCACCGACCCCCCTCTCTTTTCCTCCTCCAGGAGATTATATTGGGGGGGATGGGTTGAGTTGAGCTTGTTTTGAGGTTTCGACGCATCTTATGCAATTTCTCTTTGTGATCGTAATTTTTGTGTTTTAAGGGGAGTTTTACTGGGGGTTTTATGCACATTTTGTAACCCGCCACGAGCCGTCTTGGGAGTGGCGGGTAAGAAATTCAATAATAATAATGACAACAATAATAACAATAGCAGTGGAATAAAGGCTGTTGCTCCTTGAGGTACCTCTGGGCATTTGTTTTATTTCCCTTTAGATTAGAAGGAGCACTGGATCCCCCCTTCTTCATATACCCCCCAGCCTCAGTGATGGACTATTTACTTTCACATCAAGTCTGGCAGTCAGAGTCCAGCAGAAAATCACTCCAATAATCTGCCACTCTCCAACGACCTGCTGCATTTCGGGACCCGGGAGAAAGCCGTGCTCTTAGCCTCCCTTATGGAAATTAACCAAGCCTGAATGTACCTGGATGACGGTGGCCACCTGCTGGGAGAAAATGTCAAAGAGCTTAATATCAGCAGGGATTCCTGGTCCATCTTCGCGGTGAGCGAACAGCGCCAGCCTGAAGAAGAAGAAGAAGAGTTGGTTTTTATACTCAGCTTTTCACTAACTGGAGGTGTCTCAAAGCAGTTTGCAATTGCCTTCCCTTTCTCTCTCTGCTACAGAAACCCCTGTGAGGTAGGAGTGGTGGAGAGAGCTCTGAGAGAACAGTCCTAAAAGAACTGTGACTAGCCCAGGGTCACCCAGCTGGCTGCATGTGGAGGAGCTGGGAACCAAACCTGGCTCTCCAGGTTAAAAGCCAGGGAAAGGAAGTTCAGAAAATGCAGATTCCCCACCACAAGGTTACAAATCGCTTCTAGCTCCATTAGCTTTTTTAAAAGCTGGTCCTCCTTGGAGGTTTCTTTTGTTGGGGGGGGGGATCATCCGGGCATGAAATTGGAGTCACTGCAGGTGGACAGGTAGTTGTGAATTTCCTGCATCCTGCAGGAGGGTGGACTTAGATGACCCTGGAAGCGCCTTCCAACTCTATGATTCTATGAAAAAAAATACATTGTGTGCCATTGACTCGGAGAGACCCTAGGGCAAGGGGGTTTTCCAGGCATGACATCAGCAAAGGTGATTTGCTGTTTCCTTCCTTGGCATAGAAAGCCCAGCCTTCCTCGGTGGTCCTCCACCCAAGGAATGACCATGGCTGACCCCCACTGAGTTCCCAAGCTCTGACAATATTGGGTTAGACTGGGTTGATCAGGGTTGATAGCAATTTTTAAAAATTTAATTGCTCATTCCGTTTTGTTCCCTATCATGGGCCAGTTTTGGAGAGGCTTTCCCATTATGAGCCCATTAACCAAACGGCGGATTTACAAGGCAGGAAGACAGATCAAGCGACACTCCTCGAAGAGACTGCCAGAACACGGCTGCTCATGTTTTATTGCTGTGCTGCGGCCCAGCACACCCTTCCCCAAAGCCGCTTACATAAACACCCAATTAAAATACAATTTGGAAAGTCACTAAAGTCGCTTGTCGACTGATTAAACAACAAGGGAGACAGGTACAGATAACAGCCCCGGCTAAACTCATTAAAGCCAGCGTACCACAGGGCCTCGTCTTCCATGGATGCTCCTAATGCCAGCTGATTTGAACGCTGCAGGATCAGAATATTAATTGTTTTCCTAAATGCTGAAGTCCGCATGCTCGAGGCACAGCTAGTAAAACAGGGCTTGAAGCCTGACCTTCGGAAGGTTTACTCAGAAGGGCAATCGTACGGAGGCTGTCTCCCAGGTAACAATGCTCCGCATTGCAATTTTAGGGAACAGCTGTGATCGCCTTGAAACTCTATTCCACCTCTATTCCACAAATCTGTCACATTTCTTAAGGAACGAAAGGCAGCAAAGCTGGAATGACACAGCTTACTGATGTCCCCGAGATCCTCAGCCCTATGCACTCACCTGTCAATTAATGCAATAATAATGTTTTTGACGTTCACGTTTTGGTGCAGCTCCGCACATGCGCGGAGAAAAGGATTCAAGGTCTGGAGATGAAATTCATCTGGGAAAACCTAGAGAAAGCAGAAAGAGTCACCCCCCATGCCCCTTCTTGCATACAGCAAAAGCTCTGAAGAACCAGGCTACCCCCCCAAAAGAAGCTTGATGATCAAGGTATCTTCCAACCCTCAAACTCCTGCTTCTTCCTACATGGATCTACCATCTGCCACCAAAAATGAACATTGTGGATGTGTAGAATTATGTAAATGTGCTGCCCACCTGTGGTTGTCACAGGTAAACCAAACGGGCAGGGAGGGATGATGCAATATCACTTGTCCCACCACAGAGAGCAGCTGAAAAAGTGCATAGTCCAGGCTAGGCCATTAACTTTCTACAGCTCGCAGTAAGCCAAGGAGAAGCAACTTCACCGACCACGGATCACCTCCAATATCCCTACAGTGGTTGCAGCAAAGCGATCCCCATGCAGAGAGACATCACAACCTGCCACTTATGAACAGAGAGGTTGGTCAAACCGAGCCACTGGCCCACCTACCTGTATGATGCACTCCATGAGATATTCTTGAGCGAGCGCATCCCTGCAATTTACAACCTGCTCCAATATGCCAGGCAGGACAATCTGGGAACAGGAAGGAAAAGGGACATATTAACGACTCCCACCCTCTCCTTCCTTTTTATCCAAGGTCTTAAAAGGTGCTGCTGAACTGTAAATTTGCTCTGCGGCTTCAGACCAACACGGCTACCCACTTGAATCTAATTTCTCTTAGAGCAGTTAGCACAGAGAAGTTCCCCTTTCTCTCTCTCCACCATTTGTAAGCCACTTTGGGTTCCCTTCAGAAAAACAGGGTATAAAAACACCAGCACTGCTTCTTCTAAACGCTGAAGTTGTCTTTCCCCCGGAACTTGCCAGAAACTGTTAACCGCTCAGCTATTCTGCCAATGACACAAGCTGACTTCACACATCTTTATCAGAACACCAAACCCACTAGCTCCTAACTCGTCTGAAAACCTGCTTCCACTTTATTTGTTACATTTATATGCCACTGTACCTTGTTTTCCACAATACTAACAAGCCAAATTTGCTCCCCCTTATTTACTTGAAGGGAGAACTAGGTTTCTTTCCTCCATGCACTGCTGAGATAAGCAGAGCAGATCATCTTTGTGCCTAATGCTTTTTTGTTGGGGTTTGCCATCTGAGATTCAGAGTCAACTCCTTTTTGGGAAAATGGCACAATTCATTGAAATGTTTAGAAGGCTTTTATGCTACCTCTCTGGAGTCCTGCTTGAAGTCGCTTCCGGTTAAAAGGACCGAGTCTTCATATCAAAACCAAGCCAGCCGTTAGGAAGGTACCAAGGGGCAGGGGAAGGAGATCCCCTTCTAACCTGCTTGTATCTTTCCACGTTGACTCCCTCCAGCTGGCTGAGACGGACCAGGTTGGTCCCCACCAGGATTCGCAGCTCCTGCCTCTCCCGTTCCCTTTTCTCCCGGTCCCGGCTGTGCCCTTGGTGCTGCATTCGCACCCAGAGCTTGTTCATCTCCGCAAAGTTCAGAAGCACAAAGTCCATGGAGTCGCTGATGTCCCCAGTGGTTTCTTCACTGCAAACCAAGAGGGAGGGGAAAAAGCAGATGTATCTTACCCAAATAGAAAGGACACTAGTGGAAGATGGCGGGGCCAGAAGGGGCAAGCGCTCCATGATCTGGCACTCTTTCCCAGTTTCCTGCTTCCGTGCCCCTTTCCCCAACAAGCTCATTTACAGAAAAAAGTTTCACAAACAGCCAGCAGGGCAAAGGCCTGGGTTCGAATCCCCATACAGCCATGAAAGCTTTTGGGGCAACCTCAGGCCTGTCGCACTTCTTTCTCAGGCTAGCCTGCCTTGCAGGGGTGTGACGGAGGTGGCCCACTTTTGCCTTGCAGACCCAGTTCCATCTTGCCCACCCCCTATTCGGGCTGGTTATCCACTTCAGGAGGGTGGCAAAAAGAGACTCTCTCTGAGTAACACATGCCGCCAACACCTGGTTGTAGTACAGGGCTGCAGGTGGGAGAACCAGGGCTCCTTTTCCCTCCTGGGGGCCTCGCCTCTGTGTCTCCCAGAGTCCCAGCATGTAAGCGCATGGGGACAAATGACTGCAAGGATACACCCCTCCAGGGGGAAAGCTGCTTGCCAAGCTCCCTCCCTTCACCCTGGATCTTCCCTTTGCACTGGGCCAGCATTTCCAAGAAGGGGGAGCACTAGGTGGATCAGAGAGCCAGGGTGAGTGACAAACTTACAAAAGACTCATTAAAAGAACAAGGTTCAAAGGCAGATTTTCAGCACAGCACAGAGTTAAGCAAAAGAGACAAAAGGAACTGGGTGAAACATAATTGTTCTGTTCCTTGGCTAAAATATACCCTATCTGATGTTAATACGGGATAAGTGCCTTAACTTACAGGGTTCTCATTGCATTATCAGCCCACATGTCCAAGATGGCTGCTCACCTCTTCTCCCAGGAGCAAACTCCTACTCTGATGGTCAGGAGGCAAAATACCCCTTTCCTGTGGTCAGCATCTTATATATCCCCTTCCTGTTCCCTCCCACATGAAGCTTCTCTCCTGGGAAGTCTGGGGAGAAGAAACTCTCCCAACCCCCCTTCCAGGTGCTTGGCCAGGTCAATTAACACCTGAAAGGCAGATGAACAAGGGATTATCTGCCCCTCCCTTCTCTCCACAGCACAGAGGATTTAGGAAACAGCAGAGGATTTAGGATTTCACCACACAGAGTCCTTATAAGGGTGAAATGGGGGAATGAGGAAAGGGGTATTTTTAGGGAGGGGCACGGGTTCTTACTCTGTCTGTTCTCCATCATCTGGCAAGATATTCCGTGTGCACTGAAGAAGGTAGTTGCGGAGAAAAAGGCCACGCAGCGGATGCTGGACCCCACGACACATTTCGACCAGGTCTTTCAAAATATCCTTCCTGGACTGCGGGAAAGACTTCACGTAGACGACCCCGACAGTGATCAGTAAATAGCTGGAAAATTACGAAGAGGAAGGGATTTTTTTAAAAGAATATTTGGTTAAGAAGTGGAAAGCACATGCCATAATGGAAAGGCTGAACGAGGTCAGCATTAGAAAATGAGATAAAGAAACCGATATCCCTGTTCAGGCCCTTATTCTTGCATTTCTAACAACCCCTCAGAAGAGCAGGGTGGTTTGGTCTCTGAATCTGTTCAACATCTTTATTAGGCTGTAAGTTTATTTGCTGCCCACCATTGACGTATATGTAATGGTGGAGGAACTTCTGTTTCACTGGATCTGAAAGAGTATGGGGCCTGCACACTAAAGAGGTGCCCCTGGACTCCCATTTTGTTCGGCTGCTCCAGACCAACATGACTACCCCACTTAGAACTCCATTGTTAATTGCACAACAGCAAACATTTGCCCCATGAAGATTCTCAAGCAGGAAACAGGAAGCGCCATAATAACAGGCCCACTTCCTCCTGTCACAACCGACAGCTGCAGAGCCGAAGCAGTGCCGCCGGACCGGGCCTTACTCACAGGCGTGGGATGATGTTCCCGGCGTACTGCACCAGCTCGTAGAGATCCGCTACTTTCCGCCCCTTGGCAAACTCCTCCGTCAGGTACACTTCCATGTAGTGGAGCTCATCGGAAATGGCCATATCTGTTCCTTTCGGTTAAGGATGAACACATGCCTAGAGAAGCACCTGGGGCATCCTGCCTAGAGGGATTAGAGACTCCCAGGAAGTCCAGAGAAGCCAAAACTGGTGATGTGAACAGTCAGGCAAAGAACTTGAGATTTCAGAGACGATTCAGTCAACAGGCCGAGGGGCAACAGGATAGATCAACCTTTCTCGACTTTTTTACCGCTGAGAAACTCCCAAAACATTCAGAAAAATACCTTACATCAACAAATGGTAAAGTAAAAGCCGTAAATCAGGGGTAGTCAACCTGTGGTCCACCAGATGTTCATGGACTACAATTCCCATGAGCCCCTGCCAGCAAATGCTGGCAGGGGCTCATGGGAATTGTAGTCCATGAACATCTGGAGGACCACAGGTTGACTACCCCTGCCGTAAATCACTAACATAGTTTTATTACTCCTTTGTTTTTGTGAACTACAACTGAATTCAAGGGGACCGATTGGCTGTTTTAGCAAAGAATTAGCATATGGCTGTATATTTGGATGTTGTGACACAGTTCACTAATTTAACAGAATTAACTTTTGCTTTATATTTCCCACTGTCATGATGGAATTTCATAGTCTGAGGAAGAGTGCTTGCACTTGAAAGTTCACGCCTGGAATAAATCTTTGTTGATCTTAAAGGTACCACCGGACTCTGATTTTGTTGTGCTGCTTCAGACAGACCAACAGGGCAAACCCACTAGAATCTTACATCAAATAAACTAAACTTTACTCCACACACACACACACCCCGCGCACCCACCAGCGTCCAGAGGATACAGAGTTCGTAATAGCTCTTTGGAGACAGCAAGGAGGTCCGTAACTCACCCAGCATGTTGGAGGCGTGTTTCAGAGCATCCATTAACTTGCTTTTATCCTACAAATGACAGCAAGGAATAAAAGATCACCTGTTCTTTCCTTTCCGCAACCAACACCCGGCAGGCACAGAATTTGTGCTGCTGGCCGCTTTCAAGCAGACCCCACACAGGGGTGACCAAACTGTGGCTCTCCACAGTTAAGAGTCACAGTAGCAGAACTAGGCCCAGGTTCAAATAAGCCCTGCGCGAACGGGCAGGATCCATCCCAAGGGGCCAGAAAGGTTCTAGAACAGAACTCCCGTCCCCCCTGCAAACCCAGGAGGGCAATAGAAACACAAGCGCAGAGTTCTTACCAAGCATCGTTTCATTTGGAAAGACTGGACTTTGACGGCCTGAATGGCTTCGTCCAGAAGTTTCTCCTGCTCATCTTGGGGGGACTGCTGTGTGGTCGGCTGCAGAAAGAAAGGAAAGTCAGGAAGACTGACCTCATGCCCGGAACCTCACACTTACCATCCCCAAGAGACAAATCCAACAGCAGAACCAAAATTATACCCAAACCAACAACGGCAACCAAGGTTTAACCCAGAGGCTATCAAATTATACCTGGAACAGATTTTCAAGCTTTCTTCAGACATACCTCCTGTGTGGCCAGCATAATCTGAGGCTCCTTCTCAGCGTTGAGGTCTGGCGTAGGAATAGCTCAAAACTGAACACATGGAGTTGCCATCTACTAAGTCAGACATGGGCCTATCAAGTCCCGTATTTTCTGCCCCGACTGGCAGCAGTGCTTCTGGGCTTCAAGGAGATGGATTTATTTATCGTACAGCATGTGATTGCACAGCCAGGCAATCCGGAGAATGTCTTGCAGCCAGGCAAGGGACGTCCCTAGGTGGTTTGCCATAGCCTGCCTCTGTGTCGTGACCCCTAGTGTTCCTCAGAGGAACTATCACCCAAATCCTAGTAGGTCTTCCATCCAAGCACTGGTCAGGATCAACTACTCCACTTTTCCCACTTTGCCTGGACCTCGAACCCAGGACCTTCTGTACACCTAACGGATGCTCTGCTACGGAGTCCTAGCCTTCCCCAGTAGCAACAGAGTCTTTTTGCCGTGTTTCCCACTAATTTCCCACTTAACACCATTATAACGCCTGGCAGCAATCCCCTCCTCCTCAAGAGTTAAGCCTGAATATGTTGGATTCTTCTAACTTTTCCACTGAGAGAGGAAGGGGTTGTTTCTGACCATCAAAACATCAAGTCCGAGGACCACGAGACCCAGTGAAAGCCACATGGGTCAGAAGCTGGAGGAACATGAGTTAGATCAGGTGGAAGGGCTGCCAAGAGCCAACGGAGGCTCACAGAAGCAGCCCGTAAGTTCAAAGCAATGAAAACTGTGCAGGAGATAACCGTCACATGCCCGAGTTGCTTAATTTCCACGCAGACTCAGAAAATTGTACCTTGAAACTGGACATAACACCGGCCCCTGTCTCCCAGGTGCATAATTCCAGAATGTAACCATCATATTCAGAGCTATTCTTCAGCTACGGAGGACAACCCATGGGAGGGAGGGGAGGAGTGTCTGTTGGCCACATCCATTTTGGTGAACATCCCACCCCTGACCTAACCCAGTATGACAAGGTCTTAGGATTTCAGAAAACACAATTCTGGGTTGTCCCAGCCACAATATCCCATGACCTCTACCTTCAATATTACTTGTTAGCAAAACAAAACACCAGTCATTCCCAAGCTTTGGATCAGCCTTTCTCAATGTTTTGATCATTGAGAAACCCCTGAAGAGTTCTTCAGGCTTCGAGAAACCCCAGAAGTGGCACGATCATACGGAATATGTTTGGGAAGCAGAGCTGTGGACAAACCCAACCGAGGCCCCTCCCCTCCCCACCCTCTCCAGCCCCAGCATTAGCCATTTTGGGGTGGGAGGGCCAGTTGATATGACCATATATGGTGATAGGTAAAGGTATCCCCTGTGCAAGCACCGAGTCATGTCTGACCCTTGGGGTGACGCCCTCTAGTGTTTTCATGGCAGACTCAATACGGGGTGGTTTGCGGGTGCCTTCCCCAGTCATTACCGTTTACCCCCCAGCAAGCAAGCTGGGTACTCATTTTACCGACCTCGGAAGGATGGAAGGCTGTCAACCTTGAGCCGGCTGCTGGGATCGAACTCCCAGCCTCAATGGGCAAAGCTTTCAGATGGCTGCCTTACCACTCTGCGCCACAAGAGGCTCATATATATGGTGATATCACCCGATAAATGTTTAACAAATTTTAAAATTATATAAAAAAAAAAAATTAATTCACTCCCAGCCTTTTGGGAAATCCTTCCATCACAAAACCCTGGCTGAGAAAGCCTGCTTTGGACGTATACAAAGAGAGCAGGTACAGCAACCCTTATAGGATTCTGATCACCAAGGGATAGGTCAGGAAACAGGACAGGTACCTCTCTCTCCACAGTGCCATGTGCATATGAGAAAATGGGCAGCCACAAAGTTAAAAGTTCATGTGTGCACTCTGGGCCACCATGCAAGGGAAAATGAACTCTGACCCTCCCTGGACCCCAAGGAATATAGGGTCTCCCCAAGACGGATGCCAAACTCCACTTCCTGGTGGCACCAGAAGGTGATCCAAGATTAGGAATCGGCTTTATATGCATAAAATATAGAAGACACCCCATTTTGTGTAGCGGGACGGAGCCAGTGTGGCTATCTGATTGTATGGCAGAGCCACACACAGGACACACACGACAACATAAAATATGTAGTCAAGTAGGCACAACTAATCTTCCATTTGTTTGCTGGGCCAGTCACATGTTCTCACGACTTCTACTCGTGAACAAATCCCATGCACCGTATTACACGCATGCACAAAGATAGCAGCCATTCAACAACAAATGTGACACATAGAACCGTATGGGTCCCAGGAAGAATTCCAAGCATCCGAGACACTTAACCTCTCCTAATTAAAACCCACCGAAACATTCCAGAAGCTTTTGAGTTGCCCCAGAACACTGTCGCCCAGCCCGACATTCCGGGCAGCTGAAAAACAGGCATCATCTGGCAACACACCGTTGGGGCCCCAATAAAAGAACCCCATAACTCGACTCCCGTTTCTGGAACCTGGCCCTTGACAGCACCACGCAAGAGCCAGCCAGTGCAATGCAGCAGTGGTCAAAAGGGCCCAGGTTCGAATAACCACATGCTTCGGAAGTTCACAGGAAGGGTAGCACCTTCACGCTCTCTCAGCCCTACCTACCTCACAGGGCTGTTGTGGTGCTAAAGGAGAGGAGCGCATAAGTCATTTTAGGTCCGCCTTAGGGAGAAAGGCCGGAGGCCAATGAAATCCACAGCAAGCGAGGAGATTCATTTGCACAAAAGGGGTTCAACGGGCAGCCTGGATCCCCCACGCACCTGCTCTCATGCAAGGCCTGGGGTGTGCAAGGGCCTGTCCTGGCTGGGATGCGCACCTGGCGGGCGAGGGAGCCTCACCTGGACGCCCCCCCCCCCTTCAGCAAGGCCATAAGGCTCCCCCCACACCTTAAACCACAAGCCCCGGCGGGAGGACTGCAGGAGAGGATTCCCCCTCCCTAATAAAGCCCCCCTCCCATATAACTCCCCCTCACCATGACGGCCCGGTGCTCCCCGCTGCCTCTTCCTTTGACGGACTCCTGCTCAGCCCTCCCGTATCATGTGACGCTACTCCACACACGCCCGCCTCCTCCGTTCTCCCCGGCCTCGCTCATTGGCCGGCTGCCGCCACGCGCGTCGATTGGCTGGCCGGGACGGGGACAGAGACGCCGCCCGACCAATAGGAGGGGAGAAAAGACCAGGCGGCGGCAGCGGCTTCCTCTTCTGCTTCCTCATCCTCCAATGACGTAGACAGCCCCCCCCCCTCTTTTCCCTTGCCGCCTCCTCCGCGAACGGGTGCCGCGTTCTAGAACGCGGGGAAGTGTGTGAGCGTTCGAAAGGGGCGTGGCGGCGGGGTGGGAGCCAATCAGCGGTCGTGACGTTGTGTCCGGTTTCCCCACCCCACCCACCGCGCGCGGGAAGCGGCTCGCTCGAGTCCCGGCGGAGGAGCTGGCGGGGATGCAGCGCTTGGCGGCCAGGATGGGCGTCGCCACGCCCGGCGTGCTCAGGTAAGGGCCAGGCGGCCGCCCGGCGGCGTATTCCATGGGACCCACCGATGAACTAGCGGCGGATTATTAATTCAGTAATTAAAATAATTAATTAATTAATTGAAATTTAAAAACTCGGTGAGCTCCCGGCGGAAGCCCGCTCGCGTGTGGCTCTGCCCAAGGAGGGAATCCGTTCGCATTCCTCCGGCTGCCCTCCCCAGGAGTCGTTTGCTCGGGGGTAGACTGCCCCTGCACGTGGAGGTTCATGGCTCTGTGACCCTTGAGCCGCCTCTCTGCGGCGGATCCGTCTTCTTCTGTCTTCTGCATTTCTTCCTAGCCGTGCTTGAGGCAGCTTACAAACTTATATATAATATAATAATAATAAAGTGTTAAAAACATAAAACCAAAATTTAAATAGGCTACTCAGGGCAGCTGCTACACTTAACCAAAGGCACCCTAAGTAAAACTAATCAGCTACTTCCTGAAGATCCAGGGCAGCTCTCTGGGAAGTTTGGTTTTTAATGGTGGGACTGCCACCGAAAAGGCCCCGCCTTGTCTGCTGACCAGATTAGCTTCATTGATTGGTGTGGCAGGCAGGACACCTTCTCCCTGGGTGTCCCATTCCTTAGCCATGTAGGGCTTTCAAGGCCCAAACCAGCACCTTGACTTGGGCTCATGAACCAGTGGGCAGAATAACTGTTGTAATACTGGGGTCATGCTGCCATCCCAGTGGGCCATAAATGGGGCAGAATGACCTTGGAGTGTTCATTTGTGTGTTGTTGTGAGGCTACAACAGGGCTCTGGAGGACGGGAGAGGAATGAAAAGGCTTAGGTAGATAATTCGGAGTGCCTTCTCTTGGCTGCTTATCTGGAATTTGCTTATCGGTGTCTACCTTATCCCACTTCTAGTTTTGTTTGCATGCCTTCTGAGTCACTCTACATGCCTGCTGGGTGTTTTCAGTTGGGTGCAGCACCAGCGTTGTGGCCCTCTGAAAGGCCTTTGTTGACGTCCGTCTAATTTCCAAGAAGAAAGCAGTATCAGCAGTGAAGGATGACCCAGGGCCCTTCTTAAGGCGAAAGGGTCAAGGTTCACAGGTCTCTTTGTAGACTTGTAGACAAATAATAGCCTCTCCATACGGCCAGCTGGATGACTTGGGGCTAGTCATGGTTCACTTAGAACTGTTCTCTCAAAGCAGTTCTCACAGAGCTTTCAGCCCACCTATCTCACAGGACATCTGTTGTGGAGAGAGGAAGGGAAAGGTGTTTGTTAGCCGCTTTGGGTAATGAAAAGGGGGTGTGTGTGTAAAAAAAGCTGTTTTCTAATTTTGCATAGGATTGTGCTGTCAGTGGCTTAGCATAGGAGTTTCCAAACATAGGCAATGCAACCCCCATATGTGAGTTAAGGAGAACCTTGCAGATAATTAGCGTGACTCTTTGTTTCCTCCTACTATGACGCTGGTAACCAAAGCACATCATGGGCAGGCAGATTGTAATTCTGATTTTCTGATCTGTCCAGGGAAGAAGCTTGTACTGACAGATAACCTTTCCTCTTTGTACGTTCGCAGGAAAGCCGAGGAATACCTGCGGCTCTCTCAAGTGAAATGTGCCACCTTGCTAGTCCAGATGACGGCCACCAGCAGCACTGTGATCTGCCTCGACTTAGCCGCGAGCTTCATGAAACACCCCGTGGACAAAGTAAGCTTTTCCTTTAACTGATCTTCCATCCAGTCTCGGCTACAATTTAATCTGCTTCTGCATGGAGACAGACTCCTTTGAGGTCATTTCTAAATCAGGCACCTTTCCCAGAAAGGTGTAACTTTTCTTGGCTTCTCCGTGGACGCTAGAAACCCTTTAATACGAGGAGTATGTTCCATCAAGGCAGGCTGCTTTTGGAAGTGACGGGGTGTATTCTCTGTTTCTCTTAGCAGTGAAAGAATTACTAGGGCTTGGAGAGTGGAAATATTTTATTTATTTATTTTATTATTTATTAGGGTTCAATAGCGGCCTTTCCCTAGAAGGGCTTTGGGCGGGTTTGCGACATAAAAAGAAACAATCAGTAAAACAATTGATAAAAAGATAGTAATAATAAATAACCCACCTCCCAGCTGCCTCCGTGCACCATTCAGAGTCCTTTGTTGGTGGAGATTATCTAACAGGGGTGGCGGGGGGGGGAGGAGTGCCACATGGAAGAAAAGAGGAGCGAAAGGAAAAGAAAGGGGGAGCCCTATCTGATCAGGGCCTCAACCACGGGCCTGGCGGGAAAGTATCATGTTGTAGGCCCTATGAACTTTGACAACTCCGTCAGAGACCATTCCACCAGGTTGGGGCCAGGGAATTAGCAGCACATTGGTGTTTGCTGAGCATCTGTTGTTAAACGTCGTCGTCTCATCACCCGGGGGACATCACCGTTCACCCTAGCTGACCAAATGAGTTGCCGTTCACAGCTACGGAAGCTTCCCAAGCATTGTTCATTTATTTGATTTCCTCATTGTGTGTGTGTGTGTGTGTTTTTTTTCTTTTATGAAGAGCTACGTAGTGAAACTCTCTGGTCTGAACAAGGCCGCGTATCAGAGCTACCTGAGGTCATTCGAAAGCTTGCTCGGCGTCCGCTCCAGTGTTAGCCTCCGAGATTTGGCTGTTCAGTTTGGCTGCACGGAGGCTGTGAACATGGCCTCCAAAGTATTGCAGAGGTAAGGGAGGTTGAAGAAAGTCGGGTAGGCCACACTTTGCAATTCAGAAGTATAGAATCATAGAATAATAGAGATGGGGACCTCCTGGGTCATCTAGTCCAACCCCCTGCACTGTGTAGGACACTCACAAGCCTATCGCTCACCCACTGTAACCTGCCACCCCCTTGTCTCCTTCATAGCTTGGGGTAGTGCTTGTTGGGTTCCTGGTTCATTTCTTTGGGGTTTTTTTTAATGTGTTGGTTAAACTGAATTGTTTGAGAAGAGTCAAGTCAATGGAAAGGTCAGAATTTAGACAATCCAGTGTCTCTTTGAGGATGATCTAAGAATGGATGCTCAGTTCATGTGTCAGAGCTGGCACAGTTCTACAGGGCCTGCAAGATGGAGCTCCTCCACCTTTGGTTGGGGTCAGTGACTTCGTAACATCTACAGACACATTCACACCCCGGTCATGATCCCTCCCACAAATACAGCCTCGGTTGGGAAAGATCTATTGATAGTGACCAGTTTCTGGCAATAATTGATGTTGCTACAGATTATAGATGCTGCTAAACGTTTAAAACTCTTTTAAATGTTATTCTGCTACTACTATTTTAATTGCTTTGTTAATTGTACGATGTGCAGCACCCTGAGCACGTCTGAATGGCTGTGGTCTCAGAATGCAGGTTTCTCATTTCAGGTATGAATCCAGTCTGCCGGGAACTCAGCAAACAGACCTTGACTTGTCCAAACCCTTGTTCACAACCGCCTCATTGTTAACCGCTTGCAGGTAAAATTGACTGACATCAAAAGGACAGTTTTTGGCTGTCTCTTTGACTTCAGAGGGGAGCCCTGGGGGCTCATGGGAATTGTAGTCCATGGACATCTGGAGAATCGCAGTGTGGCTACCCCTGCTCTATAGAGTATATTCCATGGAGGTCACTCCCGGCTCCGCCTCTCAGAGTCTCCAGCTATATCCCGGTGCTGGTAACCTGAGTCTCAGGTCTGCTGTGTTTCATCGACCTTAGAATCACAAGAGCTTCCCCTCTCTTGCAATGCTATTCAGGCACTGTTCTCACCACATGGGGGAGTCTTTCTCCAGAACTGGAGAGAGAAAGAAGGGGAAGTTACAGATTCTTTTTTGCACCCATAAAGGGATCTTCGGGGCAAGCTTTACCCCCCCTCCCTTGGCTTTTCCATCTATCTTTCCCCGTGGGGGTTCCGGCTTGTGTTTACGGTGCACAGATCTAAGAGGCCCAAAACACCCTTTTGCCGTGCTTTAAACGGCACGAGTGAGGAGTAGAAATTAAGTCTTTCCCTTGGTTTCGGGGGGGGGGGGGGGAGCCATGTTGCATCCAATGGGAAGATTCAAGTCCAGGAGCCTCTTAAAAACGAACAAGTGTCCCAGAGTCAAAACCCTTGGGAGCTTAGAATTTCAGAAGCATATGCCCTGTAAATCTTGCAGTGCTACTGTACTTGGATCTTGCTCCAGTTCTTATATTTTTTTAAAAATCCAAATGGAGCGACTGACTCCTGCCCTAGTTTTCCTAGCGGTTGACAATCTGGATACATTGGGGTGTTTTTTCCCCTGCAAGTGCATCTAGCTGTGCACCGTCTTGTGCAGGGGTAATCAAACTGCGGCCCTCCAGATGTCCATGGACTACAATTCCCAGGAGTATTGTAGTCCATGGACATCTGGAGGTCCGCAGTTTTGACTACCCCTGGTCTTGTGTGTTGAGAACCAGCTTGGTATAATGATTAAAGAACGGCTGGCTCTAATCTGGAGGACCGGGTTTGATTCCCCATGCCTTCACATCCATCCAGATGGATAACCTCGAGCCAGTTCTCTAGGGGCTCTTCTCCCAGAGCAGTTCTGCCAAAGCTCTCTCAGCCCTACCTACCTTTCAGAATTCTGTTGTCAGGAGAGAAAGGAAAAGGTCCTTGTAAGCTGCTTTTGGGACTCCTCGGGGTAGTGAAAATCAGGGTACACAACACCAGCTCCTTTTTCTTCTTCTACCCTGAGTGTCAGCAGCTGTTGGCCTTCAAGCAGCAATAGGTCTTTCCTCATTCCTGAGGTCCCTTTTGAAGTGGAGACCCTTGGGGTTGTACCTGGGGTGTTCCGTGTACAAAGCATGGGTGTTACCATCATGCTGTCGCCCCCAGTTCCGCACCATGCATGGCTTAAGCGGCCTCAGATGACTGCATCCTTTCAAAAAAAAAAAAACTTACCCGGCTGTTCGTTGGCAGATGCTTGAAACTGAAAGTGGACAAGAACAAAATGGCGGCCACGTCGGGTGTGAAGAAAGCCATATTCGACCGCCTTTGCAGCCAGCTGGAGAAGATCGGCCAGCAAATCAGCCGTATGTATTTTCGCCCTTCCTGGCCCAGCCCCAGCTGTGGGTAGCAACAAAACGTAGCTTCAGAGGGGTGGCACCTTCCAAGCTGAGAAACTGCAGGCAAATAATCCTATGGGAGAGACGCCCACGTAGGTTTCCGTGTGTGTTTCAAGGAGTATATTTTGGATTTTTAGCCATGAAATGCTGACGCATTGCCAGAAAAACTATTTTTTTCCAAAGTGAGATGGAGCAAGAGGTGCTCCAAGAATGTGTCCGCCACCCATAAATATATATATATTTTAATGGTTACATTAGAAATAATTTTGTACGAAAGAATTGCTCCCCACTTTATCAGAAACACTTGAAAATCAGTTCATTGACTAACCGCTGCAGCCCTGCATAAAAGCCCTTTTTTCTTGTGGAGGAGGTCATTGTTTTGAAGTCCCCGGGCATCATAAACCTCAGTAAGGTGTTTGTCCCCCTTCTCTCCAAAGGAGAAAACATTCCACTGACCGTAGAGGAACAGAAACCCAAGAAGACGTTGTGGGAATGCCTTGAGAAGGAAGACGGTAAGTGTCCACGGCTTGTGTCTGCGGGTCATCCTCTGAGCCAGGCTGCTTATGAAGAAGCTCTAAGCCAGAGCTGGCCAAACTGTGACTGTCCAAGATGTCCATGGACTACAATTCCCATGAGCCCCTGCCTGCGTGTGCTTGCAGAGGCTCGTGGGAGTTGTAGTCTATGGGCATCTGAAGAGCCAGAGTGTGTCCACCCCTGCTCTTAAGTGCTGGCTCCTCTGGTTTAGTCCACGGGTTGAAAAATTCCTTCCCAGACAAAGCCTCCTTAGGCCCAGGGCCTCAATTGAAACCCATGCAGCTAAGCTTTCTCAGCTCGTCCTGGTCAGCGGTCTTGTCCACGCCCCCAACCAACCTCCTCCCACAGCAAACACCTACCCGGCACCCAAATCGCCTGGGCCGAGCTCGTCCCGCACCTCAGTTGCTCATTTGAACTCTGATCAGGGCAGAATGACCCGAGAAGGCGGAAAAAAAGTTCGTGAAGGATCAGTTGTGTTTGCGGTTAAGGCTGGGAGTGCCTCATTTCAGAGCCTCTTACTTTCCACGACAGCTGCGTCTGGAGCTGAAGTCAGAACGGCTCGCAAGCGTCCGAAAAGCACAGCTGCACCGGAAGACGATTACGAAGAATGGAAGCGGAGGATTCTGGAAAACGCCACTGAATCGCAGCAGGACGGCCCTGGATCTGGGCATGTCGGAGCACAGGAAGCTTCCGGGGTTTAACCTCAAAATATTTTTAGGTCGCTTGTTTTTAAAGACTTGTTAAAAGAACCGGTTTGTCATAACCTTCCCTGGCTCGATGCGGCCCCACATCCCTAAGTTGTTGGAAATCGCCTTGTCGGGGGAGATGCTTAGTTTTTAGTCTGTTGTGAAGCCTAGAACTGTGAGCCCCTCCGCATTACAAATTGCCCGGACAAACTTTTAACGCTTGAACCAAACTGCCTGATTTTATTTCTGAAACCTTCTCCGACACTTTTCAAAGTGCCTCGAGTTTCTGGTGCTTTAAGCAACCTGCTTCTCATGTGACCAGATGCTCCCTATTCAACCTAGAGAACATTGCCACAATTAGGATTCAGCGCTATTCAGTTAACTTTAGCCTTCTCGGCTTAGAAAGCAAGTGCTGTGTCACAGTTCTAACTGTTCTCTTGTTGAAGCAAAGTTTTCTATCATCCGTTGAATGTATTTCTGTTTATAAGAGGCTGGGAATTGGAACGTAATACTGGATATTGCAGGGATGGCCAAACTGGCTCTCCAGATGTCCGTGGACTACAATTACCATGAGCCCCTGCCATTGCTGGCAGGGGCTCATGGTAATTGTAGTCCACGGACATCTGGAGAGCCACAGTTTTAGCCACCCCTGGCAGATTGCCTGCAAATGTGAACGCAAGAACCAGCCAGCGAGTAGCTCTCTTGTCTAACTCTCCGATGACTAAAAGGAGATGACATTTGATACTAGAGAATTTTCAACCATACGATATTGGCTTCGAAACAATGGGCTACATTTTAAACCTTGTGCGTCCTTTCGGTGTTTTTAGCTTGCCTTAGCACCAGTGTTGCCTCTTTTGGAGAAACAATAATAAAATTGTACATTTTCATTTCCAGTTTGTTTTGTTTTGCAAATATCAGAGGTTCAGTGTTTAATTCGCCTTTCATGCTGCTAGTCCACAATGTCAGCATACCCCAAATGATTTTTTTTTTAAAGCATTGTGCAACCAAAATGACAATATGGCCTGCAGGCTCAGCAAGGGGGAGGGGAACCCTGCCACAAGGCATAGGGTCAGCGGGGGTAAATGAAAGCAGGGGCAAAGCACTATAGTACCGAAGAGTCAAAAGGGTGCTAAGAAGAGCCCATCTTTCCTGCTGTATCCTTCGTGCTGTTTTCACAGTGGATATCTGAGAACATTCCAGCACAATCACAACAAGAATTGTCCTCCCTTTTTCGAGAAGACCTTCCCACCATATGCTAAAAGTTCACAACCAGTACAAAATGCTTACTGTCCTTCAAAGGGGGGGGGGGGCGGGGGAGTTGAATTAAAGAAATGTGTATTTCAAGCTTCTCTTCCCGTGATGATTAGTCAAAGTTGAACGGGTTCCCTTCGAGAGAGGGAGGCCTGCTAGGCTGAAGGTGGAGCCTTGAGGATACTTTCAGCCAATGAGATGGAGAAGAATACAGACTTCTTGTCAAACGGGGAAGAAGGGGACTTGCAGGCTCGAATCAATCGAGTCCATTGCTTTTCTCCTCACGTGGGTTACGACGAGCTCTAAGACTGGCTCGGGAATCTCCTTAGACGGTTGGCAGCGGCAACCACGTAGAAATGCTTCTGCAAAAAAAAGGGGTGGTTTGTTATCCTCAACAAGCATCCTGACACCTTTCCCTTCCTCTTCCCACAACAGACACCCGGTGAGGTAAGTGGGGCTGGGAGAGCTCTGACAGAACTGCTCTGAGAGTACTGTGACTAGCCCAGGGTCGCCCAGCTGGCCACCTGTGGAGGAAGAGTAGGGAATCAAGCCCGGTTCTCCAGATTAGGGGCCACTGCTCTTAACCTACTCCATGCTGGCTCTCAAAAGAAGGGAGGCAGTGTGGGGGGGTTACTTTGGGGAGCTCAGAACAACATAAGTGGGGGTCAGTTCCGAGGTCATGCTCTGCTGGCACAGTGCAGCTTCACCTTCAACCCACCATCGCCCGCTAATCAGGTAATATCATGAAATGCACCCTAAGCCACAATTAATGAGCAAGTTGAGCCAATATTTAGCAAGATGTAATTGTGATCCCTTGGACTGCGAGGCAAACAAACCGGTCAGTCCTAGAGGAGACCAGCCCTGACTGCTCCTTGGAAGGCCAGATCCTGAAGATGAAACTCAGATACTTTGGCCACCTCATGAGAAGAAAGGACTCCCTGGTTGGTCTTGGAAGATGTCCCTGGATTCGAATCTAGCTGCCCTCAATGTCCAGTTTGATTCCTGTTTGCCACATCCTACTCAAAGCATCTTCTTTATCCCTGACCAAGTTAACCCAAGCAAGCCTGATCTCAGAAGCTAAGCAGTTCCACCTCAGAGGTAGTAGAGTGCAGTGGTCAGAGCACTGGGCCTCAGATCTGAATGACTTCACCCAGCCACGATGCTCTGCAGAGTGACCTTGAGCTGACCACGCACCCCCCACCTGACAGAGTTGATGTGAGGATAAAATAAAAGAGGAGATAATAAGCTGCTTTGGGGTACCCCCTGGGTAGAAACCTGGGGGATGCATCTCTAAACAAGCAAAGCATTCGGCAATTCCTGAAAATCATGAGGGAGAAACGCAGCACCAACTAAACAAAAGCCATCTCCAAAAAGTCCTGCAATTCAGGAAGTGGACCTTGGCTATTTTGGGCCATGTTGGATTCTCTTTTTACAGTTGCATCCCATCTTTCAGCCCCGGAGGGGGCTTGATAATCGCATCTCATGCTTGTTGCAGACTCTGTCCAAGAGCCGGTGTGTCATCCGCTTAAGTGGAGCTGCCCTCTGGTTTCATGGCAACCTTTTGAGGATTCAGAGCGTTGACATGATCGAGGCAGGGAACAGCAGCTGTCCGATGGTTGTAATTCTGACCATGAAGAGTGATCCTTCCCACAGGGGAAATGGTGACATTTCTTTCTTTGTACAGCAAATTCCTTCTTTTCTGGGGTTACCGTAGGGCAACTGGAACCCCCCCAAAATGAGAACTGTGCTGCGGGAGAATGTGCATTCTAATGGTTCTATATATGCTGCCCCAAGACGTCAGTGAGGGGCGGTATATAAATTGCATGCATAAATAAATAAACAATAGAACAATAGCCGGACCATAGCGAAAGCAAGCAGCCCCTGTCAGCTTTACCTTCCATTTTTTGTGGGTCATGTAACTCTGGAGCAAAAGCTGGGACTTCAAGCGGACCTTGGTCTTCTGAGCTTTGCCGGAAAGGTCCGTCAGCCATTCATGTTTCAGGCAGTTTGCTGCGCTTGTCCGCCCACTGAGAAGACAAGGAAAAGAGGGGACTGGTGAACAGGCAGCCTGGAAGGCAAGCATCACTGCGCCTGTCCATTGAGCCAAGTCACTGGAAAGAAACAGCGGGCATTTCCTTCTAACCGATCTGGAGCCCAAGGAAATGCTGGCATGAAATGTAAAAGCAGGTGCCAGACTTGCAGCATCCACGGAGAGACCATGTGGGGTCCGTACATGAGTGAGGAAGATGCAAGGGGGATATATCACAAGGCTGGGAATCCCTGGACAGAAATGGTGGGTGTAAGCAGGATCTTACCTATAAGCCAGGTGGCACCTAGGGAGGACTCTACGACTCACCTGGACCTCTTTAAGAGTTGAAGGACTATCGTCACCTTTGCCCCCGGGAATGCACTCCGTATTCATGCAGCATGCCTGGAAGTCTATTGTGTCATGGGAACACCTCTTGATTAATACCCCCCCCCCAAAAAAAAAGCCTGTTTATGTGGAAGTACCAGAGCAAAACACAGATTGGGGCAAACAGCAGAATGCTAGTCTTATGACACCTTCTTGTCTTTTCAGCCGAGCTCCTCCTGCAGGCATGAGATTGAAAATCAGCCACTGGTTCTGCCTGAAAGCTGTGCATATCCTGCTGGCTCAAAGTGCTGCAAAACTGCCGAAACGCCTTTTCCTTAACAAAATGTAGTATGACAACAGAGCAAAATATTGCTGGGAAAGACATCACAAGCCTTGAATAATTCAAGCAGGACTTTCTGAAGGGGCTACGGAGAGTATCTCACGTGGGAGGGAAAAAGGGAAACCTGTTCTGAGCACAGTTTTGAAGAAGAAGCCCCGTACCACTTTTCCTTCACCAGGAGTCTTGACACAAAGTCTTTTGCGTCTTCCGACACCTGCTCAAACGCTTCTGCGTCGAAATCCCAGCTGCAGTTCACAATGTAATTCATCGTCTCCGTGTCCGTTTCTCCAAGGAAGGGCGATAAACCGCTGAGCCTGAAGCAGCAAAAGGAAGATCCTGTGTAGAGATTCTTTTTGACCATTGCGAAACCCCAGAAACATTCTTTAGGCTTCAAAAAAACCCAGCAATGGCACCGTGAAGAAGATGGTGGGCAAGCACAGCTGTGGACACGCCCACCCCGGGCTCCTCCCCTTCCCACCCCCTCCAGGCCCATCATTGGTCATTTAAAAACATTAACTCCCACCCCTTCAGGAAACCCCTCCAGAGCCATCAAGAAACCCCAGGGTTTCACAAAGCCCTGGTTGGAAAATCCTGGTTTAGAGTGTTGGAGGTGGGTCTGTGGGACCCAGGTGCGAATCTGTACTCTGCCATGGGAGCTCACACAATGGCTGCCTTAAATAGCCTAATTTAGTAAACTGCAGTAAAAAAAAATCCTTAATATGAACAACAAAACCCCAGGAATATATTCCCCATAGTGGGGAAGTACTCCAAATGCCTCTGCACCTAGATAGGGTTGCCAGCTTTGGGTTGGGAAATACCTGGAGACTTTGGGGGTGGAGCCAGCTATGAGGGGAGGGGCTTCAGTGGAATATAATGCTGTGGAGTCCCCCCTCCAAAGAAGCCATTTTCTCCAGGGGATCTGCTCTCTGTCTCCTGGAAATGAGCTATGATTCCAGATCCCACCTGGGGATTAGCATCCTTACATTAGGTTTTTTACTGACAGGCTACCTTTCCTTAAGCAGGGCGCTGCCGGCATGCAGAAGAGAACATGCTGATGGATGTAGCTTTGTTATGGCTACATTCTAACATGTACACTCATTGTTTCCCCCCCTCCCAAACTAATTTTGCTCTCCAGGGGTCCGAATGTGCTTCAGGAGTAATTTTCAGCCTTCTGGCTATGAGGTATCAGCTTACAAAGGTTCTGTTGTCAGCACTCCCCCCTCCCTCCCTCCCTCCCTCCCTCCCGAAAGTTTACTCACAGCATGTACGCAATGACGCCCACGCTCCACATGTCCGTGGGGAATGACACAAAGTCGTAGTTCACCACTTCAGGAGCCAAGAATTCCGGCGTGCCGAAATTAACTTTCAGCTTCTCGCGAGGCTTGTACCTGGACCAGAAATGAGGAAAGGGTGACCTCAGCGAAGTATTCCTGCCAGAGGGCACCTTGACTATTCCCAAGCTACGGCATGGGTGTTCAAACTGTGGCCCTCCAGATGTCCATGGACTACAATTCCCATGAGCCCCTGCCAGCGAACGCGTTCGCTGGCAGGGGCTCATGGGAATTGTAGTCCATGGACATCTGGAGGGCCACAGTTTGGACACCCCTGAGCTACGGCATCTTTTCTTTGCCTTTCTGCCTGCCCAAGAGGGCTGGCTCAAGTGGAGATTTTGAACTGGATCCAGCCTTTGTAGCCTCCAACTTTCAGACCACCCTGAGTGCTCAAACGTGATGAGCCCCCTTCGCATGGGGTGCTGGCCCCATAGCACAGCTATATGGTTTGTCTGTGACTCCTATTGGATTTCAGTGGGTTGCCATACAGGCCTGCAGAGCCTGAGAAGGAAAAACTTAGAAGAGAAGTGCAGGGGAGAAAAAACAAAGAGTTTTACCTTCTTGCCAGTCCAAAATCGATTATTTTAATCTGGTTCCCAGTGCGATTCACGCAAAGGATATTCTCGGGCTGCAAAGAAAAGAGGTTACTGAGGTGACAGAGAACCAACGTGGCAAAGTGGTTAAGAGCGTCAGCCTCTAATCTGGAGAACCGGGTTTGATTCCCCACTCCTCCACAGGCAGCCAGCTGGGTGGCCTTGGGCCAGTCACAATTCTCTCAGAGCTCTCTCAGCCCCACCTCCCTCACAGAGTGTCTGTTGCGGGGAGAGGAAAGGAAGGCGATTGTGAGCCCCTTTGAGACTCCTTTGGGTAGTAAAAAGTGGGGTACAGATTCCAGCAAGGAGGAGAAAAGATGTCAGGCATCAGGGCATTCCCAGTTATAAGGCCACCAGGATGGCCCCACCTAGCCCACCTTTCATGACTCTCACGCACGGCCAGGTGAGCCTCACGTGGCCACAGAGCAAGCCAGCCAGAACCCCAGCTGAGCTGGCCACACCGCCTCTTATGTCTGGAGCCAGTCGTGGCAGCAATCTGAGGCCTGCTCACCGAGACAGCAGCCGTGTTTATCTGCAAAAGGTCAGATTAGAAACAAAACACCACACACACACACACACACTCCAACATTCTCCCTGCAGGTTGGGCTGAGTTCGAACACAGTCGTTTTAGTAGCTGAGCAAGAAGCCGAAACCCTCGGTCACCTTGAGGTCGAGGTGAAGGATATACTGTTGGTGGAGGTAGTGGATCCCTTCGCAGATCTGCTTGGTGAACAGGATGGCGTCCAGTTCAGTCAAATGGTAGTTTTCGTCCGTGATCCGGTCAAAAAGTTCGCCGCCGTCAACGCTAGCAGAGACAGAATGCAGGCGGGAAAATATGTTTTCAACACTACCTGGCTGAGTTGTTCTTCTTCCACTTTGTAGTTCTCAGAAGCCCTCACCTGGAGAGCCCAGGACAGATCGGGGAAACAAGGCAGGGTTGGCCCTGGTTAGAAATTGGATGGGAAACCCCTGAGGAAGTTGCTATGCAGAGGCAGGCAATGGCTGACAATAATCTCTGTTTAGCCTTTATAACCTTATGGGGCTGCCATATCTCTGCTGTGACTTGACAGCTGTTTCCATCTTTCCACATTTCTTGGAAATATACCCAAACAATACATAAATAAGAATAACCGTAGTAAAACATGGTCTAGTGCAGCCTTTCTCCACCTTTTTACCAGTGAGAAACCCCTGAAACATTCTTCAGGCTTTGAGAAACCCAGGAAGTGGCACAATAGTGCAGAATACGGCTGGGAAGCAGTGGTGCGGACACGCCCACCCGGGGCCCCTCCCCTTCCTGCCTCCTCCAGGCCCATCATTGGCCATTTCGGGAGGGGGTCGACATGACCGTATATGGTCATATCACCTAATAAATGTTCAACAAATGTTAACAATATACATAAAATTAATTAACATCCCATCCCTTCCTGGGTCATGAAGAAACCGCAGGGTTTTACAAAACTCTGGTTGAGAAAAGCCTGGCCTAGTGGTTAGACTGCCCAAAGGGGATTAGACACTCACTATTCCATGATTAAGGTGAGGTTGTTCTTGCCCTCAAAAGCGTCGTAAAGCTGGATCAAGTTGACGTGGTTGAGCTGGTTCATTATGTTTATCTCGTTTTTCACCTCTTCCTGAAACATTGGAGATTGAGGATATTTGTTAGCCCTCTCAACAACCTGCAGGATTCCTTGCTATCATCGTTGTCGCAGTACACAACAAGGAAAACAGCTGCCCCTGTCATTATCATGCTAAATGGAGCTCTCCCACCAGGCCAATGAAGCAGGCCCACCAACCGGAGCCTGGAGACCCCTCCCACCACCAAGGACATCTCACAGTTAGATGCTGAAGGTTGATGCGGAAGGCCGAACATGTTATTGCTTTGAACTCTACCATCAGAGGTACTGTGTGTTCTGAATTATTGTATGTTCAGAGGTAATGTGTGTTGTCAATGTTCAAAAAAATGATGTTCCCTGGAATGCACCACAAATTGCAACGCAAGCTGCCCTGAGTCGCAGGGGAGGGGGGTATCTAAATGTAATTGGGTGGGTGGATGGGTGGGTGGATGGATGGATGGATGGATGGATGGATGGATGGGTGGGTGGGTGGGTGGATGGACGGGACAGGCAATAGAATTCAAAGTACCATACAGGTAAAGGGGGAGCAGCAAACATCTTTGTTATGCAGTATGCTAATTCACTGTTCACCCTCTACCTGCATGTACAGACTGGCCATTCCCATTTCATTGCGTCTGAAGAAATTTGTGTGCACCCCAAAGCTTAGGCCTTGATGAAAATTCTTGTTGGCCTGCCCATTGGCAGCTTGCTTGCCATTCAGCTATGGTTCGTTGGAAGGAGTCGGGATCCCTCAGGGTACAGATGAGCCTTTGGGTTGGCCCATCAATGGCTTCTGTTGCTCCTAAGTATTGAGTTGGGATCCCAGCTGTCTTTTTCAAGGGCAGGATGGAGTTTCCTCACTTTCCCCTCCCACCCTAGCAGAAAATGCTGCTCCGGGAGGGTAGGGCACCCCGAGGGAGTGTGCAGTGGGAAGAAAGAATAGGCAGAAACAGCCAGGTCAGATCCTGCATAGTTACACACAGCGACGACCACGGTTCTGTCTTCATAATATGCCCAAAACAATCCGCGCCTTCCTTTATTTGGACAGCGGACCGGATCCTTACCCTTTCTTTAGCCGCTTTGACTTTGATGATCTTGGCCGCCAGACAGAGCCCCGTGGACTTTTCGGTGCATTTGTGGACTTCACCAAAACGCCCCCTGTTGACGGATTGGAGAAGACGCATGATGATGCCTAAAAGGAAAAGGACTTAGGGGGACGCCTAAGGGGCCTCTGCGGACGCCTCTGGAGGGGAACTATTCTTATCGTCGATTAAAAATAACCTGGTACAAAGCGGGCAGAATTGGGAGGTCAGGAGGAGCGCCCGAGCTCCTCTTTCTCCCAGCTTAGAGAGGATTATTCTTGATCTTTCCAGCCAGTTGTTCGGTGATTATGTTAAAATATTACCTCCTGCTTGTTTCCCCCCCATTTCACAGTGGGACAGCCGCCTAGCGCTGGCCTTCTTGGAGACCGTAGCTGTCCACGCCTCCCCTGGTGTCCTTCTGCAGGGCTTTAACCAAAGTTATATCTGTGCAGATATTG
Organism: Paroedura picta; assembly: GCF_049243985.1. Taxonomy (NCBI): domain Eukaryota; kingdom Metazoa; phylum Chordata; class Lepidosauria; order Squamata; family Gekkonidae; genus Paroedura; species Paroedura picta. The sequence continues at coordinate 33,690,018 of NC_135382.1, forward strand.
GGGAGGGGGGGGGTTGTTACTTGTCATTTGCTAAACGACACGGAAGCCAACAAGAAGAAGATCTCAATTTCTACAAGGGTGAAATCAATTCCTGGTTCCCACTTTCCAGAATTGGGAAACGGGTCTGGGTTCCTTCTGTTTCTATCTTGGGGGCCCCAAGTCTGCTCTCTGAAAATAACCGGTTTTAAAAAGCAAAACCCTTGCAAGGGCTTCAAACACAAGCCGTTTGTACTTTGGAATCTTTGGGGGATGCAGGAAAACATTTCGCTAAAAGCGACACAGCCAGACTCACCCTCCCAAGACTTCATGGTGGCAAATCGAAAAGGCCGTAGACACCTCGGTTTGCTTGACGCTGACGATGCGGTGCTCAAAGGGGGCCGGGGGCGGAGGGCTGTCGTCTGCAGGAGGAGAAAACAGCCATTTCATGCATTTACAGGGGCAACATGCAGCCTGCTTGCGTGTGGTTTGATTTCTTCCGCCCGCACATCGCAAGGGGAATGCATCAAAGCACAGCCGAACACATTAGCTAAGTGCATAGCGTAAGAGACACCGGCTTTTCCAGTGGCTTCAAAGTATTTCCAAGGAAATGTATCCCAGAACAAGGAAAGGAAGCCCAGAGAGACCTGCCTCTCTGCACATGCATGCAAATGTAATAATAATTCCACTGAGTTTTAAAGTGCTTTGGAGCGCTCCTTGCACGGTATTAAACGGATTAACTGACTCCGCTGGAAGGAGCACAGCAGTGAAATTCTTGAATCCAAAATCCTGCCCTGTATGAAAACAGCCAAACGGCCAGACCTGCTGAAGAGGTTAGATTCTCTACTTATTTGGGTGTTCCAACCCCGGGGGATGCAAGAGAAAATAAACTTGGGAAATTAACTAAAGGAGAAAATCTTTCCAAGATTCTGATGAGGACCAAGCCCCACCTCTGTGATCAGTAAAACCTCACCCTGGTTGGACCTTTATCCATGGCTCAGGGGATAAACCATTCACTTTACGTGTCAAAGGTCCTGGGTTCAATCCCTGGCCTCTCTGGTTTTAAAAAGATGTGAAAGACTTTGAATTGGGTTAGGTATTCCAGGCCCATCCATCCCAGGACACTGGTGGGTGATGGGGTGGGTAGGGCTTTGTGCACCCCAAAAAACAGTATAACTTTGCATATCGAATAAACAATCCCCGCATGTAGAAAGCTAGAGAGAAGGGTGGCCCTTTCCCTGACATGCTAGGTTTCTAACTGCAGGCAATATTTTCTTTTGGAGAAGAGTGCTCAGTCATATATGTCCCACCTGCAGTCTGAAGCAGTGCAGTCCGAAAACAGAGCTACTGCCTAGCAACTAGTCCCTGGGGTTTTCAGGGAGGGGGGTCAGTGGAGCCAATTTCAAACAAGCAGTAGCTTTGTGAACAGGTATTCTTGCCAATTACTTACCAACGATCACTTCTTCCCTTTTACCAGCTTCTACTAAGGCAACATTTTGGGATGGTTTCCCCGCAGGCTGGCCAGATCCGCTTTCCTGGTCTGTTGGAGATGGGCCACCAGATTCTACAGTCTCCAGTTTGCCATCATTTTTAGAGTCTTTCTTCGTCGTTGATGCTTCTTTGGGCCTTTTCATTGTGGCCCCTGGATCTTTCCCCGCATCCTTAGCAACGGCGCCCACGGCCTTGCCTTTTAGCTCTCCTTTCTCTTCAGCCTTCGCAAATGGCTTTTGGTCTGCCAGCTTCAGCGTCCGTTCGCCTTGCTTATCGGAAAGCTTGGCCCCTTTTCCACCCGGAGAGGGATCGATCCTGCCGCTCTTAGACACCGGCTTACCTTTACAAGGCTCTGGGCAACGTTTGGCACCTTCACCTGCTGGAGGGGGAGGCTGAGGGATGGGAACTCGGACGCTTTTACCAGCATGGCCTCCTCCGACATTTCTGTCTTGGCTCTTCAGGGGCCCCTGTCGGGCATCGCTGCCTTGCACGTTGACGGAAATCCTGCAAAGCAAACATATCTCAGCTCGGAGAGCACCGTCATTGCCCCGGGAAATCCTGAGGGGTGCAGCTGTGGCCTTCTCCAGATGTTCCCCCCACACACACACACGCCCTGCTTTGCACCCTTTCCAGTTGCATGGCACTCCCATTCATCATAGCATGAAAGGGCAGGATCGAGAAGCCATCCAACACAAGTTTTAAACTGGCAGTGAGAGTTTCTAGGCTGCAGGCAGGCAACTTGGTCCTCTGAAATGTTACTATTATATATATACTATAATGCTATAATCGTACTTTGGTTTCAAGGGACCAGGTTGTAGCCTGTCGATCCATTCAGCTAGAAGAGGGGCCTTCATATGGAGGGAAATTTTATCATTCCCCCCCCCATCTTTCTCCCCAATGCAGTTTACAGCATTGTACTCCTCACTTCTGTTTTCTTCTCACAACCACCTTGCGAGGTAGGCTTGGCTGGAGAAACTGGCCACGTCAGAAGACGGACTCTGTATTGGGGGTGGCCAAACTGTGGGTCTCCAGATGTCCATGGACTACAGTTCCCATGAGCCCTTGCCAATTGACCATGCTGACAGGGGCTTATGGTTATTGTAGTCCATGGACATCTGGAGACCCACAGTTTGGCCATCCCTGCTCTACGGCATTGTACCATGCTGAGGTCTCCCCCTCCCTCAACCCAACCTTAAGCAGGCTCTGCCCCCCCCCCACACACCAGAAAAAAAAAATCTCAACCCAGAGTTGGCAACCCTAAACTCTTGCTGGTCTCTAAGTTGTTACTAGACTCAAACTGGACAGTAACATGATGACATTTCTCTGTCATTTCTTCTAGCAGAGATATTTCTTTTTGACTGCAGCTATACTCTAAGAAGACACAAGGGTGATAATCTTGAGGACCGGGTGATACAAGCGTGTCCCTACTTCTCTCTATGAAATGAAGGAGCCATGTAGGGGATCGTGCAGAGAGGCAGCAGGCAACCTCCTCTAGATATGCAAGTCTTTTCAATGTATTTCTCACAGCATAAGCCTGCAAACTACAGACTTAGTGTATCAAGGCAAGAAGCCTGTCACAGCCCAGGCCTCTTGAGCAAAGCCATCAGAGCAGGCACCAGAACCACCTGGGCACAGGTGCTACCTGTGCACCACCTGGGCCCAGCAGCCGGGATCCAGCCCTGATTCCCATGGCTGTCAGTGATGAACTCCGACAGGTCTGGAAAACCGCATCACCCATTCAGGGGAGCCAGATTCCGATGGGGTTTTTCTCCCTCTGCTGGACGTAAGTGGAACCCAACCTAGCCCAGACATTTGGTATTTGCTGTTTCTCGCGTTCAACATCCGATGCCGAACACAAAATCTTTGTGCCCTGCATTTCCGCCCATCCTGGCACACTGCTGCTTCCACCCCCCTCCAAAGATCTCGCCTTCCCGATTTGGAAAGCTCAAAGACACATCGATACCTCGTCTGTATAACTTCCTCGCCAGGCTTGGAAGCGGAGGGCACAGCTCTCTGAGTTGGAGACATGAACTCAGAAGCCTCTTGTTTACTTTCCGTGGGCTTTGGATTGACAGTCTGCGTTGGAGGATCTTCCAGACCTGAAGCTCTGCCTGTATTCTCCGGTCCTGGCGGGCCGCTTCCGCCGATGCAGCAAAGACTGTCGTTTTGGTCCAGGGCTCCGATGACCACGTCTTTTTGCTGTTGGCAACCCAAAGTTTCTGTGGTTTCACCCTGGGCCGTCCTTTCTTTCCTGCATGGACCGGAGTCAGCTTTGGAAAGGTCTGTCCCAGCTGAGTTCATCTTTTCGCATCCTCCCACAGGTTCATCCAACTTTTTCTGCCTTTTGTCGTCTAAAGTGAGAATTGCATTCATGACAGGAAGAGCATTAGCATGGACAGGTGAGGCTGAGAGCTCTGAGAGAACTGGGGATGGCCCAAGGTCACCCAGCAGGCCTCCTGTGTCTCAAAGCGGCTTACAGTCGCCTTCCCTTCCTCTCCCCCCAACAGACACCCTGTGAGGGAAGTGGGGCTGAGAGGCTAATTCTGTTAGTTAAATTTTTAAAAGATTAAATAGAGAGAGAGAGTCCTGTCCGTTTTTATTTTCAGTCTAGAGCAGGAGTAGTCAAACTGCGGCCCTACAGATGTCCATGGACTACAATTCCCACGAGCCCCTGCCAGCATTCGCTGGCAGGGGCTCATGGGAATTGTAGTCCATGGACATCTGGAGGGCCGCAGTTTGACTACCCCTGCTCTAGAGTTTTGTTCCTGTCCTGCTCAAAGGAATTACATCACAGTTTTTCCCTTTGCAAGTTGCAACTGGTGTCTTCTTACGCGAAGGAAAAAACGGGGGGGGGGAGGTCCCACCTCCCTCTGTAAGTAGCACCCCCCCAGTCAGGAACTAAACCTCGGCATTCCTCAAGCTATCTCTATCGTCCCCAAAGTGCCCTTAAATGTCAGAACAATACCTTCCAAGGAATTCTTGCCTTCGGCTTGGATGCCTTTCTCGCCGGGGACATGCTTCCCTTTCAACGCTTTCTCTTCTGGTTTGTCTTTCGTCTAAGGAACAGAACCCAGAGGAAAATTCAGCTTTCGTTAGTCAAAATGCCTCTTGGAAGCAAACAGGCAAGGCTTGAACCTGTTCTGGGGACTGCCCTTCAGGAAAAAAAAACAAAAGCACTTAAAATGGACATGGGTGGGTTAATTGATTGACTTTGATAATTGATTGACTTTCTCCCTGGAACTTAGAATTGCTGAACTGGAGACACTGTGGTGAAAGGAACAATGCAGTAAAGGTCAGCATAATTCATATAATAATGGCATACATCTGGACATCTGCACCGGATCTGCCGTCGGCAGAAGACGGGTTCCAGTCAGTCAACAGTCTTCCAGCAGTAGGAACCCTTGCCTTCAGTGGAAGATGCCTCAGTCTCAGGTTGCCAACTCTGATTTGGGAAAGCCCTGGAGAGCTGGGATGGATGCTAGGGAAAGCAAGGTTTGAGGAGGCAAGGGATCTGAGGGGGTATAGAGCTCATGCCCCAGAACAGCCATTGTCCTCCAGGGAAAGTGAATTCCTGTGGTCTCCTGTTGTGATTGCTGGATGTCTTCAGGTACCACCTGAAGGTTCTGGAGAAGAAAAAAAGCCGATGTGGATGGGTACAAGTTCAATAAGTTCCTCTTTGTTAAGTAACAATGAGAGCCAGATTATCACTCATCGTGATTTGACTTGGATTATCACACGTTTCCAGGGTAACCGCTTCCCTCAGTAGCTCCCAACACTTATTTCTAATCAATCAATTTACACCTTACAAGTTGTCTTTTCACAATAGTATACAACGCTTTTGCATATCAGTATGGAGGATTTTGCATGGCAGTCATCAGTGTCTTTTGGGGGACCCACAAAACACATAGACGGTTGCTGCATGGGATCCTCCATCTACCATTAGAACCTTCTCAGCCTACGATCCCTGATAGGGTCGCTGTGAGGATGCAACAGAGGAGAAGAGAACAACATAAGCTGCTTTGGGTCCCCATTAGGTAAAGGTAAAGGTATCCCCTGTGCAAGCACCGAGTCATGTCTGACCCTTGGGGTGACGCCCTCTAGCGTTTTCATGGCAGACTCAATACGGGGTGGTTTGCCAGGGCCTTCCCCAGTCATTACCATTTATTCATTACCCCAGTCAAACGGTAATGACTGGGTCCTCATTAGGAGGTGTACAAATTAATAAAACAGTTAATAAGATACAAAAATACCGAGTCACTAACCTCCTCTAGGATTTCAACCGGGCTCCCTTTCTTCCAAGGAACGCCACCCTTCAGAATGAAATCTATCACTTTGGAATCCTTTAGCATTTCTGCCAAGTATTTAACAAGTTTATCTACTGAGTCCACTATTCTCTCCACCTTTTCCAACCTCTCCCCGTACTTCATGTCGTCTTGATGCACCATTTTCATCAGCTTCAAAACCTCAGAGCACATCTTTTGGGTCTCCGTCAACGGAGCCCCGTCCTCTGCTTTCACCCCCCATTTTGCTCCACCGGTTGGATCGCCACATGCTCGTGATGCAGTGGCCTTCTGAAGACCTTTCCCCAAGTGGTCAAGCCCACGATCGACCCTCTGCAGCTTTCCCGTCACGTCTTCTTGGAAATGCAGCAACTTGTCGACTTTTTCGTTCAGGAGGTTCAGTTTTTCGTCCATCGCGCTCGAGAAATCTTTTCCGGACACGGTGTTGCCTTCAGACATGACGCGGGGAGAAGATTAGGCTGTGTCCCTCTTACATGGGAGGGCCGCCCTCTGACAAGTCCATCGCCCTGAATCTCTTTGGAATGAAAGGGAAATTCTGGAACGTTCCGGGAGGGTGTTGTTGATTAGCCGCGATGCGGAACGCGAGTCTGCGGTTTGGCGGTTATGTATTATCTTGTTTTCTTACAGGGTGCTCATCGTGGCCAGGGTAATTTAGCGGTGGGCTTGAAGAGGGGTTATTTTTTCCCCCACCCTTCTCCCCGCCATGCTTCTTGACGTCACAGAACCATTTAAAATTCTTTTCTCAAGAGGCTGATGAAAACCAGCCATCTTCAGAATTGGCAAAGGCCGCGGGGAAGAGGGGAAGGGTCAGATTTCGATCGGGTTTTCCACTCAGCAGAGATGACCAATGATCAAAACGACCCTCACGGAAAAATATTATCGACTGTCACTAGAGAAACGTATAAAAACTGGGCCTGGTGTTGTCCCACACAAATGCATACACAATGTTCTCCTCTCTCTTTCTCACACACACACACACACACACACACACTTGTTGTGCTCCAGGTTGGCTGGCAGTTGGGTTTTAAAAATAGAGCGCCATGACAGTGATATGAAGTACATATCTAGTACCAGCCTGCCTTTGTCAACAACTCAAACGAAATTCTTCCGTCGGTGCCAAGAGAGCCCCCGTTGTTAAAAAAAAAAAAAAATCCACAAGATGTCAAATCAAAATTGTTTCCACAATTAACAGCAAAATCATTAATCCTGCCCTCTTCGAAAAAAGGATTTGCTGTTCAGACAGAGGGGTTTTCCGACCGGTTATTTCTGAAGGGCATCGGTGCCCATGATATTTGCGGGGTGGTGAGGTGGGGGATTGAACACGTGTTCATGTGAACCAATGTTTTCAGGACTTTCACGGAGAATGTTCAAAAGGACACTGTTTCTGGGCCACATTTAAGGACTGTCCTCCACCCCCTCCCCTTATAGCAGGGGTAGTCAAACTGCAGCCCTCCAGATGCCCATGGACTACAATTCCCATGAGCCCCTGCCAGCATTCGCTGGCAGGGGCTCATGCGAACTGTAGTCCATGGGCATCTGGAGGGCCGCAGTTTGACTACCCCTGTCTTAGAGAATCCCATGCGGCCAGAAATAGCCTCCTCAGAACAAGAAAATCATGTTTTTAGGTACTTTAACCACAAGAACTTGGGGGGGGGGGGGCTGAAAGGCATTTCCCACATTTCCAAACAGGTGCTTTAGGATGCTTAGGGCTGATCCTGCGTTGAACAGGGGGTTGGACTAGATGGCCTGTATGGCCCCTTCCAACTCTATGATTCTATGATTCTATGAAACAGTAGCTACCAAATGCTACAGAAAGAGGGAAATCAGTTGTGGAGCATCCTTCAGGGTAGACATGCGGTGCGCTCTGAAAAACACCTTTCTCAAGAAATGCGGAGAAACCGGTCCATTTTAAGAAGAGGCCAGTTGAAGAGTTGCAGTTAATTGCGTCTGTCGGTTCCCACTTAGGGTTGAACTAAAACTCGCTGGCACCATTCATTGTACAGTTGCCAACCTCCAGTTAGTGGCTGCAGATCTCCCACTGTTACAACCAACCTCCAGGTGGCAGAGATCGGTTTGCCTGGAGAAAATGGCCACTTTGGAAGGTGGGCTCTAGTCCTGCCCTCCTTAGGCGACATCCCAAAACTTGCAGGTATTTTGCAGCCTCTTAACTAGCAACCCTAATTCGTTATAATGCTATTGAATTTACTTCAGTGCAAATGCCAAACTGCAGAGATCGAGGTCCCTGCATTCAGAAACATGGAAGATTTGGGGTTTTTTTTTCTCCTAACAGAAATTTTCCGCACCAGCAGATAACATTCAAAATCACAGTCTGGGATGTATTTGAACACGGGGCACCTCTTCCAAGCATGCCCTGAGCGGAAGGCCAGAAACCCATTCCCCAAAATCGATGCCATTGTTTGTCAGAGGACAACCCAACAACTGCATCCGTGTGTGAGCGTGCGTGGGCGTCCTTTTTGTTCCGTTTTAGTTGTAGAAATTGAAAGCCCCCTGGAAATAGCGTTGCCAAGCTGAGAAATATCTAGCGATTTTGGGAGCGGAGCCCATGTACCTCTGAGTGCCCAGGTGTCACGTCTTTGACTTCCCAACCCAGAGCTGGCAACCCAACGCTAATCGCTGCCAAAGAAACCATGCCAAAATATTTCAGAGTCTGCGGAGCAATGGTTGCAAAGGAAAGCCTGCATTCCCCAATGGCCAAAGCTGAACGAGTAACCCCTTCAGGGGAAGGACGGGGGTCTCGAAGCAAGAAGAGAAGCAGTGATTCCGGGCCCCAGGCTGCTGCCCTGGAATGCCGTCGGGTTAATCCGGCCTGTGCATTCCACATCTCTCCGGCCCCATGTGCCTTTCATGCCTCTTGCTTGTTCGCCTCAATACCAGTGGGAAGGTTTCCACCGGGCCATGCCCAGTTCCAGCCAGCCAGCCACCCACCCCTCCTCGGCCAAGCTGGGAGCCGCACCGCAAACAATCTTGCCAAGTCAGCGTCCCTCGGACAGCCTGGGCTCCCGCAACAATCATCTCCGGCATGCTCATCTGCCAATTTAGATCTCGGTGACATTTTCATTTGACGTCATTCGCACGTACGAGAATAATTTATCGGTCGGGGAAAACAGGCGTTGGTAGCTGAGGCTCAGCACTCTGTAAAGAATGGCTGGCAGGCAGGCTTGCCAACTCCGGGTTCGGAAAGACCTGGAGATTTGGGGGTGGGGTCTGGGAGGGCGGGGTTTAGGGAGGGGAGGGACCTCGGTAGGGTCCGCCTTCCAGAGCAGCCATTTCCTCTGGCAGAAGTGGAATAAGTAAGCAATTGAGGCAGTCTGAAGATCAGCTATAATCCCAGGAGATCTCCAGCTCTCAGGTGGAGGTTAGCAACCCTGTGGGCTGGAATGCACGACCTGGATGGCCCAGGTAAGCCCGCTCCCATCACATCTCAAAATCTAAGTAGAGTCGGATCTGTCTAGAACTTGGAAAAGCAACCTCCAAAGAATTTCAGGGTCATAGGATGTAGGCAAGCCATGGAACACCACCTCCAATCGTCTCTTGTCTGGCTGCCAGATAATCTTAGGGTCTCCTGGCTGAATCACCCACATGCCATACGATCAATAAGGAAAAGGTCAATGGGCAAAGTCAGAAGTTTATACCAGACTCAGCCAGAACGTGGCTGAGGATGGAGATAGACATTGCATTTCTGTGACCATTTGCGTACAAACACCCCCCTTGGCTATAACAACCCCATGATATTAGAATCATAGAAGAATAGAGTTGGAAGGGACCTCCTGGGTTACCAACTGCTGGCTGGGAGATTCCTGGAGATCTGGAGGGACCTTAACTAGGGAGAAGGCCATAGACTCCACCCCCCCCCCCCAAAGAAGCCATTTTCTCCAGGCGAAATGATTCCCATAATCTGGTGCTCTGCTGTAATTCCTGGAGATCAGCAACCCTCTCCCCATGCCGTAAACACACACAGTTATTTGTCGACAAGTGGCTTAACCAGACCATGCCAACTCTCAGGTTGGTTCATGCATGTAAGGACATCCGGTGGCGGAAAGCCACGAGGGTCACATGGACGAAACCTCTGCAGGCTGTAGGTGGAGGATCCTGTTTTGGAATGGCTGTTTTTTAAAAAAGAAATTACCAATGTGACCACATCAAATAAAGCCAGGAAGGAGTCAGCAAGCAGCAGCAGAAGAAGAAGATGAGGAAAAAGAGCTGATTTTAAACACCGCTTTTCACTACTCGAAGGAGTCTCAAAGTGGCTTATAGTCGCCTTCCCTTCTTCTCCCCTCTACAGACACCCTGGGAGGTAGGTGGGGCTGAATGAGAGAACAGTGATGGGCCAAGGCCATCCAGCAGGTCTCATCCGTCTCAAAGCAGTTAACAATCACCTTCCGTTCCGCTCCCCACAACAGACATCCTGGGAGATAAGTGGGGCAGAGAGAGCTCTGAGAGAACTGTGACTGGCTGCATATGGAGGAGGAGTGGGGAATCAAACCAAGTTCTCCAGATTAGAGGGTGCCGCTCTAAACCATGCTGGCTTTCTAGAAGATGCTGTCACCAAGAAACCCCTCTTTCCTCTGGTGTAAAGGCTGGGGCAGAAAAAAGGCACCTGTCGATCTCAACATATAGTCAGGAATGTAAAGTCCCATCCATGTAGGCAAGCATCTGAACGGAAGATATCGCAGTTGGAGCTGGGAGCTGGTACAGCTTAGCCAGTAACAGCATGTCCTGGGTTCAAATCACTTCTGCTTTAGGGAAGCCAGTCTGCTTCTCAACTTCACTTGCTCGGTCAGCCTACCTTGCAGGGCTTACAATAATGCACATCAGTGCTCCAAACCATAAGTAGTGGTGTTGACCATCCATAACACTGGGCCGATAAACAGTAAAACAGATAAACAGCCGTAGGGAAGGGCGGTATAAAAATATAAATATAAATAAATAAATAAAAGGGCCCCAAAGGCGAGCTTAAAGTAGTCTAGCAATGGCAGCCAGCCCATCAAAAGAACGCCGACAACAGACAACAATAAAGTTGTGTGTTTAGATCTCCCTCCAGCTAAAAAAAAACAAACAAACCCTAGAATGCCACAATAGACATCCTGAGAGATAAATGGAGCAGAAAGAGCTCTGAGAGAACTGTGACTGGCCCAAGGCCACCCAGCCGGCTGCATAAGGAGGAGGAGTGGGGAATCAAACCCAGCTCTCCAGATTGAATACATTCACAGAGGTCTCATATAGGGATATCAGCCTGCAGGTGGGACCTGGAGATCCCTTGGAATTCCAGCTCATCTCCAGAATACAGAGAGCAGCTCCCCTGGAGAAAAATGTAGTCTTTGCAGGATGGGCTCTGGCATTGCACCCCACAGAGGTCCCCGTCTTCCCAGGCTCCATCCCCAATTCTCCAGGGGGTTCTCAACCGGGGTCTGGCAACCCTCACCCCCCCCCATCCTCCGCCGGTGGGCAGGGGGGACCCGGCCACCCTCGTCCCATCCCAGGCCCCCGTTGCGTATCTGCCATCCAATCCCGAATATCGTCCGTGCCAGTGTCAATACCAAACCCTTCCCAAAGAAACATATCCCCTTACCGCAAACTTCTTGACGTAGTCGGAGACGCAGGATCCCCCCATGCTCAAACGGAGCGACTTGTGCGGCGCGGAGCCTTGGTACAACGTCCCCATGTTCCCCTTCCCCTAGCTGGGCAAGCCGCCGGGGCCTCCGGCAGCCGGACACTGAATTCCAGACGCAAGCCTCATGGACCCTGCCAGAAGAGGCATTCCACCTTATCTGCTCCGAGACCCCCGCATCCCAGTCACTTGCTTATCTCCCCCCACCTCCTGGCTCCTATCTGGATCCCTGCCGCTCACTTCCTGAATGGCAGATAAAGGCTGCCGTGCAAATTGGACGCGCTGAGATGTCTAGAACTCTGGAGAGAGGCCCTGTTTTGTCACCCGCTTCCCTTTCGGGGGCTCGGTTATCGAGCCCGGGAAAGAAACCGGGCTGGGAGCTTGGCTTCCATGGGGAGACCAGACCACTGGCTTGGCCCGGTACGCCCAGTAGACAGAATATGTATTAAATACTCGCAGGGTAGGTAAGTCCCTGCCCACCCGTGCCGCTGTGGTTTCTGGATGGCCATCGCTTTCTGGGTGTCTCCTCCCCGCCGGGGGGCTAACAGGGGGGGAGGGAAGTTGGAAATTAGGAAAGAGGAATGCCTGACCCGGCCAAAGGTGGCCTGATCTCATCCCACCTCAGAAGCGAAGCAAGGTCGGCCCTGGCCAGTACTTGGATGGGAGACCCACCTCGCAAGGCCAGCGTTGCTGTTCATAAGCAGGCAAGGGCAGGTTGCCTCCGTTTGCCTCTTGGCTTAAAAACCCCTTGAAGGGCCGATGCAAACCAGCTGCAACCTGACTGTGGGATTGTAAGCCGCTTTGAGACTTCTTTGGTTAGTAAAAAGCGGGGTACAAAACCGCCCAGCTTTTCTCTCCTGGCCTGTTTTGTAAGCCGCTTTGAGACTTCTTTGGTTAGTAAAAAGCGGGGTACAAAACCGCCCAGCTTTTCTCTCCTTTTCTTGCAAGAAAGCACAGCCAAACTCAACCTTCTCCATAACTAACTTAATATTTCATCCTCTCTCTCTCTCTCTCTGTGTGTTCAGATTTTTAGGGGTATCCAGTCCAGCTTTTACGCTCCCTCTCCAAAAGCAATGGCTAACAAGCACACTCCGTTTAACTTCCCAATACGGAACGACCATCACATACTTGGCTAAAGGAACCTTATTCTGTGAAGGTTCAAGGGGGTGGCAGATGACAGTGAAAGAGCGATAGGGTTGTGAGTGTCCATCCCCGGTTTCTCGAGAGCCACTGCCAAATCCCTGCGGCTTCTAAAACGCGTTCTCTAAAGAAAGCCCTGCGGACACCAATAGGACACTGGTGGACTCGTACCGTACCTTCCATCCACGCACCAACGTCGACCTGGAAACCAGCATGTAGCAGTTCCTTGGTGGGCCACCAAGAGCCGGAAAGCGAGGCAGCCCTGGGAGGAAAGAGGATCATGGAAGAATCTTCGAGGCCACCAGGGTGCCAATCGGAAAGGAGAAAGCAGGAGGCATGGGTACTTAGGGATCAGCCACCGTCTCCTGCATTGTCCAGCATTGTCCAGGCAGCAGTGATTCTCCACTCTCTCTGCGTCAGAGCAAGCATATTTCTCCAGGGGTTTCCCTTGTAGGGGGGGGGGGATTAAACGGAAAGGTCAGGGCCCCCCCCTCCCTGGCAAATCCCCTCCCATCTCTAATGGATGTTTACTTTTCTCTCCTGCTTGTCTTTCTCACAAGGAGGAATTCTGCCAGGGCCAAAAACAGCGTCCATGTAAAATCCTTCCTTGCGCTTTTGTGCCAGAGAGGTGACCTCACGCCCAGCCAGGCTGGTTCTGTTAGGAAGGAAAGAGGGAAATGAACCACCCAATGCCAGGGCAATGGCTGCCCTTGGCCGATGACCAGATGACCTTTCTTCCAGAAACAGAGCCAGCGTGGCATTGTGGTTAAAAGCAGCAGCATCTAATCGGGCGAGCCAGGTCTGATTCCCCGCTCCTCCGCATGCAGCCAGCTGGGGGACCTTGGGCTAGTCACAGGGCTGTTAGAGGTCTTCTCACCGAATAGTTCTCTCAGAGCTCTCTCAGCCTCACCTCCCTCACAGGGTGTCTGTTGTGGGGAGAGGAAGGGAAGGCAATTGTAAGCTGCTTTGAGACTCCTTCAGTTAGAGAAAAGCGGCATATAAGAACCAACTGCTTCTTCAGTAATATCAGGGCTCTCTCAGCCTCACCCACCTCACAGGGTGTCTGTTGTGGGGAGAGGAAGGGAAGGTGATTGTATGCCCGACAGAATAGCAACAAGGTCCCCACTCCCGCACTTGAGCCTTCCATCAACCCTGCAAGGTAGGTTAGGCAGTGGTAAGTAGCTGGCCCAAGGTCAGCCAGTGAGCTTTCTAGCTGCAGGAAGGAGGGGGAGATTCGCGCTCAAGTCTTCCCACTGCCAGTCCATCATCTAACCCAGCCTTTCTCAACTTTTTTTAGCGTTGATAAAGCCCTAAAGCATTCAGGCTTTGCAAAACCTCATAAGTAGTGCAATCATGCAGCATATGGTTGGGAAGCAGAGCTGTGGACATCACTGGCCATTTGGCGAAGGGGTTTGACATGACCATATATGGTCCTATCTCCCGATAAATGCTTAACAAATTTAAAAAATAGATTAAAAGTTAACTAACTCCCACCCGTTCGGGAAACCCTTCCAGGGCTGCCAAAAAACCCTGGTTGAAAAAGCCTATTCTAACCTTTATGCTGAAATGCAGCTCAATGAAGATATAAACACATTCTCCAGCAAGTTCTTGTATTAAAAGAATCCCTCTCCAACTAGGTTAAGCCAGTGATCTATTTATAGCTCGTGCCGGGATCGAGAGACAAAGAGCCCAATTCAGAGTGCCGGATAATGAGAAAATAGGTTTTTTGAAAGAGTTCGAGGGACCCAAAGTGGAAACGCCAGCTGGCATTCCTATCGCATTACAAGCCCCACTGGTAAAAGAACAGAAAAACAGTTACTTCCTATCTCCAGGGACTTGGCCAGTTAGGAAGTCACTTCCCTGCGCTGGAAGTCATTTCAAAGGCCATCAGCTCATTTTCACAGCGCCACGGTCCCTGGGAGATGCTTTCTTTGCTAAGTGTTATAGCTGCTAAAGTGGAAATGCTGGCTCTAAGGAATTCCTCCCCCCCCCCTTCCCGGGGTCTTTCTGCAAAGCCAAAGACGCCACACTGACATTTTAACAGAAGCGCCTTTTCCAATCAATCTGCCCAACGTTCTGTACTATTTCTATCTCACCGGTCCCTCCGCCCCCCTTTTGATTGACAGATCTACCAGATAGCAGAGGTTCCCAGACTCCTCGAAACTGCAGAGCGAGCTACAATTCAGCAGACAGCAGGACAATACGGCCCTGACCTGGATAGCCCAAGCTAGCCTGAGTACATTTGAGGCTGTTGCAGAAAAAGCCAACAGGAGACTCATGGCTTGTGAAAGACCAGGGAAATTTGTGCATGTTTTGTCCCCTGGCCCGGACGGCCTAGATTAGTCCAATCTCATCCGATTTCAGAAGCTAAGGAGAGTCATCCCGATTTAGTGCTTGGATGGGAGACCACCAAGGAAGACGCGGTGAGGAAGAAGCAGGCAACGGCCAACCCAACTCTGAACGTCTCATGCCTCAAACACCGTAGGGCAGGGGTAGTCAAACTGCGGCCCTCCAGATGTCCATGGACTACAATTCCCAGAAGCCCCTGCCAGCATTCGCTGGCAGGGGCTCCTGGGAATTGTAATCCATGGACATCTGGAGGGCCACAGTTTGACTACCCCTGCCGTAAGGGGTCACCATAAGTCAGCTGCAACCTGACTTGGCATTTTGTATACAGGCACGTTCACACTTCGGTAGTCCATGTCGGCTGCATGCCATAATAGATCAGTAACAGGTCAGATTCTAAAGCAGGGATGGCCAAATTGCGGTTCTCCAGATGTTCTTGGACTATGAATCCCATGAGCCCCTGCCAGCACCAAAATTTGGTTCCAGCGGCACCTTAAAAACCAACCGAGTTCTGTTCAAGATAGAAGCTTTTTGTGGTGCAAGCACTTTGCCAACTCCTCTTCCTCCAGGAGAGCTGCCATTTCGGGGTGGCCTCTCACCTGTGGAACGGCTGCCTTCCTTCTTAATGCTCACCTAGAGCTAAACGAGGGAGCACGCACAAGTCAATTATGGGGTAATGCATCAGGGCGCATGATGTACACAGAAGGGAGCCTGGCATGGTTTCCTAGGCAGAGAGCTGCCTTCTCTGCTTGTAAGGAGATGTATGAGGGTGTAGGGTTGGGGAGGAAGCTAATTTAAAGACCTGGGGGATTTTGCTGCAAGCTTTTGCCGGCCGTGCTTATAACTGGCAACTGAATCACAGCTGGAGCGGTGCACGCTCTCTCTCCCCATTGTACACAAGAGGCTGGCGACAATGCTCCTTGGGAGCGTGTCTGGGTTAATCAGACCCCACCACTATCCAATGAAAGCAGAAGAAAGCTGACTTGGTCCGCACGGGCCTGGAATCCCACAAAGATATAAACACGGGGGGAGTGCAAAGATAAAATCCTGCTGGCGGGAGGGGGTGGAAATTATCCTCCTTTTCTCTAATTGCCAATCGCCCTGGCCTCAAAATTTCTCCAAATTCTGTTGCATCCGATGGAAATGCACTGCCACCTAGCAACCAAAGGAGGCAATGACAGCTTCCCTGTGTGATCTTTGTGAAGGACACTTCCGGTCAGATATCCCTGCCAGGGTCTTCTCAGTGGTGGCCTCTCACCTGTGGAACGCCTGCCTTCCTTCTTGATGCTCACCTAGAGCTAAACTAGGGACAATCTTCGGGATCTCCTTCCCCAAAGACATGGCCTCATTCTTCCTGATTGGATTGGGGAGGGGAGTGACGAGGATGATCTGGGGGGTTTGGGGACCTGGGAGGAAAGGCTGAAGGACGTGAAAATGTTCAACCTGGAGCAGAGGAAGCCGAGAGGCGCGGTATCCAATGCAGCTCTGCCTTTACACACTCTCGAGAATCAAAAACACTGGAAGATCTCGTATCCAGTTTAAGAGAGGTGGAGAAATTGGGGGAAGAAACCACAAAACTTTAGACATGATGGGCTGCGGTTAACATTTTCCAGGGAAGTCAAGAGTTATTTTAATCATATTAAGAACCGAAGAATCCAAAACTTGTTGGGTTTTTTTTCCAATGGGTAATTTTTTTCCCTGTTCTGTTTCACGTTTAGTCCTTATTTGGAAAATAAAACTGGTTTTGGAAGAACCAGCTGTGTTCTGCAAGACCTAGGGGGTGAGGGTGTCCATCTTTTTCCTGCTAAGTTGTTCCTAGATTTCAGAGCTATTTTGCTCACTGAAGTCTCTCCAGCCAGCCAGCCACTTAGCTAGCACTGTTAAGAGAAATTCTTTTAGCTCCACTTCCCCATTCCTCTCTGATATCTAACAATCTGTTCTTTCTCTTCCTTTTTGGGGTTCTGGAGTCAGTCTGGAATGAATTCCATTTCGAGCAAAGAGAAATTTGAAGAGAGGATGGGCAAGCAGGGAGGGAGGTTCTGCCTCATTCTAGAATTTCCCTCTGTAGATGCTCAGAAGCAGGCAATGTCTCACCAACCATTCCTACCCTCCTGTTAAGAGTACAATCCTCTAGTGGTTAACATTTTAAAAAAAACCTTGCAAGGGCTGAAATTCCAAAGAGAGATCAAGGAGAAATGAAAGAGAAACTCCTCCTTTAAAAAGAAGGGGAAATGCTCAGCAACAAGTACGGGAAAATTCAGTCTACAAAGCCCATCAAAATACACAGGGTGCGTTTCTTGGCTTCAGAACCCCCCATAATGAAACCAGAGGGTCTGTTGGTCTCTTGCACCTGTGTTTAACAGGACAGCAGATTTATCCCAGGGCAAGTTAGCACGATTCAAAGCTCCCTTCACCAGTTGCAATTAAAAAGGTAAAGGTATCCCCCTGTGCAAGCACCGAGTCATGTCTGACCCTTGGGGTGACGCCCTCTAGCGTTTTCATGGCAGACTCAATACGGGGTGGTTTGCCAGGGCCTTCCCCAGTCATTACCG
The DNA here is from genome assembly GCF_049243985.1 of Paroedura picta. Taxonomy (NCBI): domain Eukaryota; kingdom Metazoa; phylum Chordata; class Lepidosauria; order Squamata; family Gekkonidae; genus Paroedura; species Paroedura picta. The sequence continues at coordinate 33,707,453 of NC_135382.1, forward strand.
TTTACCCCCCAGCAGCAATCTGGGTCCTCATTTTACCGACCTCGGAAGGATGGAAGGCTGAGTCAACCTTGAGCCGGCTGCTGGGATCGAACTCCCAGCCTCATGGGCAGAGCTTTCAGACTGCATGTCTGCTGCCTTACCACTCTGCGCCACAAGAGGCTCTTCCAGTTGCAATTACGATCTTATAAATCTGACAGTGAAATCGGATTCACTTCTACATTGCGTGGGTTCATCTTCAGGGTTTGCCTTGGGCTCCTCTTTAACGTATAAAGAACAGATCCAGAGCCAAGGCGTAAAAGAAAATAGGATACAGAATTGCCTTAAAGGAAATCCACGACGAAGAGTCAGCCGTGTCCATAAAATACCGATTTATTAAAAGATTAGAACTATACACATGTAAAGCTTTGATATAGCTGAGAATCTATGTCATAGAGGAAATTTAAGTTAATTAAGATACCGCGTCGAATCCGGAAGGAACAATAACAGTTCGTAACTGCGTGCATTCCCGAAGAAGCTGCTTGTGTAGGATTTAAAGGATTTTGCCTTTTCTTCCTTCTGCCGTGGGCAAAATGTTACACGCTTTGCTTCTTGGCAGACAGCTAGACCAATAACAGTCAGCAGACTTCCAAAAACCCCATCCATAGCAGAATTTCCACCAGGAGATTGTGTGACCTGCCCTCCCCCTCCATCGAAAGAAAAGAGAGGCTTAAGTGTCCAGGAGGCCACCAAATATCCAAAAATTTGCTGCCAGGCTTGAATGCTGCCAATGAGATCATCAGAGGATCAGTCTTTGGTTGATGATTTTTCTGTTTATTTCTGCCAAGGCCACCGAAAACACAAAAGCTTTTTCATCAGAGAGGTTTGCGTACATGTCGACTTCCTTCTCTTGTTTTTCTGCAGAAGAAGAGGGGAGGAGCAGTTAGTTACCCTGCCCTGCCAGTTTCCTTGGCGTACTATCATATGCTCACAACGAACTTGTGAGGTAGACCAGGTGGAAAGAGTGACCTGGGAGGACCTCCTGATGACACCTGGGTTTTGGCCATTGTGTGTCACAGAATGGTGGACTGGATGGGCCACTGGCCTGATCCAGCACAGCTTCCCTGATGTTCTTGTAGCTCCAAGCATGTTCTCAAATTACACAACATCACTCTGTAGTTTCATGTGGGTTTAAATTTAAAGCACAACAGCCCAGCTGGATCAGACTAGTGGTCCATTTAGTCCAGCATGGTGCAGTGGTTAACAGTGGTGGCCTCTAATCTGGAGAAGCGGGCTTGATTCCCCACTCCTCCACATGCAGCCAGCTGGATGACCTTGGGCCAGTTGCAGTTCTCTCAGAGCTCTCTCAGAGCCTCACCTACCTCACAGGGTGTCTGTTGTGCGGAGAGGAAGGGAAGGCGATTGCAAGCCACTTTGAGACTCCTTAGGATAGAGAAAAACGGGATATAAAAATGGACTCTTTCCTCTTTTCCACATAGGGCCAACTAATGGAACACAGAGGTCAAGGCCTTCTCCTGAGCTTTGATTCTCAAAATCGTATCCCACCCACCCACCCTCCAAAAAAATCTTGTTGGAAATACTGGACTGGAACCTTAAGTGTTATACCATGAAAAAGGGGTCTTTCACATTACCTTAAAAACCCACACACATTCCCCAATGCATCATGCTCTTTTCTCATGTGACACACAACTTTGTAAACATTGTAAACTGGGTACTCATTTTACCAACCTCGGAAGGATGGAAGGCTGAGTCAACCTTGAGCCGGCTGCTGGGATCGAACTCCCAACCTCATGAGCAGAGCTTTCAGACTGGATGTCTGCTGCCTTACCACCCTGCGCCACAAGTGGCTCATTGGACTACTCTCACGTAAAAATGGTGGAGTGGACAAGGACTGCTGTATTGTTACACACATGTAAGGATCCCTGGAGGGGAAGCATGAACGGATCCCACTGATAGTGTGATCATCAGAAGGAGCGCAACACACGTGTAAAAAGCTACCTCCGTTGCTCTTTTTAATACCTCTTTCTTCTTCGTGTTTTTTGGCCGTGGTGGTCTTCGGTCGCCCCCGTCCTCTCCGACTGTGATCTGAACAGCTGTTGGATCGTGACCTCCGGCGGTTTTCCAAGTCTTTGTTTATCACTGACGTTATCCTCTCTCTTTTCACTCTTTCCGTCCGCCTCCTTTTAGCTTCGCCTCTGCTATCTGCATTGAGAGATTTATTTATTCTTTGAGAGCAGAGTTGAAGTGACTGGCCCGCAAACTTTCCATCTCTGCTTCCCACCCGCCTCAAAATCTTCCCCTCGATATGATCCACGTTTCCCCCTCGATGCAGAAATTTGGCAAGAAGGATATTCCTACCCGGACGGAATTTTGAAAACATCGACCTAAATGTTTCAGCCCCACAAATAAGTTCTAAATAACAAACAGACCTCCCTTGATACGTCCCCCAATTTGCAGCACACCAATGTGGTGGAGTGGTTAGAATATAAAGCTAGGGCCTGGAAGACGCTCCGTTTTGCCCTGGAGGGGCCTAACCTATTTCTTGGGGTGATCTCAGGGGTGATGGTGGAGAAAAATGTAACCTATTTCGGGTCCCCATCGGGGAGAAAGGGAAGGTGTGAAGGAAGGCAACAGAACAACAAGGATCATCTTCAATTGGCCAAACGCAAAAAGAAGGAGGGAGGAGAGAGAAGGGGAAGGAAGTTAATTTAGCCAAATTAGTTGCTAAGTGAAGAGTTGGTTATTTTAGGGTTTTAAATTTAGCCTTCTGTGCTAACTCAGACAGCGAGAGGAAAGACGTGGAGAATTTATTTCGGATTCGTTACTCTTATTTTGCTTCTGCAAAATCGAAACGCATCTCCTGAACCGGGACCTCAAGGGTGAGATGGAACGCCGCCCAAAATGCGCACAAACCAAATAAGTACATACAATTGGGAGGTGATTCATCCTACCCTTTCCCTTCCCCCTCAAGGATGCCGACAAGACTTGCACAATGACGCAGGTGAGCTCTCTGGAACGCCAGCCGGTAAATATAAAGCCGGCGTTCTAAAGCTACGAGAGCCGCCGAAGGAAAACCCGTACAGCAAAATCAAGTACCTGCAGACTGTGGCAACCGCTCCGACCGCTTTGCATGCAGGAGCTTGCGACTAATAAATATATAACCACACGGACAGGATTTGCACGCAACGGGAACCTGGAAAAGAATCAAAAAGTTAAAGCGGCATTCTGAAGGGTCAACTTTTAAAAATCTCTATATATGATCTCGATTGCATTAATATAAACAAAGTTCTAGCAAGCACTACAGGGAGAGGCTCAAGAAACACAAGTTATGCCCCTCCCATCAAGTTGTTGGATAAACATAGGGGGCAGAGGGCTACTGGTGGCTCTTAGCCACCCTGTCTGGGGCAGTGATGCTCTGTAATCCTAGTGGAACCTGGCAGGTTTCCATGATCCAGTGGACCTGCTGGTGAATCCCCTGATGGCTCCTGGGTTTTTATCACTGTGTGACAGAGCGTTGGACTGGATGGTGATCCAATGTGGCCTCTTGTGCTCTTAAAACAGCCACATCATCTCCCTGCTGAATGGACACCCCGATGAAGTTCCAACTCATGAAAGCCTCGGCTGGAATGAAATTTGTTACCTTTTATGGTGGCCTCAAATGCTTCCCTTCCCATTCGGGGGGGAGCAAAGTCCTTGACCTAAATATTAAAAGGGACGAGAATAACGTTTGCTCCCCTAGAAGAACTAGACTTGGGCACCAGCTCTTCTTATAAAGAGATCCAGGTCTGCTTGCAAGGAGATTTTTAATACAGCATCGAACTTACAGAAAATGCAGGCTAAGCTCCCATCAGCTGGGCCTCAAGCTCCCACACAAACAGAGAGAGAGAAGCTTGCCAGAAGCCAAGGCCACATACATAAAACTGAGCATCTTATGTCCTAATGCTGGCTAGCAGTCAAGAAATCATCAAGCAAGCTATCTCAAAACACTAGGAGAAGCCAGGACGTCCTGCACCTGGTGTCCAGCAGAAGGAAAAGACAACTTAGCCTTTGGAGATAAGCATGAAAGAGAGAGAAACTCTCTGGGGATCGCCTGAACACTGTCCTCCCCTGAACTCAGGGCAACTAAACTCCAGCACGTAACAAAGATGGAGCTACCCAGGCCATATAGCTGTCTGTAAGTGAGTCAGCTGCTCTTCAGTTATCCTGGCCGAAAATACTGCAGGCTCCAAAGCTCCAAACTAGACCCTTGTACCCCACACCAAAAGCAAAAAGCCATCCAATTCTTCTAAAGTGAACTAATTTTGCTCCTTGCTAATGCATTTTGCTGTAGTCCTTTGAATCCGTTTTTCTGCAGACGTCAAAACGGAACGAGCTCCCAGAAGAGATCAGGGCCCTGTCTGGACTCTCAAAATTCCTCAGGGCGTGCAAAAGGGAGCTCCTCCACCAGGCATTTGCCTGAGACCGACAACATGTCCCCCTCAGACATCCCCTCCATGGCCTGCACCAGTCTGTCCTCTTTAAGGGCCTTAGCTAAGTCCGTCCCTGTTATATTGCTTAAGATCACTGAAATTGGGTTATTTAGATTATTATTGTTGTTGTTGTATTTGTTTATGTTATATATTAATTCGTTCCATGTATCCCCCGTGTTGTATGTAAACCGCCCTGAGCCATATAGAAGGGTGGTATGGAAATCAAATAAATAAACAAATAAATAAATGCAACCTCACGTACAGAGCACGACGACAGAACCAGGACAAGGAAAGAAATGGCCCTGCCATGTATATCCAAAAAATGCCAACTACTAGAAGCTTTTCTCAGCTAGTCAGCCTTAAAAAAAAAACAAAAAAAAAAACAGGCAAGGTGCAGCGTGGGAACGATTTTACCACATCACCTGCTGTTTGTGCTAGCTGATTGTGGTGCACACGCTCCCTAAATGACGTTCATTAAACGGCGTTATCTTGATGTGAAACCCAAGCGTGCAAGGAGGAAGCCGTGTCAACGCTCCAAGCAAGAAATGGCTTCGTAACGGCCAAGCGTCCGGCCCATTCCTCCACGCGGAGAATTGGCTGCTGTAGGTTTCAGCAGCGCAGGTCTCAACGGCATGCAGAAATGGATGTGTATGCTGCAAAATCACGCTGGGAGCTGATGCAGATTCGCTTACGTTACCTTTTTAATCAATTCGTTTTGGCAAAACTGGGGGGGCAGGGTGTACCCCGTGCTTGAACGGTTTCCAAATGTGAGCAAACATGGGAAAAAGAAACACCCATGCAACCATTGGTCAATTGGGAGGGGGGGGGAGAAAAGGATTTCTTCTGCCATTTGGAATCGCAGCCAACAGTTAGCGACGGAAGCAAAACTCTACTTCCTGTGTCCCGCAGGTGCATGCTTACGAGAACCCAGGCCCTCAGAAATCAGATTATTACTCATCAAGTATGCATTTCAGGTCCACCAAGCCTTCGTGTGGTTAACAAGGGAGCCCATTCACGAGGCACCCGAAAGCCGACTGGCAGGGCAGCCAGCATGAAAGAGCTAGCAGGGGGAAACTGTGCAACTTTCCCCTGAATATTCCCCTTTGTGTATTTAAAATATTTCCCTGCTCCCTTGCCACCAAAGCGCCAAAAATTGTCAAGCAGGTAAAAGGGCATTTGAAATAACATACACATTAAATAATTCAACTCAAAACACACACATACACACACCATAACACCAAAAACCAAGGAACAGGGGCAGTGGTTTATTTAAAACAGCAGCATTTTAGAAATGTGCCATCCCTTAACCCTCTGGGCATACAGTCCAAAAATGCCAGGTGCCAAAATACTGATAGGAAGGCCCTTCTTCTCTCGCCTGGTTCCCAGGGATGAAGAAGCTTCAAATCGGGAGATTTTTGGATATTTAAGCATCCAAATCAGCGCAGAGGAGCAGACGCACCCACCAGGCCTCCTCCAACGAACCCATTTCCAAAAGCAGCTTCCGGCACGGCACACGCCCACTATCCACAAAGGCTTCTGTCGCTTGTGCACCAGCCCAGGCGCATGCACAAGACGTCCGGCTGCAAAGGGCAGGAAATACAAACGTCCTCATCTGGGGAATGAGAGATTCTCGCATATGAGCAGTCTGCCCCACGTATTGCTGGAGCACGGCTTCCGTCTCGGTGCAGCCGTGAGGGCTCTCTTTATTGAGCTGACTGCCTGTCTCTTAGGAGACTGGACCTCCACACTGGGTGATTAATTGTGCCTAGTTGCCAAAGGCTGTCAGTTGGAAGAACGCCCTTTCTTCCTCCGGCACAAGAAAAGAAACAGGCTAGAGCAAGTTATGTGCAAATGCATGCCTCATTCTTAAGAGCACAGAGGGAGGGGGGAGTGTTTGTGCAGGAAACGCTCTACCGCAGGTTTTGGATTGAGATTTAATGCAAACCACTGCATTTTGCTGGATCAGACTAGTGATCCATCTAGTTCAGCATCCTGTCTCACACGGAGGCCAAATGGTCCCTCTGGATCAGGGGTAGTCAAACTGCGGCCCATTTGCTGGCAGGGGCTCATGGGAAGTGTAGTCCACGGACATCTAGAGGGCCGCAGTTTGACTACCCCTGCCAACAAGAGGGCAGAGAGACCAAGGCCTTCATAAGAACATCAGAAGAGCCCTGCTGGGTCAGACCAATGGTCCATCCAGTCCAGCATCCTGTCTCACACAGTGGCCAACTGGTTTCTCTGGACAGCAAAGAACATAGAAGCTGAGGCCTTCCCCTGGCACTGGGATGCAGAGGTTGACTGCCTCTGAATATGGAGGTTCCCTTTAGTCCCCATGGCGAGTAGCCACTGATAGATCCATCTTACATGATGGATTTTAAAAGCGGTCCATTCCTGTTGCCATGGCTATGTTCGTTGGCAGTGAATTCCTCGTTTTATTCACTTCCTGTGTAAAGAAGTTCTGGATTTATTTTATTATGGGATTTTATACTACTTTCTACTTAGTAGTCAGATGCCTTGGCGGCTCTTGAAGGGGCTGAAAGGATATAAATCTTCTGTATAAATAAAATAAAAACATTTGTAGGGTTCCCCCTGCATGAGGGACAGTGTGGTACAATGGCTAGAGCAGGGGTAGTCAAACTGCAGCCCTCCAGATGTCCATGGACTACAATTCCCATGAGCCCCTGCTTGTAGTCCACGGACATCTGAATTGTAGTCCACGGACATCTGGAGGGCCGCAGCTTGACTACCCCTGGGCTAGAGGGTCCGATTGAAGGAACGTGAATTTGCAGAACTGCAGTTGGGTTTTCCAGAATTTCAACAGGAATTAGGTGAGTCAAAGACTGCAAGATTCCCCAACCCTTCAGTAAAGCCACCTCAAGTAATTTCTCCACACTCTTGAGAAACCTCCCATGAAGTGCTTGCGAACATTTAATCTACCGGCTCGGGAGAGACGGTCTTTTGAATGTTGACAGATAGCAAGCTAGCTATTCCACAGTGTGCTTGATGACGGTCAAATTCCCTGGCTCTCTGGATTTCATGTCTCCTCCCTCTTCCTTTAATGCACAGTTGGATGATATGAAAAAAAGGGCAGGCCGCGGAACTGAGAAATGCATTCCAAAGATTGTTCTTTTTAATCAGAATTTCATCTCGGCTAACATTTTAAAAAAAAGAAAAAGAAAGAAACTGAGAGCTTCCATTAAAATCAAAGCTGCCCTTGACATAAAGTCTACTTAGTGAAACTTCAATAAGCTTTTGCTTGTGCATAAAACCGTGCCGGCTCTAAGGAGATAGTTGCCAGGTTGCATCCTACAACTCAGCTGAGCTCAGAGCCTCCCCCCCACATACAAGGGTAAGAATCCTGCACCCAGAGGGTGGATACAGCCCACTGCCTTGTGTGGTGAAAAGGGCAGGCGTGCACAATGCCAGCTCCACTTCACACCACATGACCACATATGCTAAGAATTTAAATACATTTCTCCAGAAGAAGCACATGATGTTCTCTGCCACAGCCCAGCAGGAGAAAGGGAACGGAGGGGGGGGAAATCCTTTCCCATACCGGCGTGTTTTCATCGAGCCAGCAAAACTGCCTAGCCCAGCCTCCATTGCTCAACGACTCTTAATGGGAGAAAAATGCATGCTTGCTACATGATAAATTGCAGCGACTGTGTGCATGTACACACCCCGATGTCCCTGAGGCTACTGTGAAAAGCAAAAAAACCGAGCAAGACAACTTGAATTCAGCAAGAACTTAATCTTGCGTCGGTGTGGCGGTACAACTCCCAGGTACATCCACGGCATTCTAACCTGCCCGTGCCTGTGATCTGTTTTTCATCTCACCTGGATTTAAAAACAGGATTCAGTTTTGTCCACTGTTACCTTGACTTACCTAAATCTGTCCTTTTTCCTCCCACCCTTTCTCCTTGGCTTTTCAAAACCAGAGGCCACTTTTCTAGCACAGCCCAACTGGGAGTCAGAAAACCTCCGATTCTGGTACCAACCACCTCCGGTCAACTGTTGTTCAGACCCACAAGGGTTTGACACCACATGTGTTTCCCACCTTTCCATTAAAACAGCGATCCATTTAAAACAATCGTTTTAGACATTCGGATTTTATATTTCTACAAACAGGAAGTCCTGCCTCCGGCCGCTCACTAGGCCAGTAAGGAAACGCGGAAAATACAACGTTATTTAAAAGTTACAACCATGAAACAGACCGGAAGACTGACCAGATGATACTCTCAAGAGCTAAGAGATCAGGAGCAGATCTAAAACAAACCTGGTTTTGGTTTGTGAGTCTACCCAGCTGCACACGGCTGAGGCCCAGCCAAGCAACTGATTTTTTAGCGTGGTTCTTCAAAACAGCCAGAGCTCAAAAGCCATCCTTCGGGCAATGCCTCGAAGACTGAATGGGCATAAACCCTTTCAAAAACCAGGAAGCGAACAGGAAGCAAGATGCAAACAGCAAGCCTTTGTGTAGAATCTGCAGAATTTTGCATGAGACGGTTTCTTGCGTCAGAGCCGGTTACACAGAGCCGGTCTGGCTCGGGAGGAAAAGAGGAAATGACTTGACCTGGTTTTAGCAGGTTACAGATCAAGATAAGGGCACCGCTCTGAGCGTGCACTGAGAAAAACAAGGGCAACGTTTTGTTGTGGTGGTTTGAGCAGGAGTCGCAGAAGGCAACTCTGAGTGGATTCTCGGCGTGGCGTGGGAAACCTGGCCCTACAAGGCGGCGAGGCAATGAACAAATGCTCCAGCTCTGACACTTCCGAGTAACTTTTCCATGCTTGGGGAAGTACGTCCTTTGGATTGAACAAAACAATCCTGTCTTGAGAAGAGGGTGCTTTCCATGTTCCTCATTGTTGCTGTTTCAAGCAATAAAAATCCCTGTTGTGGTTTCTGGGTTCTCCCTTGGATGATGAATTAAACCCATTATGCTTGCACCACAGTTTCTCTACAAAATGTAAATTTTTTACCAAACATACGTCTCCATCTATTATCCAGCATAGCACATCCTACACATATTATATGTCTGAGAATAAATTGTACATATAAATACCAATCTGTGCATTAAAACAAGTGCATACGTAATACAAATGAATCTACCAAAACTAACAGCAAAAAGGCAGAGAATACAGACTGTTAAGAGAAATACATTTTAGATCAGCGAGCGAAATTAGGACTATTTATTCATCCTTACAGAGGGAACATCCGGCAAAGGACAGCCTGAGCGGATAAATTTTCCAGCTAAGAACATCTGCCATATTTTATTACACATGCAGCTGCCGCAGCAAATATATAAATTGCTGTCATTTCCTGCAGCAAATAGATAATATTTGAACAAAACAAATGCACGTACAACTATTTCTGTATTAATTATTTTTATCCTGGCCTTTCCTTACCCAAGAGCTATTTTCTATGGTGTCTGGCCTATTAAAAATGATTATAATCGAGAACTAAATATCAGTTATTAAAGGGGCAGAAAATAAATCTAGCAAGAGGGATTAAAGCCAGTAGATTTAAAATCAAAGCGGCCAAACAGAGAGGAAGGGAAACGAAAAACAGCCTGGGAGAATAAAGAGGGCTTTTCCTCATGCTCGAACGACAACAACGACAACAACTAGGCAAGCATACCAGGTGAAGGCATTGCAAAGCTGGGGAACCACAACTGAAAAGACCCTGCTCTCAGTTACTCTCCTCATTTTAAAAAAAGAGGGGAGGTGATGCAGGGTCCCGGAGGGGGGGGGCAAGTAGACACACAGGGAAGAAAGCAATCTTTTCGATGTCCCAAACCAACCTTCCAGGCACGGTCCACGGCATACATACAGGCATGTCATATGGTCACTAAAGAAATACCAGTGCATATAAGTTTGCCACATAAAGTGTGGAGGTCCCAGCATTGCTGGTGGTTACAGATGCTTGCCGTGTACAGCGATCTTAAGACATCAATAAATACAGGCCACTGAAATCAATACCTCCAAGAGCGACTGACCTTGGGTGCTTTACCTCTGTGCAAAATTAGAAGAACTGTGCATTGCAGACACACTAAATTATAGGGACCCATTGTGAGCACCAAGAAGTCTGAGGATGTGGCGTCAAAAGCCACATCCACAAATAACATCCATCTCGAGGGGGCAGGAAACAAAACTGTTCCTGTTTCCTCTGTATAAATACGTTTCCTGCGAAATATACATCTGCTTCTACTGCATTAAGGTCTTGCAGTGTACAAGCCTATAAATAACACAGATCTCTTCAGCAGGGCAAAAGCCAATAGCTTCACTTATATAAGAACAGAGCATGAAATTTAAGTATGCCTGGCCACAATGGTTTGGTCTCACAGCACTTTTATGTTTTTGTCAGCTCAAGCAATGGCCAGCAGTGGGCCACACACGACAGCAGTGACTGAAATATATATCTGTCCTGCATTTCTTGATGATAGGAACGTTGGCAGATTCAAACACTGGCTGCTAGGACAGCAAAACGTGGGCAGGAAAAAAACAAGCTCATCTGCAGGAAATGCAGTAGCAACTGCAGGGTTTGTTTTTTAAAAAGTGAAGCCAATTTAATTCTCGGATAGGGAATTCATGAGTCACAACTCTCCTCCCTCCCCATTGTAAGGTGACGATTCACCTTCCCATTTGGGAGAGAAAATATTCACATCTGCCCATTTCTCAGCCTGACTACACCTCAAGAAGCCACAAATGGATGCTTACGTTGCAGAATATTCACAGCACCACAAAATTTGACAGAGCTCATAAAGCACCAGAGCCTGACGTTTAAAAAGTTCCAGTCACCCTGCAAAAAATCCTCTCCTGATATGATCACGGAGGAAACCATCCAAAACCACAAGATCTGTAATGAAGCAGCTATATGCCAAGCCAGCATTTTAGAGCCCCAACAGCAAGTGAGCCCCCCTCTCTGTCCCCAACAAGGACCAGCCAGATCCTTACAGGGGTCATGGCTCAGTTGTGGCACAGCTGCCCAGGATACAGACGGTCCCAGGTTCAATCCCTGGACTCGCCAGTTGAAAGGATCAGGGACTAGGTGATGTGAAAGGCCTCCGCCCAAGTCCTTGGAAAGCAGCTGCCAATCTGACCAGACAGTCCTGACCAGGGGTAGTCAAACTACGGCCCTCCAGATGTCCATGGACAATTCCCATGAGCAAACGCTGGCAGGGACTCATGGGAATCGCAGTCCATGGACATCTGGAGGGCCGCAATGTGACTACCCCTGGTCCTGACCTTGATGGACCAACAAGGGTCCACTTTACTAGGGAGGTGGAACGGAGAGAACTCTCGCAGAGCTGCTCTGTGAGAACAGCCCTAAGAGAACTGTGAGGAGCCCAAGATCACCCAGCTGGCTGCATGTGGAAGAAAGGGGAACCAAACCCGGTTCTCCAGATTAGAGGCTGCCGCTCTTAACCAAGACCCCGGGCTGGCTCTCCTGTGGAAAGTGGCTTCATGTCCCTGGGAAGCCTGCCAGCATTGTCCACACGCAGCAGCCACCCCCTGGCATGCACAGATCCCCCTGCCTCTGCATGCAGGGAGTCCCTGAAGCTGTCAGGGCTGGAGATGCCAAATACACCTGAGCCCTTCCTAACCCCCCCTGCAGTCTGTCCGCCTCGTGGCAAGGCGTTCCAGCGAGCAAGCATGCCCGGCGTGCAACCGACCCGCTTTCCCCGCTCTTCCTGCCCGTGGCACCGAGGCGCTGCGCTCTGCAAAGGCGGGAGGCGAAGGTTTTGCAAAGCCCCGAGCCCCTCCAGCCTGCCGCTGCTTTTGCACCCGCGGCCGCGCCCCCCGGGCCCCCGGCGGCCTCACCTGCTGGTCGCACTCCGGGCAGGACTTGGTGGCCATCTTCACTTTCTTGGCCCGGCCGGCGGACATGCTCCCGCCCCGGCAGCCGCTGCAGCTGCCCGCGGGGCTGGGCTGGGCTGGGCCGGGCTGGGCAGGCGGAGAGCGCGAGACGCCCCGCCCCCCCTCCCCTCGGATGGAACGCGGCTCGCGCGCCGCCGCAGGCAGCCAATGGGAGCCCGCCCTGCGCGGCCCGCGCGCCCTCCGGAGAAGCGGGTGCCCGCCCGCGGCCTCTCCTGGAAGCTCGTTCCCGACGCCGGCCTGGAAACAGGAAGCGGTGGCTTTCTCGCGAAGCCACGCCTCTCGCCCGTCCCAAGGGCCACGCAGGGGCGGGGCCTCCAGTGACAGTCAAGAGCGTCCCGCGCTAGGATTGGCTAGAAGGGCGGAGCTTCGGGAAAGGGCGGTTGAGGCTGACAAGCCGCGCGGCTGTCAGGGCAGGATTGGGACTGCCGTCGGCTCACTGCAGCCGCAGCTGGGTGCTCTATCATCATCATCATTATTAATAAGAGTAACAATTAATAGTGAGTAATAATTAATAACTGTGAATAATAATAATTAATTTCTATGCCAATCTCTCCCCATGTGCGCTTGGAGCTGTTCATAACAATAATGAAAATTAATAACCATAATAGTGAGTAATAATAATAATAGTAACTAATAGTGAGTAATAATAATAATTTCTATGCCAATCTCTCCCCATGTGCGTCTGGGGCTGTTCATAGCAATAATGAAAATTAATAATAATCATAATAGTGAGTAGTAATAATAATATTAACTAATAATGAGTAATAATAATAAAAATTTCTATGCCACAACTCTCCATGTGCACTCAGGGCTGTTCATAGCAATAATGAAAATTAATAATAGTAATAATTAATAATATTAATTAATTTCTATGCCAGCCCTCCCCGTTTGCACTCAGGGTTGTTCATAGCAATAATGAAAATTAATAATAGTAATAATAACTAATATTAATCATTAATAATATTAATTAATTTCTATGCCACTCCTCCCCATTTGCACTCGGGGCTGTTCATACCAATAGATGATGATGATGATGATGATGATGATGATGATGATGATGATGAATTCCTAACCTACCTCACAGGGGTGTTGTCAAGATAAAACAGAGGTAGGAGAATAATGCAAGCTGTTTCTGGGACCCACCCAAGAGGATAATAGGGTCAAAATGAAGTACATAGTTATAGTGCTGTGTTCAGTTCTACTTTTATGCATGGCCTCCCTTTACCTTATTTTTTTTAACCCCTGCTGTGAATTCTCAGTTCTTCACTGAGAATCCTACGACTTCTACAGATAACTTTTTTTTTACTTCTTCTAAAGGTGGAAGAACAAGTGTTACCAGAAAACATTTAAAGCAAAGAGGGTGAATCATCTCCATGTTTCTAACATTACTACCCATCATGGTTATCTATCTGTGTCCTCTGGGTGTAGCCATTCAGATTATGTTTCTGCTGGGAAAGTTTACATTTGCAAAAAGGCCCAAAGCACCAGGCTGCTTAAAAGAATAAAACAGCTTTACTGTGAAGAAAAACAACTTTGTGTAGAAAGGAGAGAGAGACCTAACTGTCTAACTGTTGTCTGCAGTCCTTCTGTCTGTTCCTTCTGGAGGCAAGCAGGCAGGAAGTGTGGGCAAAGGAACAGGAAGTCTCCAAATGAGCCAGTCAGGATGCTAGAGGAGATAAGTCGAAAAATATCCGGAAGTTCCTATCCTAACTATGCTGAATACACATTTCCTCTGATGCCCATGGGGGGAATAAACAAATAATAAGAATAAATACATCCAAGAATAAATAAATGCCCCCTGTTGGATATTCTTCACAATTGTTTGAGTCATGCACACTACCAATAAATAATAAATAAAATTAATATTTATTTTTCTAACCCACCCTTCAAGTGAGGCTAAGGGCAGGCAGCATCAATTCATAAACACATTAGACTCTAAAAACATTTCAGTATCCCAACCCATCTGCCAGCAGTATCCTTTTGGGTATAATTATCCTTGGTGTTCCGGTGGCTATTTCCTCAGGGGAGGCCGGACAATGAGGTGTTGTGGGTGTTATATTCCTGGCCTCAACTATAGGCCTGGCAGAATAAGAAGTTGATTAAGGTCTTGCAGAGGCCTGATCTCAGTTGAGTATTCCACGAGGCCTAATCCTGAAAAAGCCCTGGCCCAGGTTAAGATCAGTCCCACTTCTTTGGGACCAGGGACCCTGAGCAGATTTTGGCCTATTGACCATAGTGTTCTTTTGGGACATTCAGATGAGCTCAACTCTCACCACAATTTTCAATTTTGTTTTTTGTGTATAATCTTGCATATTCCAGTAATTTCATCATAAGCAGTGCCTTGCTGGTCAGTTGAGATGTTTGTATATCTAGGATTCATTGGTAATTAAAATCACAAGAAGAGCCCTGCTACGTCAGACCGGTGGTCCAAACAGTCCAGTGTTCTGTTTCATCCAGTAGCTAACCGGTTTCCCCTGGAGGGATAACCAACCAATCAATTCATATATTCAGGCTTCTTTTTGAGCTCCTGCCAGAGTGTAAGCCTTTTCCTTTGAGATAAGAAAGAAAGCAAAAAAACAGGACTTTCAAATGCTTAATATTTTAAAGGTTCTGCTTTGAACAGCTGCCTTCAGGGCCTCTACAGCTGGAAAGGCTGTGTGTAAATAATCAATCAGTCAGTCAATATAAACAAGGACAGCATTCCCGTACATGCAGTGTGTAACAATGCCCATTTCTTGCATAACACCTTTTCAAAATGGTTTGCATGAGTTGCAGTGAGGACAGGACAAGAGAGAAGTGAAACATTGCAACTGGAAGAGTAGGCACACCCTCTGTTATCCTTCAAGGAGGCTGGCAAACGGGGGAACAAAGTGTGAAAGTGGGATTTCTAACAACCTGGAGCAAACAAAATGTCCTTCTCCAACAAAAGCTTCATGGAATAGTATTTACCGCCTTGATATTATTTACCATTGTACCGTGAAAAGCTTCAAATGCCTATTTCCACATTTGAAGCTTCACCTCCTCGAGTTTGTTGACAACTAAAGAAAAGCCTTTCCTTTTTTCTGAGTCCATGGCTGAGCTTTGAACCAGGAAATCCCCAACCTTTATCATAGGATTAATAAGTATGTTACAATAACACACCCAGTTCCCGACATAGTTATAGCGCAATCTCTCTTCTGAAGGTACGCCCTGTCTCTAATACCAAATTTCCCTTTCTGCACTCTGGGTGCAGGCTGTAACATGTCATTTAAAGAGCCTTCCTGCTTGTGTATAAAGACATCTAAACTAGGACTGGAGCCACCGATATAGAAGCATTGTGCACAGACATGAAAACTGGGAGTCTAGTTCCTGAATTTAGGGGGAAAAATAAGATTCAGAAATACTTTCAAACCTTTGTTACAAGAGGAACCAGATTTGTTTTTAAATTGTGAGGTTTGTCTGAGATGAAGAGCTGTTTAGTCCTACGAGGTTTGTTCTAGCCCAGATTCCTTTATGGGCACACTATGCTTCCTTAAATTCTCTTTGCTCTCTACCATTACCCACTCCATCTCAGAGAGTCTCAGTATGCACCTAAATAGAGCAGTGGGGGTGGAAAGTACCAATAAATTGCAGGTGACTCTCAGTGACCCCGTACAGCAGGGGTGGGCAAACTGTGGCCCTCCAGATGTCCATGGACTACAAGTCCCATGAGCCCCTGCTGCACTGGCAGCAGGGGCTCATGGGACTTGTACTCCATGGACATCTGGAGGGCCACAGTTTGCCCACCCCTGCTGTAGAATTTTCAAGGCAAGAAACGTGCAGAAGTGGTTTATTATTGCCATTGGCTACCTTGCGGCCCTGGATTTCCTTGTGGTCTCTCATCTAAATACTAATCAGGGCCAGCCTTGCTTAGCTTCCTAGATCTGATGAGATCAGGCTAGCCTGGGCTGTCCGGGTCAGGGTTAAGCAAGATTAACCTCATTCCAAACCCACTGACTTCAGTGGATGTCGTAAATTGTTTAGGATTGCACTGGATGGCTATCAAACAGAAGTCACACCAACTCTGCTATTGGTGCACTTGTAATCTAGATAAATATTTGCACTGCATTACCTAAGAGGTGATGCATGTCTTTTTGGACATGTGCTCATTCCAGAAGCCCACCAAAAGGGGGGGAGGGATGTATCTTCAGTGCACAATCTGGTACCATTGTGAGTCTGTGAATTTGTAACACTGTAATGGAATGATAACAAAAGGCAGAGTTGTTTGGTTGTTTTTTTTTCTTCCAAAAATTGCACATTGGGTCACTCGACCCAAGCAGGCTCTTTGTGCAATACGCAGCAAAAAAACAGCCCCAAAACCTCGTCAACACAGATCACTATTACGTCAGCGTTTTACGAAGGATACAGCATCATCTGCAAACAGCTCTGATGAAATATCAGAGGTTACTGGCATACAGACCAAGGCAAGACTATCTGGGCCAATTTTTGTATGGCACTAGTGTTTTAATCCTGGTCCCAGTCTTCCTGCAACTAACAAGGTTTGGTTCTAGTTCTGGGTAGCAGTAGGAGCAAACAGGCTTTTCATAGCTACGTTCAGAGAGGGTTTGTGTAACCACTCAGCTCTTCCTTGGTGTTCTCCCATCCAAAGATTCACCTTAGAAGCAGAGGAGGAGTTGGTTCTTATATGCCGCTTTTCTCTACCTGAAGGAGTCTCAAAGCGACTTACAATCGTCTTCCTTTTCCTCTCCCCACAACAGACACCCTGTGAGGTGGGTGAAGCTGAGAGAGCCCTGATATTCCTGCTTGGTCAGAGCTGTGGCGAGCCCAAGGTGACCCAGCTGGTTGCATGTGGGGGAGCGTGGAATCAAACCCGGCATACCAGATTAGAAGTCTGCACTCCTAACCACTACACCGAGCTGGCTCTTAGGTTCTGAGACAGATGACATTAGGGGAGCCTGGACTTGTTAGGTTAGCTTATGCGTGAGAAACCTGACTAGCCTCACCAGAGCCTGGGCCTTTTTGTCCCTGGCACCTGCCTCGTGGAATGAGCTGCCAGTAGAGACCCGGGCGGAACCAAAGTTCCGCAGTGGCTGCAAAAACAGCACTCTTCCGCCAGGCCAAGAGGAATGAAGAACAACTTACTGGCCTCCCTCCCAGCCTCCTTTCCCCATGCCTCTCCTGTTTTCTCCCTTCTCCCAAATTGGTTTTCCACGTCTACCTGCCCGTAGACGAGGCGCAGGGGCTGCGGACGCGGAAATCCATACTTCAAGGATTTGCCTTATAAGATGGCTTTAAATGCATGATGCGCTTGCAGGGAGGGAGGGAGGGGCAGCCTAGAAATGGAAACCTAAATAAATAAATATACCCCTTGGAACTGTTGGAGCCTTTCCAAAGCGGAGATGGGCTGGGGGTGGGTGAGAATGACAGACTGTGCAATCACCGACGTGGTTTTATTAGCTCCCCACCCGGTTATTATTTGCATTATTGCTCCCATCTCAAAGGCAAGGGTCCGTTCCAGGCTGCATCCGCGATTTGTCCAGCTGCAATGGCCAATGCCGGCGGGAGCATGCACGGCGCCTGCCTCCTTCCCCCACCACAACAGTCGCAATGAAAGGACGCCGTGCATGCTTCAAACGCCCCCTCCCCAAATCTGCAAAGAGAGACAACAAAGAGGTGGCGTGATCGCCCCGCCTCGTCTCTCCATCCTTCTCCCCATCCCCGCCTGGCCTCTAAGCCGGCGCCGCGGGTCCCTCTGGGCGCGGTAGTTTCCTCTGCGGCCACTTGGCGGCGCGGGCCGGGCAGCGCGGCGCCCGTCGGAACTACCCGCCCCACCAGGCAGCGCGGCGGCCGGCTTCGGCTGGTGCAATCGCCGCGGCTCGAGCCGGCGTGCAGCCGGACGGCTCGGAAGGCGCTGCGGGGCGCGTGCGGAGGAAGCCCGCCGGGATGCAATGATGGGGAGGGCTGCTCGCTAACTGGGCGGGGCCGAGGCTCGCCCCCTCCTCTTTTGGGGGCCGCGGCTAACCCCTGCTCATCCCCCCCCCCCGCTTGCAAGTGGCCCTGAGCTGATGCGGAGGGCTGGAGCGCGCGGCTCTTCCCTTTTTTGCATTTGCACCGAGGGACGGTCCGGCGGCGGCATGCATCGCTTCTCCGGGCTGGCCAAGGAGGCGGCGGCGCTGCCGGGCTGCCGGGCGGAGAGGAAGGAGCCGGCCGTGCGCTTCCTGGCGGCGCTGGTCACCGGGACTACTCAGCCGCCGCGGGAGGCGACCCCCACGCCCCGACGACGCCCCCCGACGCCGGGCCGAGCGGGGCCGGTGCGCTGGAGCAGCGCGGCCAAGGCGTCGGCCGTGCAGGTGCAGGTGCCGGAGAAGCCCCCCCGCGAGAAGATCCTCACGCTGGAGTCCATGAACCCGCAGGTCAAGGCCGTCGAGTACGCCGTGCGGGGGCCCATCGTCCTCAAGGCCGGCGAGATCGAGAAGGAGCTGCGCAAGGTGCGCCGGATGGGATGGGACGGGGGGAGGGGCAGGCGGGCAGGCGGGCCGTCGCTGGGACCGGCGGGGACCCCCACCCACCCACCCACCCATTGCACAGAGACCCCCGACGTCCGCCCCGGTCTGCGGCTCGTGGCCGTGGCTTGCAGCGCCGCAGGAGCTTGCAGCGGCCCAAGCGCGCTCCGTCCCGCCCCCTTTGAACGCCACCGCGCTCCTGTCGCGCTTTACTGCCTCGTGCAGAACTGGGATGCTCTTGCAGAGGGATTGGGCAGCCGCGGTTCCCTGCACGGAACTGGCGATATTCTTTGCGAAGGGCCCAATCCGACGTGTGCGGAATGCCCCCCCTCCCGGGGAGGGGGCGTGGCAGGGGCTTGAAGGGATGGGGTCTGGGGAGGGGGGCGCACTAAGCGGCCTCCTACCGATCCAGAGCCTTGGTTTGTGCACATTGGTATTGCCGACTCTGACTGGCAGCAGCTCTCCCAGGGTCTCCGCATCACATTGACCCTGGAACTGCCAGCATGCTGAGCAAATGCAGGACCGCAGGGATGCAGTCCCAGCTCCGGGCATGAGGCTGCCTAATACTGAATGGGAAGCTTGTCTCAGAGATCGGTATTGCCAACTCAGGCTGGCAGCAGCTCCCGCAGGGTCTCATCAGAGGTCTTTCAGCTCAGCGTGACCCACAGCCCCTCTGCATGAAGCTGCCTTACACCAAGTCAGTCAGTAAAATTAGGAGAGCCCAGGGTTCTAGGTATAGACAGCAGCAGGAAGCTCCTGTGTAATGGGCAACAATACACTTGAAATGTGTAACACAACAACATTTGAGTCCAAAGGCACCTTTAAGACCAACAAAAGATTTATCCAAGGCGTGGGCTTGTGGGTGCATGCACGCTTCCACACACAGTGGAACAGGGATCATAAGAATACAGATATAAGGAGAAAGTAAATTAGTAGCAACTTAGCAAACAGCATCATAAGTCCAAAATATGCAGTATGATAAGTCTTTGCAAATCAGGCTTTGGGGTTCCATTATCGTTCAGCTAGAAAGCTGTAATAAATTTTCTGAAATAAAATTCCGAGCAAAGTTGCTTTGAGATTCTTGTCTTTAATGGGGGAAATGTGCATACATTTTGATCATAAGTTCTTTCTCAGCACAAGCAATACAGCATACTGATACGAATACAAAAACCAGCACTGAGTAAATGTGCAGATTTTTCTTTGTTTGATATCCAATTTTGGGTTTTGTATTATTAGTACAGGTATGTTCCTATGCAACTTTTTAATCTGTGGAATATTGCTTGCTCTGACAAAGATCTTATGATTGAGACGTGTGCAAGATTCTTCAAGCAACTTTGCTCAGAATTTTATGTCAGAAGATTTTTTTTACGATTCTAGTTGAATTTACAAATGCCGTGTTTATTGCTGACCATTACACTTTACACCGAGTCAAGCTACTGGTTCACCAGAGTCAATATGGTCTACTTAAGCTCACAGCCGCTCCTCCAGTCTTGGGCGGAGGTCTTTCAGGTCATCTGTTGGGTCTTCCTGTTGTCCTCCTGCCTGCAACTTTCCCAGCAAGTCTTGTTCTCTCGTAATGTGTGATCCAAGTACCATAGGCTCAAGCTTCTAGGGCAGGGGTAGTCAAACTGCGGCCCTCCAGATGTCCATGGACTACAATTCCCAGGAGCCCCCTGCCAGCGTTAGCTGGCAGGGGGCTCCTGGGAATTGTAGTCCATGGACATCTGGAGGGCCGCAGTTTGACTACCCCTGTTCTAGGGAGAATTCCGGCTTGATTAGAGCCCACTTTGGGGCAGTCTGTAAAACCCTCCTCCCACACGACCTTTCAAACGAAGCAATTACCACGTTGAAACAATTGAGTCTCCTTCTAAACAAACTTTTTAGAGTTATCTCAACAGAGCCAGCTTGACGTAGTGGTTAAGAGACTCTATTCTGGAGAACCAGGTTTGATTTCCCCACTCCGACCTTGGGCCAGGCACGGTTGTCTCATAGCTCTCTCAGCCCCACCTACCTAATAGGATGTCCGTTGCGAGGGGAGGAGAGGTAGGCGATTGTAAACCCCTTTGAGAATCCTTTGAGTAGTAAAAAGTGGGGTACAAAAAAAACAGCTCTTTTTTGTAGGGGGAGCAAAGAAGAAGAGTTGGTTTTTATATGCCACTTTTCTCTACCCCAAGGAGGCTCAAAGCGGCTTACAGTCGCCTTCCCTTTCCTCTCCCCACAACAGACACCCTGTGAGGTGGGTGAGGCTGAAAGAGCCCTGCTATCACTGCTCAATCAGAACAGCTTTATCAGTGCTGTGACTAGCCCAAGGTCACCCAGCTGGCTGCATGTGGGGGAGCGCAGAATCGAACCCGGCATGCCAGATTAGAAGTCCGCACTCCTAACCACTACACCAAACTGGCTGAAAGGATATCATATAGAACTGAGGAGAGACCAGAGTGTTCTTCATAGTTTGGAGAATTAGAAACCTTGAATAGAAATGCTCAAGCCTCATAACTTACCCAGCATTCTGTTCTACAACCCTGTCGTCAGACAATTACTTAGAACTGTTTAAAGAACAAGAGCAGAACAAATAGGCAGCCTCCCGCCCTCCATGTCACGGAATTGCATAAGGATGATTATATAATCAGTCAAAGAATATTTACTTTTCACCTGCCTCTGCTTCACTCTGATGCAGTTGAGATTGCCTTACCTGACAAGGCCGCAGATAAAAGTTCCATTTTTACTCTCCAGTGGACACTTTCCAAAATGAGGAGTTTCAAAGCAAAGGTTGAGTCCAAGAGGCAGCGGACTCTAACTCTGATCCGGAGGTCCAAAGGAGTTTCTTGTAGCCCAACGGAACAGTTAACCAGGAAATCTTTAGGGACCAATATATGCTTTCTTAAAAAGCATTTGCTGGATTGCTGGGTTTGGAATTCTTTGCTCCAGCTGCATGAATGCTCTTTTAAATGTTTTCTCAGGTGGTTCCAGCGAGTTTCTTGGTCACAGGGCTCTCATCCTGACAGCAAGAGTAGTTTGCAAAGGCCTCCTTTTGGGTACTGCGTATGTTCCTAATCATGTGGTCCAAATGCAGGTCAATGGTGATAAGAAATAGGTGGCCAGTGCATAGGATTTGGCCATTGCCCATTTTGTCCACCATTTTTCAGGCTGCAAGGGTGACTGTGGTTTCGTAATAAGCGGGCTTGCGTGCAAGAGGGTCTTGAGGTCTTAATATTGTGGCAAGAGTTATCCTCCCTTTGAGGTGCCATGAGACAGCGGTATGGGGAAGAGCAGGGTGTTTTCTGGCCTCTCCAAGCATCTCGGACACCTTTTCTCTAGCACAGGTGTTTTATGCACCTTGGACCATTTTCGCTCCAGTGTTAAGGTGGATGTTAAAAGCTCTGTGGTGACTTCAGCAACTGTGCCAAGGGAACCTCCTAGTTATAATGGTCCTTCAGTCGAGGTGCAGCGAGGACCGAGGTCTCACTGGGGTAGCGAATCTGTGTCATTGTCCCAGATTGCAGGTATGGGTCGCGTGCTGGGATAGTTCTCCCTTTAAAAATAGCAGGCTCCATCAAAGGGTCGGTCAAAGACTCCATGCAAGATATTTTTTTAAATATGGGTCTTGACCTGGATAGCCCAGGCTAGCCCCAGCATGTCAGATCCTGGAAGCTAAGCAGAGTTGACACAGACTAGTATTTGGATGGGAGACCCCCCCAAGGAGCACTGGGGTCATGACACGGAGGCAGGCAATGGCAACCCTAGGATCTCCTGGCTGTACTATACATGTGCCATCTGTTCCACATAATATATTTCTGGTAAGGCCTTGGAGGAGGAGCGTGTCTCATGGCTGAAGTGCCACTCAGCGCTTATCACCCACTCAGGATGGCTGTCCCACCCCTGAGTGCTGCCTCCTCCAGCAGACAGCCAATCGTCTACCTTCCCCCACCCCTGATCACCCCCTCCTCCTTCCAATTTCCTCTGAGGCTCGGAGGCTGCAGACTCCTGCCGTGTGAGAGCTACCCCTGCTGGGGAGTTCCCTAACAGCTGCCTGCAGCCTTTCCAGGTCCTGGGGGGGAGAGGGAGGCCTTCTGCAGAATTCTTACACACCTCCCACCCCCCAATCTAGCACTCATTGTATTCCTGAATGCAACAGGCCTGGCCCCTAGTACAATAAATAAATAACTTTCAGGAGTTTCGTATCTTAAAACCTGCCTGCTGCAGTCCACTGTTTAGATAAATGTGGGGGGAGTAGAACATTGTGCATAATTCCCCTCTTCTCCTTGCTCCGGCAGGAGGTTGTTACTGACCAGCTGTGTTTCAAGTCTTGTGAATGTAGATGCTGGTTGATGCCTGTAAGGCCAGCAAAATGACCCATCCCCCAAATGTGTGTCAGGCGGGAAGAGAGGGTGACATCTGAGAAAGCTGAGTAAGATAATCCGCAGGGCTCCGGGACCTTCCAGCCTGGGAAACCGCTCTGTTAGCAAATACTCATTGCTTTGCCACTTGGTTGCTTTGCATGCTTGAAGAACTCCTCTCTCTCTGTGTGTGGCTAAGTTTCCGTAATGAAAATACGGGCCAAGTTAATGTCCGGTGTCTAACCCACTCCGGTTCTAACCCTGAACCTATTAGTTATTTTGGGACAAATTATGTATGTTGAGATTTTACGTAGGTAACTAATGTTATGAACAGTGTTTTATTCTGCTTCTGAATGACCTGGGGGCAACAATAAAAACCAGACTGGCACTGTTGCATGGTACAATGCTAAATCTTTGGTTGCTTTTCCTTCCTTCCTTTACTTCCTTCCACAACCAGACAGATACCCCCTCTCCTTGGGAAACATAGACATAGAGTTGGAAGGGGTCTCCGGGGTCATTTAGTCCAATCGAAAACAAAAAAAGAACTAACTAGAATTAGCTAGGACCTGAAAGGTTGGACGTCTGTGCAGTTGAGACAACAGGTTGCAAAATTATATAGAAACATCTCCAGGGGTAGTCAAACTGCGGCCCTCCAGATGTCCATGGACTACAATTGCCATGAGCCCCTGCCAGCAAATGCTGGCAGGGGCTCATGGGAATTGTAGTCCATGGACATCTGGAGGGCCGCAGTTTGACTCCCCCTGATAGTCCATCCCCCTGTGGAATGCAGGAAACTCACAACTGTGACCCCGATTCCATGCCCAGATGATGGTGTGCATGGCTCTCTACAAGCTCAGGAAACAGTCATTCCAAGGGTAACATCATCTGGGTTTCCCAAAGGTCCTGTCCAGATCTATATTCGGCTCAATTACTAAGCGGCTGGTGCCGGGCTCGGTTTCACTTAAAACAAAAAACGAAAACAACTTGAGTGGCGTCTACAATAACTTCTCCCGGAGTTCACGGAGGCAACTCAGGAGCGCTCAGGAACGCAAGACACCCGAGTAACTCGTCCTGCGTGCCCAATGGGGTCTTAGGTTTATTTTCTTTGAATAGCAGCTCCATCTCACCCCCCATCCCCCCTTGTGGTATGTTGAGCTGTGCTTGAGCATCTGCAGTCGATTTAAACAGACCGTCAGTTGTCCAGCACAGTATTGTGTATTCTTGTCCAAGGTCTTAAGGCAAAGAATCTGTTCCCCCCAACGTTTCCTACCTGAAATCGAAACCAGAGTTCCGAAGGATTTACTCAAGTCAAGATCCTGCCTTATAATATGTTGTACTTAGTACTATATAGAGAAGATACTTGTCAATACACCCTAGGTTCAGTCTGAGATCCAGCTTGGTCTCGTGGTTAAGAGGAGCAGACTCTAATCTGGAAAACTGGTTTGATTTTTCATTCTTCTTCCACGTGCAGCCAGCCAGGAGGGGATCTTGGGCCAGTCCCAGTCCTAATCAGTTCTCCCAGCCTCACCTACCTCAAAGGGTGAGTGTTGCGGAGAGATTCAAGTGGGTAGCCATGTTGGCTTGAAGCAGCACAACAAAATTTTAGTCCAACGGCACCTTTAAGACCAACAAAGATTTATTCAAGGCGAGAGCTTTCGTGTGCAAGCATGCTTCCCCAGGCAATGGAATTGTATACATTAAAAATTCACTCCCACCCATTCGGGAAACCCTTCCAGAGCGGTCAAGAAACCCCAGGCTTTCATGAAACCCAGGCTGAAAAAGCCTGTACTTAGATGCTTGTGGGGAAATAAGGCAGGCATGGGAAAAGCTGATCTAGGAGTCCCTGCAGCAATTTCTAGGGGTGGGGGACAGCTCAAAAAAGACCCTCTTCTCTCCCTCATTGCAAGAGAAGGAGAGATGCTCTTGTCTACTTGGATAATTCTTCTTGAAATCTTAGCGGTGACATAACGCTCCCTTTTTACAACGGATGGCCATAGACCATTTCCTCCGCGAAGCTTTTACGTACTCAGGAAGGAGCGGTTGGTTTTGCAAGACAAATGCAACTAATGTAGTGGGTAAACATAGCTTAAAATACCCAAGGCCTTTCTTCCCCTTGCAAATTATTCCAAATTATCCATTCCTTCGGTGCTCCCCTAATAGAAGCAAGAACGAACGTTCGGTGACATCCCCGTGAGCGTTATCTGGGAAGTAAAAGCCACACTGCAGCTAAAATACATCAAGATGCTCTATTTTCCTGGATTCTTTCTCCCCCCCCCCTCCCTAACTCCCCAATTTAATAGTAATTTGCAAAATACTCAATATCTTGTAGCCCCAGGTCGGGCTGAGTTATGAAATGCCTGCAGTTACATCACCTCGCTGTGGGGAGCCGAAAGACTTATCAAAGCGTCCCCGTGCCATCTGAGGGCAATGAGTAGGCAGCTTTATCTTGCTTCCCCGTGACCGCCGTTCCCATCAAGTTGCATTACGCATAAGTCACCGTAGTGAAAAAGACCGAGGGTGCTTTGTCAGGCAGGGCAGTCGAGCGGCTTGAGGGCTGCTTGATAAAAGGAGATTAGCAGGGCCCTCCTGCGAACAGGTCTGCTCTGGTCTCTTCAGTGGGGCTGATTCCCAGGTGTAGGTATTCAGGATTGTGCCTATGGTCTGTTGAAGCCGCTGGGCCTAGAAGGGTCTCGCTTTGTTTACAGTGATGCCATAAATTGCTGATTCAGATCTTGAAGAAGAAGAGTTGGTTCTTATATGCCGCTTTTCTCTACCAGAAGGTGCCTCAAAGCGGCTTCCATTCGCCTTCCCTTTCCTCTCCCCACAACAGACACCCTGTGAGGGAGGAGAGGCTGAGAGAGCCCTGAGATTACTGAAGAAGAAGAAGAGTTGGTTCTTATATGCCGCTTTTCTCTACCCGAAGGAGTCTCAAAGGGGCTTACAGTCACCTTCCCTTTCCTCTCCCCACAACAGACACCCTGTGATGTGGGTGAGGCTGAGAAAGCCCTGATATTACTGTTCAGTTAGAACAGCTTTATCGGTGCTGTGGTGAGCCCAAGGTCACCCAGCTGGCTGCATTTGGGGCAGCAGGGAAATCAATTCACACTTATTCTTCTTTCCTTTGAAAAGGAAACTAGTGAAATGGTGTAGATTTAGAGAAGTCTCAGTTCTGTCAGAGTGCTCTTAGCCCCACCTACCTCACAAAGTGCCTGCTGTAAGCTGTAGCCTGCTGGGTGACCTTGGACCAATCACAGTTCTCTTAGGGCTCTCTCAGCACCACCTATCTCATAGGGTATCTGTTGTAGGGAGAGAAGTTGGTGGTGATTGTAAGCTGCTTGGAGACTCCTTCAGGTAGTAAAAAGCTGTTCTTTTCCTTCTTCTAAGTCCTTGTTTCCATTTCTCATCTAGGAAGGCCTTGATTCTGAAATCAGATCTCTGAATGGTGTTTCAATTCACAGTTCCCGCTTATGTCAGCATTTTAATTGGGTCAGGAAGGGAGAAGTCTGCATTGCATTCTCTGAAATAACATGATTTCCCTTTGCTGAGTCTTGAGAATCTTCGATTTTACATTTGTGGCATTTTAACTGTGTCCAGTAATTGCTGGACAGGTTGTCTTTCCCCAAAACATTCTTTTAATTCTTGTCTTCACGGGAAACCGAGAACAAGCAAACACGCTCATCCGAGGGGGGGGGGTTGCTGGAGCGTGTGGCTTATTTTGGCACAGAACATTAACTTTTGCATCTTTGTACCTATCGTTATCCTTGGTGGAGCATTTTTTCGATCAAGAACTGGATTGCGAATCTGTAATCCCAGAAAAGGTGATTGTGTGTGCCGTTCTAACCAACCCTCTTCCGAACTCTCTAAATTGTCATGCTCAGGGGCATGCTGTACCTCCGGAGGGTATTTTTAATACTTGTCGTTGCAATCCTCTTTGTGCCAAGCACAGCGTGAAATTGTAAGAGTGCAGAGCCGCCGAAGTGCTTTATGTCATAAAGAGGTGAGGGGCAGAGACGGGTAAACACTGCTTGACATTATGTCAAACAGGGCACTTGTCAAAGCTGTGTTTTTGGTCTTCTTGTCTCTCTCTCTCTCTCTCTCTCTCTCTCTCTCTCTCTCTCTCTGTGTGTGTGTGTGTGTGTGTGTGGTTCAAGCTCTGTTGTGGCCTGGGCAATATAGATTCTTCTCCCTCTTCTAGAGCGTTAAGAGCTCAGCCTGGAGACCCCGGTTTGATTTCCCACTTCTTCTCCCAGGCACAGTTCTCTTAGAACTCTCTCGGCCACCCCTACCTCCCGACGTGCCTGTCGTGGGGAGAGGAAGGGAATTGTGATTGTAAACCTCTTTGAGGCTCCCCGGGGGAGAGAAAAGCAGGGTTAAAAAAACAAGCTCTTCTTCTACTTCTCTGTTGCTGAACAGGGATGAATCCTGGTCAGCCCAGCTCATGCCTCTCCACCGCTTCCCCCTGGGACCGGGCAGTGCAGAAGGCGGCTGAAGGCATGCCTTTAGTCCTCCGCCGTCCATGTCGAAAGAGACAGGCGCTCAGTCAGTCTTAATGACTGGTGTGAATGTTTGTTTTGCTTCAGACACAGGGATTGAGAAGCCGGCACAGCTAACTAAACATTGCTCCAGTCTGCTGCCTTGACGCGTCTGCAGTTCTTCCTGGGCTGGTGCCATTTTGCAGGTGGCACGAAGGCAGTTTTTCTTTTTTAACCTCAGATAACCCTGGACGTTTTGTTGTGGTTGAAGCTCGACCTACGGGGATCCATCTGACACTTGCAAGTAGGGATGCCGGCCTCCAGGAGAGACCTGGGGATCCCCCAGAATTACAGCTCACCTCCAGGCAACACAGATCAGTTCCCCTGGAGAAGATGGCTGCTTTGGAGGGGGGACCCAAAGTCCCTCCCCTTCGCAAACCCCACTGTCTTAAGGCTCTGCCTCCAAACCCTCTAGGTCATGAGTAGTCAACCTGTGGTCCTCCAGACGTCCATGGACTACAATTCCCATGAGCCCCTGCCAGCTGGCAGGGGCTCATGGGAATTGTAGTCCATGGACGTCTGGAGGACCACAGGTTGACTACCCTTGCTCTAGGTGTTTCCCAACCTGGAGCTAGCAACTCTCTTTCTAAACAGCAGTGTGCACCAAAGCAAAGGAGCCTCCGTAATTCTAGACTGTGCATATTCACAGCTTCCGTGTTTTTATTTCCGGCAGGGAATCAAAAAGCCCTTCACCGAGGTCATCAAGGCCAACATCGGAGATGCGCACGCCATGGGACAGCAGCCAATCACCTTCCTCCGTCAGGTAGGATGGCCTTTGAACTCCTAAGAGGGTGGGCTGGGGGGAAGCCCCTTCCATTTGTCAATGGTGACGTACCATAGCATGTGTGGGGAATGCGAAACATCATCTGAAAACTGAAAGCAGCGTTGTTCATCCTGCATTCATGGCGATAATCAAACATGTGCGTATGTTTGTGTTTTATTCCTGGGCCGTGTAGGTGGTTGCCCTGTGCACATACCCAAACCTGTTGGATAGCCCCAGCTTCCCCGAGGACTCGAAGGAGAGAGCAAGACGGATCTTGCAAGGATGCGGAGGGAACAGTTTAGGTAATCTTCCAACAGGATTAATCTAAGTTGCATTTCTCTCAGGGCCCTGACTTTTTATCCGTGGCAGGGGTTGTTAAGTGCATGGTCTGTTTTCTGCACGTTTTTTATTGACAGCCAGGAGCTCACACGAATCCTTTTGGTTGCTTTTCATAGCAGGACGCTGCCTTCTTTCTCCCCCAGTATTGTGGCAAGAGTTTTTGTTCTTGGCTTTCCAAACGTTGCCGAGATTGCAGGAGAGCTCTTAGCAGGGGGGGGGATGACGCTCATCTGGTTTGCATCTTTGCTTGATTTTTCTTGATTCGCTGTAGCCGAACAATGTAGGACTCTCCCTCATGTCAGGAGTACAATTCACTAGAGTTTCGTCTGCCCCCATCCCTCCTCCCCCTTGGAGACTAGATGACCCCTGGAGGTCCCTTCCAACTCTGTTTCTATGAAATCAAATAAATAAACACCTTAAACAAGGTGTCAAGAGCCTATGGTGAAGGCTCTGGCTCCCTAGCAGGGCAGCCTTGCTTCCTTCGTCTGCGTCCCACACATTCTGTACACTCTTCCTTGCAAAGGCTTCCCGGTTCATTCCGTTCCTAGCTAGGGGGTTGTAACAACAGTGCTCCTTGTGTCTTTAATTACAGTGCAACAGCAGCTGCTGGAGCCTCCGTGGGCAGTGTGTTCCTACGTATTCCGATGGGCCTTTGGTGTCGTGGTTAGGAGTGCGGACTTCTAATCTGGCATGCCAGGTTCGGTTCTGCGCTCCCTCACATGCAGCCAGCTGGGTGACCTTGGGCTCGCCACAGCACTGATAAAACTATTCTGACCGAGCAGTGATATCAGGGCTCTCTCAGCCTCACCCACCCCACAGGGTGTCTGTTGTGGGGAGAGGAAAGGCGACTGTAAGCCGCTTTGAGCCTCCTTCGGGTAGGGAAAAGTGGCATATAAGAACCAACTCTTCTTCTTCTTCTTCTTCCCTCGCAGGTTCATACAGCGCCAGCCAAGGGGTCAACTGCATCAGAGAGGACGTTGCGGCTTACATCGAACGACGCGACGGAGGGGTCCCCGCCGATCCCGATAACATCTACCTGACGACCGGAGCCAGCGACGGCATTGTGGTAGGCTTGTCCCTTTGGTCCGGTGAGCCGGCTGCAAACTGCAGGGGTCACTGCAGGGGTCACCCGGGATTCTGAGCGGTGTGCATTCGGGGGTTCCGGCAATCCAGATCCGGTGCTCCAGCAGGGTGGAATAGAGTCAAGGCGTGCATGCAAATGGATTTAATTCACAGCGTAGATCAAGATGGGTAGCTGTGTTAATCTGTCTGTAGCAGCAGAAAAGTGCAAGAGTCCAGGGACGCCTTAAGGACTAACAACAATTTTGGCCGGGGAGGAGCTATTGTGAGTCATAGGTCACTTCTCTAAACCTGCAGGAGTTCTTCAGAAAGCTCCATGTGTGCTGTGGCAGAGTCTGAAAGTTTGTTTGAAGGTTTCCAGGAAGAGCAGAGAGGATAAAGTACGGAATCCAGACTTGGAGGGCCTGGGGAGTGAATTAGGGTTTCGGTTATGATATTGCCGATGCGCCTAGTACCAGTGGGACCAAAGGGTGGGCATGTGTGTGTATCCATGATCCATATTCTACTCGAAACAAATGCGTGGCTAATAGCAAATCCTGGCTTCAACTGAAGTACAGTTTGGATCTGGAACGTCTCACTTATCAAATGTTTGTGGGATCTAGCTTTTCCAACTAATTAGCCCATATCTAAACAAAAGTCAGATGGAATGGGCTGCCTACGGAGGTGGTGAGCTCCCTTTCACTGTCAATCTTCAAGCAGAGGCTGGACAGATCCTTATCCAGGATGCTTGGGGCTGATCCTGCATCGAGCAGGGGGTTGGACTAGATGGCCTGTAGGGCCCCTTCAAAGTCTTATGATTCTAAAAATTAGATTGTTAGGTATGCACTCGTTAGCTCTTCTTTCCGCATCTGAGGCCTTTCAGATGATGAAACGCAGACATCGAAGCACAAAACCTTTTCAGTTCTGCCAATAACGCTTGCTCCCCTTGAATGTGGGGATTTCATGGGATGCAGGCCAGGTAGCTCCGTGTGCACAGCATCCTTGAAATACCAAATCAATGCAGAGCCTTTTCTTTGGCCTGATGTGACGTTTTACCCTCAGCAGATCCTTTTAGGAAGATTGCAAAAAGTAGCGTATTCAGACAGGTACTACCCACGTAAACCATTATTTTAAAAAACCAGCCATTTTCCGTCACAGGGTGGGACCTGCCACCCTCCAGACCTCAGTACCACGGAGCGGCCTTTGTGGTACTGCCCGGTATGAGCTCTTGTGTGCGTGAAGAGGTATGCCTGCACACGAAAGCTCATCCCATGAATAAAACTTTGTTGCTTTTCAAGGCAACCTGTCTGAATCTGTGACATTTCATGTAAGCCTGGTTCAAAATCCTCCACCTTTTGCCGCCCCCTTTCCTCCCACTTCTGTTAGGTAACCAAGTGGGGGCCAACCTTACTCCGTGTGGTTGCGTCAGCCCAGCTCCGTCAATATTTGTCTTCTTCTCCGCCTGTGTGCTTAACCTTCCCTATTGTCCAGCTGGAGGGGTTTTGCTGGCTGGCCAAAAGTGAAACTGCCCCCCTCTGGCACCGTTTGGTATTGCAACGCTCTCCGCCCTGTGTCCTCCTGATTGCTCCACCCGGCTTCCTTGGTGTTTATGTGGGCGGCTGTTCAGAGGCCAACACAGTGAGCCGCTTCTGTCAGACTTGGCCAGCAAATGCGGCTTGGCGCTCTGCTCCTCCCTTTCCCGCTAATGAAATGGGAATTCCTTCGCTCACGACAAAAGGCCTCCGTGAATCAGGCCGGTTCGCAGCTGCAGTCGGAGAGAAAGGTTGCCAGCTCTGGATGGAGAAAAACTTGGAGACTTTGGGCGTGGAGCCTGCAGAGAGCGGGGTTTGGGGAGGGTTGACGTCAGTGGGGTCCCATGCCTTACAGCCCACCTTCTGAGCGGCCGTTTTCTCCAGGGGAACTGATCTCTGTAGCCTGGAGTTGAGCTGTAGTTCCAGGGATTCCCCAGGTCCCACCTGGAGGTTGGCATCCCTAGAGACGAGTCCCGGGTTTTGGTATCCTGGACATTCCAGAACCAGCTGCCTGTTGAGGATCAGGCAGTTCCTACGAATGTGAAAGAGCTGATTTCCTACAGCCATTTCTCCTGCAGTTCTGCCGTTTGGCAAGGTCATATCTGTAAACGCCTATCAGTTGCTCTGTGTGGTTTTTTCAGCAGTGGTGCTAACTATTGCTATCAGCTGCTTGATGTCCTTGTTAAATAACCTTATTGGGCGGGTATTGTTCTCTTCCAGACTATTCTAAAGATCCTCGTCTCGGGAGGAGGGAAATCCCGAACCGGAGTCCTGATCCCGATCCCCCAGTATCCCTTGTACTCCGCCGTCATCTCAGAGTTGGATGCCGTTCAGGTGAACTATTACCTGGACGAAGACAGCTGCTGGGCCCTCGACGTGAATGAGCTCCGACGTTCTTTGGAAGAGGCCAAAGCGTATTGCAATCCAAAAGTTCTCTGCATCATCAACCCAGGAAATCCGACAGGTCTGCACCAAGCTCTTGTCACTCTGCACCAAACAAAGAAAGCTTTGAGTATCGCTGAAGCCACTGTCCTCTGTGTGCACTAGTCTGCATTTTGGGGGGGGGGGTTCCTTTTTGGCTCAGAATTGGGGACAGACTACACCTGATGGGCATTGTTATTAATTTAACCAGTACCAACAGTGTGCCTGGATTTCGGGACATAGGTCTTTGCCCCAAGGAGCATACAACACCCTCCCCTGAGGAGCCAACTTGAAACAGGCAAAACTAGAGGGCGGGATAAGCGAAGGAACTTGGGCTTTATCTCTGTGAGGGGTGGGGACAAAGGGATTCGGCCGAGGGCTTCCTGAAAGGGTTGTAAGGAAGTGACTTCACACTGGCGTTCTGGGAGGCTGTTCTAGCTGTCATGGGCAGCAAGGGAGAAAAGGCAGAAACCTCCCCGAGAGCAAGAGGCCTTCGAACAGCCCAGAGTGCTGGATTGAGAACTCCTTGGGAGGAGAGCAGCACCTTGAAGCCAGGTTTTAAACTTGAACCTGTTCCTGGTTCCAAAAACGTCTAAGTGGACCAAGCTTGTTTGTGTGCGTTGTCCTTCACTTTGCCTTTACTGTCTCAGTGGCTGCTGTGTGCATGTACATTGCTTGCTCTCTGCCTCTTGGCAAAGTAGAACAAAATTTGAGTCCAACCAACCAGGTGCTCATCAAGGTATAAGCTTTCCTGGGCATGCACACTTCATCTGCCGAAGCTTAGATCTGTTATATATCTTAAAGGTGTTGCTGGCCTCAAACTTTGTTCTGCTGTTTCAAACCAACATGGCTACCCACCTGAATCTTATCTTGGCAGTGTCGTAGGCCATGACTTCCCCTGCTATTTGCCATCTGGGTGCACACAAAGCTGCCTTCTGCTGTCAGATGCTCGGGTCCATCAAAATCAGGATTGTCTGCTCTGACAGGCAGCAGCTCTGAAGGGACTTCCTCATCGCCGACTGCCTGGTCTTTTTAACTGGTGGTTCCGGGGATTGAACCAGGGACCTTCTGCATGCTGAGCAGATGGCTCTGCCACTGAGCCACGGCCTCTCCACTTCTTGCTGCCCCCTTCTGCTTTTACTTTAAGTTTGTCTGCTTCATGCACTTGTGTGTGCATGAATGTTCATAAGCCTATTGGAAAAGACCAGAGCATGTGTGTCAGAGGGAAGCTGAAAAATTATCATAGCTTACCAGAACATTTCATGTTCGCCCCTATATTTAGGTCAGGTTCAAAGCAGAAAGTGCATTGAAGATGTGATCCATTTTGCCTGGGAAGAGAAGCTCTTTCTTCTGGCTGACGAGGTAAGAATACCTGGTTAGAACGTCCAGATGGGGCTTGGGAGAGTGCTGCTGATTGTCCCTAATCAAGTCAAGGGCTCATTGAATAATGTCTTTTTCTCTCCCTCTCTAAATGGCGCAGGTCTATCAAGATAATGTTTACTCAGAGAGTTGCCAGTTTAACTCTTTCAAAAAGGTACTTTACGAGATGGGCCCAGAATACTACAATAACGTGGAACTGGCCTCCTTTCATTCCACCTCCAAGGGATACATGGGCGAGTAAGTTCCTATCATGTTCCCCCCTTTTTTTCCCCTTCCCCACTGCATTATGTACTGCAATCAGGCATAAGGGCCACTGAGAAAATGGCAAACCACCGCCGAACGTCCCTTGCCTGGCTGCCGGACAGTCCTCGGATTTTCTGACCACTCTACACAAATGCATGCAATAAATAAATAGGTTCTCTCAGAGCTCTCTCAGCCCCAACTACCTTGCAGGGTTCCTGTTGTGGGTAGAGGGGGAGGGGGGAGGTGTTCATAAAAGCCACTTTGGGATGCCTTTGGGTGGTTAAAAGCGAGAGATTAAAACCAGTTCTTCTCTCTGCAATGGTGCTCTTTGGCGGTTGGTCTGCTGGGCTCTGAATCTTTCTTCTGTTCCCTGCCATGCCGTCGCTCCCAGGTGCGGCTACCGAGGAGGGTACATGGAGGTGATCAACCTGCACCCAGAGATCAAAGGGCAACTGGTCAAGCTCCTGTCGGTCCGCCTGTGCCCGCCCGTCTCGGGTCAAGCCGCCATGGACATCGTGGTGAACCCTCCGGTGCCTGGCGAGGAATCTTACACGCAGTTCATCAAGGTGGGTTAGCGTGTGGGCGGGTCTCCTCCTTTTTCCGGGTCTCCAGATAGGATTGGCAGCTCTCTGGACAGGGACGGGTTAGCTGGTTGCTCGATAAGAGCAGAGACAAATACATTGACGGGAGGAGGAAGAGGCAGAACAAAATGCCCTCTTTTCTAATGCTCACTAGTTTTGTGCATAGAAGAAGCAAGGCTCGAATCCAGGAGGACTCGAGAGACCCACAAGATTTCCAAGGCATGAACTTTCAAGGGTTAAAGCTCCCTTTGCCAGATCTTTCTCAGTTTTGAGTCTGAAGGGCGTATCCCTTGAATTCTTGGTCTTTAAGGTGCTACAGAACTCAAATCTTGCAGCTCCGCACAGCAAGTTTCTGTTCTTGGGCATGCCGATGAATAGCCCATTTTAGGATCTGGTTCCTGTTGGGCTACGTTTTCTTCCCGTGAGTTCAGTCCCACACCTGCCCTATTAGTCAGCTGTGTAGACATAAATGCCAGCTCTTCAAATGGATTCAAGCCGGGTCACCGTGTTGGCCTGAAACAGCAGAACAAAGTTTTGTTCCCGACCAAGTGTTATTCAGGGTATGAACTTTCAAATCTGAAGACAGATGCACGCCCACGAAAGCTTAGACCTTGGATAAAAGTTTGTCAGTCTTAAAGCTGCCCCTGGACTCAGAATCCGTCCCAGTTCTTCAAATGGTTTGAGAGTTGAACCTTGTAAGCTTGCTAATAAAGGATCTGCCTTCTTTTTCTAACTTCTCCTCCACGCCTGCTGATTTTTATGCCTTTGAGAAGAGAAAAAGGGAGGATGGTATTTAGACTCTTGGTGGAAACGTGGCTTGCTAGAAATCAAGGAAGAGGCACAGAACTGGCATTGGTGCGGTCCCATTGGCCCTCGTTTTGAGCCTGTTCCCCTTCTCTGAAACAGGAAAAGGAGTCTGTCTTGAACAACCTGGCGAGGAAAGCCAAACTCGCCGAAGATATGCTCAATCAAGTCCCAGG
The DNA here is from genome assembly GCF_049243985.1 of Paroedura picta. Classification (NCBI taxonomy): domain Eukaryota; kingdom Metazoa; phylum Chordata; class Lepidosauria; order Squamata; family Gekkonidae; genus Paroedura; species Paroedura picta. The sequence goes on from NC_135382.1 coordinate 33,742,940, forward strand.
CATCCACTGCAATCCCCTTCAGGGGGCCATGTATGCTTTCCCACGGATCTTCATCCCAGCCAAAGCGATTGAGGCGGCAAAGGTGAGAACCGCATCACAGCAGAGAAGAGGGGAAGATGACCGTGGGGGGGTGGGGGTGGGGAGTAAACAAACTCAAATGTCTGGGTAAAACCTTTAACTTCCCTTTGGGCTCTGGCATTGAAGTTATACCAGGGCTATGGTGTAATACAGGGGTAGTCAACCTGTGGTCCTCCAGATGTTCATGGACTACAATTCCCAGGAGCCCCTGCCATCGTTTGCATTTCCCTCTTCAGGTTCACAAAATGGCTCCTGACATGTTCTACTGCATGAAACTTCTTGAGGAAACGGGGATCTGTGTGGTCCCTGGCAGCGGGTTTGGCCAAAGAGAAGGAACATACCACTTAAGGTACGGGGTTGTTTGGCGCTCAAATACAGGGAGGTCGTCCATACACGGGGCAATCCTAAGCAAAATTACCGCCTTCAAGTCCATGGAAATCCTGCAGTTCTGTTTCGGAGTGCATCAACAGTTTCTAAGTCCCTGTTCTCATTTATTAATTAATGGATTTTTGCTTTTTGGGCCGCAGCCCCTCAGCTTAAACTACCTTTTCCTGTTTTCCCAGGATGACAATTCTCCCTCCCTTCGAGAAGCTAAAGATCCTGCTGGAGAAAGTGAAAGCATTTCATATAAAGTTCCTCGAAGAATACTCTTAAGCCAAGCAAAGACTTTTTCTTTTTCCTTAGAGCTGACTTGGCGAACAAAACAAAGCTGTGACAGGGAAGGAGGGAATACACTTTTTATCTCCTTATAAATCCAGTCTGGGGTACGATAGCTAGAGCCCAGCTGTGAAATCTGAGAAGATTGTGGCAGATATTAACAAAGCATTAACATTATGGAAAGTGGGAAGGGAGGTCAGAGCGGGAAATGTGAGAACAGAAAACAAAAAAAAGTCAAAATTTGTGCCTTGATCAGAAATTCTACCCTCAGTTTTCACGGCTGGATTTGCAAAACAAGGTTGGGGGTGGGGTGGGGGGGGTGATTTGAGAAACTGAAACTTAAAATTGAAACGTTAGCAAAAATTTGATCAGAGCGACATCTTGGTGTCCATAAACACCTTTCTGTGCTTCGGAAAACCTACCTTGCGTACAGAAGCACCATACCTTTCTGTCTTATGTAAAAAGTAGGAACTGGACTTAAATACTGCCTGCATGACCTCTTAAGTAACTCTCACTCAAGAGAGTCTCGTGCAGAAATTTGACAGATCAGGCCCAGTGACATTCTGTGAAGCTTCAAAAAGAAAGAACGAAAATGTGTGCCAACTTACTTTTTCTTTTCTTTTCTTTTTTTTTTTGGGGGGGGGAGGGTGGGTTCAAAAAGTTGCCAAAATTATGCTCTTGTCTGTTGAATTCTGCCTTTCTAATGTGGGCTAGGCTGTCTCAGCATGAGAATTGGAATCCATCCTGAGCATAGGAGAGATTAGACAGCTCACAAACTGGGCAAACCTCCAAGAAAGCAAACCACCCAACCTGACGAGGGATAACAGCGGACACAACCGTCAGGTAGCCAGCACTGGGTGCAAGAGGATCGGTTTCTCCTGCGGGGCTCATGAACTAGGCTCTTACCCCACTCTCTTGTTTGCGCCTCACGAGGGGACGAGTGGCAGAAATACAGGCCGTTTGAGAGAAACACTTGACTTCTCTGCATTTGGCACTTCCACGGTTTTGTAAGCATTAAAGTTACTCTGGAGCAGCGAACGGTCAAAAGAAACTGGGTCAAGCTTGGAGCATTTCAGTAAGAATTCTCAAATTGCACTCTTCCCCCCCCCTCAAAAAAAAAATCCGGCTTGGCTTAGAATAAGCTACCATGTCGAACATGGAGGTAAAACCAAATCCCCATGCGCTCAAAATGGCAGTTCGTATATTATTTTTATATTTTTTGTAAGTAGAGAATTTTTTCATTGGGAGTTGGCGGGGTGGGTGGGTTGGATTTATAGCCTTCGCAAGCCAGTGGGTTTTATACTGACCTTGTGTTTACACCTGACGTTCCTGAAAACAGTGCAAAAGGTTTACATGTTTCTAAATAACACTTTTGCGGGTGTTTTAAAAGGTTTCCCCCCTCCCTCCCTTTCTCCTTCTGTCTTAATAGGGGCAGAGATCCTTAAAACTGACTTGTTAAGTCAAGGGGCGCTGTCCTCCTTTCGGTGGCTTTTGTAAAACTGTCTTATTACGGTGCCTTTTGGTTTCTGGTACTGCAAAGGAGAATGTACAATTCGGGGGAGGGAGCTCTCTGCATCTCTTCGAAAAGGGCCTAGCTGTGTTCTAGTCAATTGATGACATTCGTATGTACTGTATAGCGTTTGCGTTTTAAATTCCGTTGTGCTTGAATCGAGGCCGCCGTCCTCAGACCCGTTCTGGAATTGACTTGGACGGACATTTCTGCAAACCAGCCAGTTTGAGGTTGGCAACCTAAGAAACTGAGAAAGTGTAGACACTGATTCTATTTTTTTGTCTTTAGTTTCCTTTTACGTTCAGGTTGCAAGTAATACCAACGTTGTGATGCATGCTCGTAGGTACGGATTTCCTACAGGTGCTCCTCATACTGTACTTGGATGACTTTTTAAATGTATCTACCAAATAAATAAAAGCTCTCGAAAACCGTTTGTGGCAGTGCTGAATGTGCCGGGGATGAGTTTTAACAGACATGATGGGGGGGGGGGGGCATATTTTACAGCGGTGGGAAGAGGAAGCAAAGCAGCATTATAGGGTCTGTGGACCATAGAGCTAGGACTGCAGACTGCTGCACAGGGGAGACCTCTGGTGGAATGGAGGTAGCGGTACAAGTTGCATCTGACTTAACCCTGGAATGAAAAGGGAGAAGGAGAAGTGGGTGGCCATTTCCGTCCTCTGCAGAGCCAACCTTGGTGGTCTCTCCAAGGACTGGTGGCAACGTTTGAAGATGCAGAGAGAGCAAAGCTCCAGGCTGCTTAAAGAATAAAAACCGGAGCCAAAACAACCCAACTGGTAACAGGACCTACAAAGCTTGAATGTCTGCATTGTTGTTAAAATTATATTACTTTTATTGTGCACAATTTTTAAAAACCAACTATGGGAATTAAAAACATATGTCCAGCCCATAGGCTGTTGCAAACCGGGATGTTCTGCACTAAGAACGACGTGTTTTGGCCCTTATAGGGCCCCCTTCAAAGGTCTGGTTTTAACACACACCAGTTCTTAACACATATAAAAAAGGTACAGCAGCCAGTAAAAGCTCCAAAGTAAGCTGCAGAGTATCAGAGTCACTGAATGAAAGAAGATGTCTAGATTCCAGTCTCTCTTCTAAAGGCTGCCCCAAATTTTCAGTGGTGTGTTTCCTTATTAGAGCATGAATTGCAATGAGTTCAACTGCTGTTCTGAAGGCAAGCAGGGAGGACGTGTGCTCAAAAAGCAGGAAGTCTCCGGTGGAGCCAATCAGGATCCTGGAGGAGAGAATATTAATATCATCAGGAAGTGCCTACCTTACCTATGCTAAATACGCATCTCCTCCCATGCCCTGTGCAGAACACCCTTTATATTCTGCTCAATTACCCACACTACAGATCTGGCATATGTCAACAAGTACCATCCTGCTTAGCTTCCAAGAGCAGCCTGTCCCACGCATTCTCTCCAGTATTGCAATTTTAATTGCCCCAAGATCCTCCTCCCAAAGCAACTATTTTCTCCTGGGCAGCCGATCTCTCTCGCCTGGAGCTGAGTCCTAAATTCGGGAGCCCTCCAGTCCCCGCTTGAAGGTTGGCAACCACCTAGCTTGCATTTTTCTGTGAGCAAAGCGGAACAGACTCACTTTGCAAGGCTCCCCCAAAGCAGAGGAAGTTTAGAGGCAGGTTTCCACACCTTGAGGACCACTGGAGAGCGCTCACCCTGATGGATTTCAGCCTGCCATGGAACTTTTAAAGTTACAGCAGACCAGCAAGGAAAGGCAGAAAGTGTGAGAGCCCCGCCTCCCCCTAATGTGTCCCCTTTCAGAAAAGCTTAGGGTTCTCCATTACGTTGCCAACTTTGGGAAATTCCTGGAGCTGTGGGGTGGGGGTAGGCAAGGAGGTACAATCGAATTGAGGTCAGTTGTAATTCCGGGTGATCTCCAGGTCCCACCTGGAGGCTGGCAACCTCATGAAAGAGAGTTCCATCTAGCCCCCTCCTCCCCTCCCAAGGAAAGGGCGTGGCTGGCCTTTGCCCCTCCCCGGGGCGGGGTTCCCCATAAATGCTGGCCTCCTGCCCGGGCGTCGGTCGCGGGTTCCCCATGGCGCTCAGAAAGTATTGCCCCGAGCCCAAGAAGCGCAGCGGCGACTCCGGAGTGGTGCCGGATGGGAGCCTCTTGAGCAAAGAGCAGCGGGATCAGCGGATCAGCCTCTTCCTCCGGGACTTCGACCAGCAGGGTGAGGAGGAGGAGGAGGAGGAGGAGGAGGACGGGCAGAGGCACGGAGGCGCCGTCGGTGCTGCAGAATCGGGGCCCCAGCGCCTGGAGAAACGGGAAATTGGGGCTTGGGGCTTTTATACACGGGGCCCGCTCAAGACTTGTCTCTTTGGGACCAGTTATTCCCACATTCCTACTCATGTGCTTTCACTTTGTAGGGATGCCAGCCTCCAGGTGGGACCTGGGGATCTCCTGGGTTTATAGCTCATCTCCAGGCTAAAGAGATCGGTTCCCCTGGCGAAAAGGGCTGCTTGGGAGGGTGGATGCCACTGAGGCCCCTTCCTGCCCGCCCCCAAAGTCTGCAGTGATTTCCCAACCTAGATCTGGCAGCCCCAGATGCCAGCCTCCAGGTGGGACCTGGGGATCCGCTGGGACTACAGTTAATCTCCAGACTATAGAGATCAGATCCCCTCACCACCCCTTCCCAGCTATACCCCCAAAGCCTCCAGGGATTTCCCCAACCCAGACTCCATAGCATCATACTCCATTGAGGTCTCTCCCCGCCCCAAATCCCACCCACTCCTGGCCCCAGGTGTGTCCCAACTCACCAGTCCGCTCTGCAACTGGTTTTGCGGTGTGGGAGGGCAAAAGACGTTTGCAGAGAGCCTGCAGAGGGCCCCACTGTTGTGGGAAATTGCAGGGGTCTTCCTGACCGTGGGGGCGGGTTGCTCTTGTTCCCCCCCCCCCAGCCAAGGAGCACCTGCGATCCATGAAACAAGACCTGGAGTCCCTCCTGCAGACAGCTGAGAAGGCTTTCCGCGTGGAGCTCCTGACCAGGCCGGTCGTCATACGGCAAATGAGGAGGAAGGAGCTGCTCAGTTGAGTGCCGGGCTGCGTCTACTCAGGAGTAAGGTGGGCCAAGTCGGGCGGGGTTTCCACGCAGGGTAGTGGGACTCCAGTGGCTGCTTCTTGTGGAGTGAGCTTCGGAAAGGGGCTACGGATTTATGCCCAAGCATCTGCTTGGCCTGCAGAAGGAGGGGGTTTTTTTATACCCCACTTTTCACTATCTGAAGGAGTCCCAAAGTGGCTTACAAATGCCCTTCCCTTCCTCTCCCCACTACAGATACTTTGTGAAGGGGGGGGCTGAGAGGGCTCTGAGAGAAAGGCTCTCTGAGAACAGCTCTAAGAGAGCTGTGACTGGCCCAAGCTCACCCAGCTGGCTGCAGGTAGGGGAGGAATGGGGGAATCAAACCCAGCTCTCCAGCTCAGAGGTCGCTGCTCTGCAGAAAGGGCCAGGTTCAGTCCCCGTCACCGGTGCTCTCAGGGCTCAGGTAGCAGGTGACAAGAAAGACCGATTGATCTGATTGTCTTCTCTCCATCTCACAGACCTGAAGGAAGAGGAAGCCGCTGCCACGGTTGTGGCCGCAGTGACGGCGGTGAGTTTTCTTCCATGTGGTGGAAGAAATAGGATCACCGTGCGCTTTGGGAGAGCTGCATCAGGGGACTTGTGTGTGGCGCAGCTACAGAATCCTAGAGTTGGAAGGGGCCCTGGAGGCCATCTAGCCGGGCAGGTCCTGGAAGGACGCAAGTCTCAACCTCTTCTCTTTCCTTGTTTTTCTCTCCGCCCCCCCTTGACCCATCCTGGTTCCCACTGCAGAATGACTGCTCGCTGGGAGAGGGGCCCCCACCCAAGCTGGTGAGGTCAGGCAGCAAACGAGGTGAGCCAATCACAGGGCTGAGCAGGCCAAGGTGTCTTTGCCGCAGAGGCACTTGGGGGGCGGGGGGGGGGTGCTGATGATGCCTGGTAGAGGCTCTTCTAATCATCTTGCCAACTTTTTTGGCAGGGTGGGGGAGGTGGAATTATTCCAGGACGTCCCCAAGGGATTTGCTGCATGGCTTATGTCTGTACAACTGGGGCCTTGTTCCAACTTCTGGACCTAGCACAGCATGGCCTGCCACTTGTGGGAATGCCTCTAAGCTTGGGGGGAGATGGCTGGGAATGCATTTGCCATTCATCTCTGACCTTGATGATTTTATCCCCTTTACTATGTTTTTTCAACTGGAGTTGAACCCAAAGAACTGATAACCCGATCACCTTAGTCCAGGGGTAGTCAAACTGCGGCCCTCCAGATGTCCATGGACTACAATTCCCATGAGCCCCTGCCAGCGTTTGCTGGCAGGGGCTCATGGGAATTGTAGTCCATGGACATCTGGAGGGCCGCAGTTTGACTACCCGTGCCTTAGGCACTCAGCTTGTAATTCTAACAAGGCTCTTGAATTGGCTAAGCAACTTCATTACCCTGCGTGTTTGTTGGAGATTTTCATAATGTTTGTTTACTAATTTAATTCTAATTTGCTCTCCCCATATATATGTAATCTGGTGGTTTCCATTTCATTGTCTGAAGAAGCATGCATGCACATGAAAGCTCACACCTTCCATAAAACTTAGCCGCCCTTAAAGGTGACGTTGAACTCAAACCTTGTACCTGATTCCAGGGCTTGGGTCAGCTTGTGTGAGCACAAAGCGCTTTTCTTGAGCATCATGGAGCGGGAAACACACACCCTTTTCTCAGACCGTGTGTGGCTCTTTCAGTCCAAGCTAGAATGCCCTGCAGAGCTCGAAAGACAATTGCCACTGGCTTTCTGGTTGATTGGAAGCCAAGCATTGTTTGCCTGACGATGCTCTGTAAAATGCTTCTTCCAGTGAAGGTCACCACGATTGTGGAATACAAAGATGCAAAAGGGGAGGGCGGATCGCAGGCAAAGAAGACGTCGCAAAAAGTGAGTCCGAAAAGGGTATTTTGCATGGGTTGGGCTGGAAGGAAAGCAAGGGTGGTTTTGGATACTACCTCTTTATAGTCTTCTGTCCCAGGACTAACTAACCAGGGTTTTGCCATTGTCTGCCTCTTTATAATCTCTTGTCTCAGGACTAACCAGGGCTTTGCCATTGCCTGCCTCTTTATAGTCTCCTGTCCCAGGACTAACCAGGGCTGAACCTGCTTATCTTCTGAGGCCAGATGAGATCAGGCGAGCCTGGGTCTTTGTCCAAAACTCAGTTTTACTGTTTACTCTTTCTGCAGATTGTTAAGACCAAGTCGCTGGCGTTCTTGACTTCTGGCTTTAAAGGCAAACAGAGTGCATCCCGGTAAGAAGCAGAGAGTGCTGTTTTTCGACCAATCTTGACTCAGCGCCTTGAAATAGGTTTCACTGTGATGACAAAATGCATTAAGCTGCAAAACAACAGTTTTGCCGGATGGTGGAGGATTTAGTTGGACTAAAACACCGAAGCCAACAGAATATAAATGCTGATCCCCCTCAGTCCCTGTGCTCAGTCCCTGTGCCGTTTGAACTATGAAACTTGGGGTGTGTCACACTCTGATTTCTTAAAATTGTGTTTGTTTAAACGTTCTTCCAAAGTATAACCCTACGAAGTGGAGGGTTATAGGTGCTGCCCTCTAGGAATAATCGCCATTGAAAAACTAGCAGCACAGTCCTTTGATTCGAGTCACCCCCAAAAAGGCCCTGCTTCTTGTAGCTGTTAGCCTGAGCATGGAAAATATCTGCTTACTGGAAGACTTGTGCTCGAGCAGATATAAGAGGAAGCTCTTTCTAGATTCAGAAACCCGTCAGTGGCTGTTGTGGTTCTCTTGTATGTCACTTTTCTCTTCTTCCCTGGATCACTGTGGGCAGGTCCGTGGGCCTCACGCCAAATGGGAGAAACCCTGGCAAACCCTGCATGCTCGAAAGGTCAGCGTCTGCCCCTAAGACCATCCCAGTGGGCTCCAAGAGGTAAGCCTTGCAGCTTGGTGTAGTGGTTAGGAGTGTGGATTTCTAATCGGGTGGGCTGGGTTTGATTCCCTGCTCCCCCACATGCAACCAGCTGGGTGACTTTGGGCTCGTCACAGCACTGATAAAACTGTTCTGACCGAGCAGTGATATCAGGGCTCTCTCAGCCTCCCCCACCTCACAGGGTGTCTGTTGTGGGGAGAGGAAAGGGAAGGCGACTGTAAGCCGCTTTGAGACTACTCCATGTAGAGAAAAGCGGCATATAAGAACCTTCTTCTTCTTCAGTAATCTCAGGGCTCTCTCAGCCTCACCCACCTAACAGGGTGTCTGTTGTGGGGAGAGGAAAGGGAAGGCGACTGTATGCTGCTTTGAGACTCCTCCCTCCCTCCCTCCCTCCCTCCCTCCCTCCCTTCCTTCTCAATCCTAGACTTCTGCAGAGGGGGCCCTCCAACAGTGCATCTGCTTCAGAAAGAACATTTGACCCGACTCTACGAAGCACTTCCATGCCGCACGAGAAATCAGTCCCCTTTGTCAACATACCTCTGGCTGATGGGCAGGTATGGTTTGGGGCCTGTTGTCCTGTGGTGGACAGTTCCATCGCATCTCAGCTGACCTACGGTGACCCCGTAGGGTTTTCAAGAGACCTTCAGAGATGGTTTGCCCTAGCTTGGCACTGCATAGCGACCCTGGGCTTCCTTGGTGGTGTCCCCTCCAAATTCTGACCAGGGCCAACCCTGCTTAGGTTCTGAGCACGACCAGGGGTAGTCAAACTGTAGCCCTCCAGATGTCCATGGACTACAATTCCCATGAGCCCCCGCCAGTATCTTGAGGGCCGCAGTTTGACTAGCCCTGACTGTGTGATTGGAGTCATGCTGTGGTCGTTGTTTTGTGCCTGGCTCCGCCTCCTGTGGCAGCCATTTTGTGGTTGCACCCGCATGCTGGGTCAGAATTCCAAATGGACCTGCTGCCGCAATTCACAGCGATGGACCATGAGAAAAACACAAACTTCGTGCTGCTAGATTCCTCCCATGGCTGTGAAGCCGACTCGAGGGAGTTAATTTTCTGGGGTCACGGCACTTGCGTGTGGGCTAATAGTTCCACAGGTTTAATGACCCCGGGCATCGATTTTCTTGGGGTTGGAGGGGACTGCTGAAGGAGGGGAAGACGGCTGTCAGCATCTTCCACTGGCTTTGCTGGACCCAACTGGTACCTCTCTCCTTTTTGGTTCAGACGCTCTGTTCGGCGAACAATGACCTCCAGAACATCAATGTGGATTTGTTAAATGATGACACTGTCCAGCATATTCATACTCTGGTGGTAGGTATGATGTAAAAGGTAAAGGTATCCCCTGTGCAAGCACCGGGTCGTGTCTGACCCTTGGCGTGACGCCCTCCAGCGTTTTCATGGCAGACTCAATACGGGGTGGTTTGCCAGTGCCTTCCCCAGTCATTACCGTTTACCCCCCAGCAGCAACCTGGGTACTCATTTTACCGACCTCGGAAGGATGGAAGGCTGAGTCAACCTTGAGCCGGCTGCTGGGATCGAACTCCCAGCCTTGTGGGCAGAGCTTTCAGACTGCACGTTTGCTGCCTTACCACTCTGCGCCAGCACCTTAGACACACACACACACACACACACACAACACGTGCCTATTGACTGCCCATCTTCTAAAAGCAGCTGCCTCCCAGTCCAAACCAAAGTAGGCACAATCAACTGCAGTTCATCCTTGAAAAGCATTTGCACAAATGTAAATTTGTTGGCACCCGAACACAGAACGCACCTGAAGCTGCCTTAGACTCTTAGTCCCCCAAGGTCAGTATTCAGACTGGCATCAGCTCTCCATGGTCTCAGGCAGATGGTCTTTCACATTACCTACTGCCTGATCTTTTTAAGTGGAGATGCCAGGGACTGAACCCGGGACCTTCTGCAGGCTGGGCAGATGCTCTGCCACTGGGCCATGACCACTGTTTTATGTTTTGAGCTATAAATGCCAGAAGAATGTTAAGTGCCACAAAGTTACTTCTGACTTATGATGAGCCTATTCTTCCTAACCAAATTCTGGGGTTTTCTCAGAGTCAGAAGACTGGTTCAGGGGTTTCTCAATGGTAAAAAAGCTGAGAAAGGTTCAGTTAGGAGACAGATATCTGTTCCTTAACGCTTTCTTCTTGTCGTTCTTCTTTTTGCTTATCCTTTAGAACCAGTTGACCGTCTTGTGCGGAAAAGCCACTGTCAAGCCAAGCTGATGGAACCTCCCAGTATCACTTTGCAACCTTTCACAGGAGCATCTTGGATCGCCTCAGTCTCTGCGATGCTCTCCTACATAACGGGATGGACAGTCCCTTCTCCTGTTTTTAACAGTGCATACGTCCTATATTAAACTTTGTGTTCTTTCATAGAGTTGGCTTTGGTGTGGATCCTTCTGCAATGATGGTGTCGTACCCCCCCCCCCTTGTGGTTCCACACAAAATGCTCGACTAGCGTGAAATATTTATGTTCTGCAGTAAATAGAAGAGGCTGGATCAGGCCAAGATTTGAGGGTGGGGATAGGTGATGCTGTGCCATCAGGTCACAGTTGCCCTAGTGTGATCCTGTGGTTTTCAAGGAAAGAGACTAACACAGGTGGTTCTCCTTACCTGCTTCTGCAGGTGGGTTTCCCATCCTGCGTAGTTTCAGATCTGATGTGACTGGGCTAACCTAGGCCATTCAGGTCACACCTGAGTTTGGTTAGGTCACTTCATGGCACAGTAGGTGTGTCAAAGTTGGGTCCTCAAGTTGACCATAATTTCCATGATTGATTACAACTCTCCTCTTAGCCCATCTTAACCTGCCATTTCCTCAAAACTTACCTTGCTGTTGCTGAAAGCTTATTTTTGTGGGATGATGCAAGGTCTGTGCATGATTCAACAGCCTCTGAAGAATATCCTACAGGGGGCATCGGACGAGCTATGTAATTAGCATATTCAGATTAGGAACTTGCTGATATTTTCCAACTATCTCCTGATTGGCTCAGTTAGGGACTTCCTGCTCCCTTGAGCACACTTCCCATCTGATTCCCTCCAAAATGTTTGACAGTTAAACAGTTGTGTGTGTGTCTCTCTCTCCTCCCTTACTAAGTGGTTTTCTTAATAAAACGATTTTGTTCATTAAGCAGCTGGTGCTTTGTCTCTCTTTCTAAACTCCGCCAACAGCCTTGTGTATGATTTTGCTGCTACCGAAGAATTTTTAAAGAACAGAAGTTGACGTTTGCCCTATTTTAAATTCTGGAGTCAGATACGTGCAACGTTGGGGAACTCTGCTGGCACAGAGTGTGTCCCATTTGATCTGGGGGGCTGTCCCCAGGCAACCCTGTGGCTGAATGACGTCAGGCTGGCTACAGAGAATGAGTGGAGCAGGTTAATGGTGCTGGCGGGTGGCCGAGGTCTTAATTGGAGCTTTGCTCAAGGGATGTTTCCATTAAGGGTGCGCAGTCCCTAAGCAACTGGTGGTTATTAATAGCTTCTTACAGCAGCAAAAGCAGTGGACTTATCTTTCAAGCCTGTCCAGCATTCCAGTATCTGTAGCCAGTAGCATGGCTGTCTTTACAGCTGAGATGGGAGTTTGATGGGCTGCACCACAATTGCATTTGGGTCCTGGTATTGTGCCCCATTTAAGCAGGCCTGTGCCTCTGCCACAGCTTGTTGAAATTTATTAGCCGTCTTCCATTATTAAGTCATGAGTCAAACCCTGCAGGCTTCTCCTTGGTGTCGATCAAGTTATCGATATCTTGTGGAACTGAGGTTTGTGACCGTTCATCCTTTGGATCGTACTTTCCAGGGAGACACAATGGAGCGCTTTGGCCTTTCCCCAGCAGCAATTGAGCGGTTTGAAAATTTAGACTGCCAGGTGGTGGGATTGTTCCCCATTGTATCAATTAGGTTACATATTTTATATTATATGCACTTCCTTCATAATTCTGCCATGCGATAAATAATAGAGAAACTGTTTTTTTTGTACACTGTTTTTCATTACTCAAAGGAGTCCCAAAGTGTCTTACAAATGCCTTCCCCTTCCTTCCTCTCTCCACAACAGGCACCCAGCAAGGTAGGGGTGGCTGAGAGAGCTCTAAAAGAACTATGACTAGTTCAAGGTCATCCAGCTGGCTGCATGCAGGGGAGTGGGGAATCAAACCCGTTTCTCCAGATTGGGAGGCTACGGTGGTAAACTCCTTTGAGACTCCTTCAGGTGGTGAAAAAGCAGAGTACAAAAACCCAGGTCATCTTTTGAATGATGCTGTTTTTGTTTCTGCTTTCCAGCTCTGCCCAGTGTTGCAACTTCATAGTGCACTCAATTAACGCCACCTAAAGAAACTCAAACAAAAGCATTTTGTTGACTTCATTTTAATAGGGCTTCGTAAATTTGGCTCAGGAATGCGAACATGTTGAAACCTGCACCAGATATAATCCCCGAAACGCTAACCCCAGCCTCACAGCCTCCAGGTCCAATTCTAGAGGCTCTTGGTGTTTCAGAAGCAGGTGGGCATGGAAGGCTATTTAGCCAAGACAAATTCTACACCATCATGGCCACAAAACTAATTTCTCTCCTTGTTCAAGCTAAGCAGTTTAGAGATGCTGATGTAGTTTAAAAGGAAAGCTCTTTGCTTCACCAGTGGCAAGCTTAAATCAGGCATTCGGAGCACATATAAAAGGAAAGGTCTGACGGCAGACTATGCTGAGTTAGAACTCGCTCACCAACGGTGACTCTCCGTGAGGAATTCTCTTGGCAGTGGGAACCAGAGGCCACACTTTGAACCTATAATCCCTCAAGAGCATTACCATCTTCAAATGAGGATCTGCTCAGGGCCCCTGGCCTGAGACAGGTGAACTCCGCCAGGGCCTTTTTTGGCCCTCGACCCAGCCTGGTGGGACAAGCTCCCGGGAGAGATCAGGATCCTGCAGTACTTTAATCAGTTCTGCAGGGCCTGAAAGATGGAGCTGTTCCACCAGGCTCATGGTCGAGGCCCACAATAACTTCCACTGAAATAGTTGACATCACAGCTAGGAGAAGCCAAAAGACTGGCTCCTGCTAGAAGACTCCCGCCTGGAGATTTAGAGGGGGTTATGTGTGTATTGTAATGGTTTTAAAGTTTTAAATTGTATGTTGATTCTACTGATGCTATCCTCCTGAGCATTCAGAAGGGTGGGCCAAAAATAAATATATCATTATTATTATAGAAGCATTTTCATCCACAGCATCCTAGTTCTGGCCTAAGCTGTAGGGCCAGCTCCAGATTTTTTGGGAACCCGGTAAAATGCATGGAGGACCCCATCCGTATCCCCTTCCCCAGTGCCTCCTTCCCATACCATTTCACTCCCCCTTGCGCCGCCCACATGCCCGTTCCCCCACGAAGCAGGAAGTGTATACATTTGAACGCTCTCGAAGATATAAGGACAGGCAAGCTCCCCTTCTATCTAGCTGCATCTAAAGACATGAGTGGCATCTGTCAGAAACTGATACCCAGCCCCTGAACGCCTGGCTTTTTCCTGCAGCTACAGACTTAACTCCTCATTCTTGATCTAGCTGGGCACACAGATGGCGTGGTGTTTGTAAGCAAGTGGGTGGGCAGCCGGGTCTTGAACACAGGGCCGTGCCTTATGCTGGACCAGACCCTTCATCCCTAAAGGTCAGTTTTGCCTACTCAGACCAGCAGCGGCTCTCAGGCGGTGGCCCTTTGAACTGCGGATGCCAGGGATTGAACTGGAGATGCTCTACCGCTGGCAGAGGGCCCCTTCAGAAGACCTGAGTCCCAGCAGCTTCCTCACCTTGGGGTATGTAGAAGAAGAAGAAGAAGAGTTGGTTCTTATATGCCGCTTTTCCCTACCCGAAGGAGGCTCAAAGCAGCTTATAGTCGCCTTCCCTTTCCTCTCCCCACAACAGACACCCTGTGGGGTGGGTGAGGCTGAGAGAGCCCTGATATCACTGCCCGGTCAGAACAGTTTTATCAGTGCCGTGGCGAGCCCAAGGTCACCCAGCTGGCTGCATGTGGGGGAGTGCAGAATCGAACCTGGCATACCAGATTAGAAGTCCGCACTCCTAACCACTACACCAAACATGTAGATGCCGGCCCTAGCTGCTAGTCACCATGTTGCTCCCTGCTTCTGAACCATCCCTACTTGAATTCCCACGACTAAATTTCCAAGGCACGGATTTAACGAAAGGAGGGAGTTAGGAGGCAAGGTTATCATACACCAACGGCTTTTATTAAGTTTCAGGAACCCTTCACAAGATGGTAAAAAAACTTGTACAACCGTTTCTAATTTCGTCTGCCATGGTTCTCTCCCCGTCATTTCTAACCCACAGTGTGCAACGCCCATTTACTTACCATGCATCTAAAGTGATAGATACAGGCTATGAAGAAGTTTTCTTTAGTCTATTTGTAGCAGCTTAACGCGGGTGCAGCCAAATACCAAGCTTCGGGACAAAGTTGTACACAAAAAAAACCTTTTACAATGTAGAATTTGAAATTTTTCGTTTCTTTTTTTTTAAAATATGGAACTTAAAATCTACACATAACTGGTAAAAATCAAGCACGAGTACAAGGACTGAAACTTAACCCGGTGAGAAGGAGCCTCATCTTCCTTTCAAGTGCATTTATTTCTGCTACGGAATAGTAAAAAAACAAAACAAAAACAAAACAAAAAAAAAATGAAGATGAAAGCTTTTGTGGTTAGTTTAAATTATACACTCTGTAGATACTATGGACCAATTTAAAAGTTACACATACAGCAAGAGATGTCCGTTGGGGTTCGGGTGGATTGTTTTATTTTTATACAACCCAACTGGATTTTGCTGAAAACAAGTCAGGCAAAATTTGAAGAGAAAAATCCGTGTGTAACTTCCCCCCCTCCCCCGCCCCAGACAAAACTTTTTTTTTTTTTTCCTTTACTGATGGGCGCACTGAACCCCAGGTCCGTGGTGGCCGCTCTCCTCGTCCGAACTGTCGTTGTACGCTTCGCGCCTCTGCCCACCGCCTGAACCACGGGTGGTATCGAATTCTTGAAGGTCTACTTCCTCTGCCTCGCTAATTATATTGGGGACTTCTGGTCTGGCCGGCAGAAGATCCTCAAGTTCCTTTAATAAAACAGACAGAAGAGTGATGCAAAATTTCTGCTTTTGAAAGTTTCGCTTCGTTTACCCCACTCCACGCCTCTTCCGATGGGAACAGCTCCTGTTGCTCTCCTTCAGAATCACAAAGAGCTGGGAGAGACCACAAAGGGCCATCCAGTCCGGCCCCCCACCTTCTCAGGGACTTATAAATCACTCACTCCTGACTGTCAGGATTGCTGCTGAACCCTGCCATGAGTTAGCATGAGCTTCCCCATCTTTATTTTCCTTGTCTTTGCTTTGTTTTCGAGGCCCTATGTAACCCAAGGCCCATATATTATGCTTGCATGCTTGAAACTGAAACTATGTTGCTGCATCCTGTTATCACAGGGTGCTGTGAATTATTTGTCTTTTGAACCTCCCGACTGGGTCTGTCTTTTGTAACCATAACATCTTATCTTGTCCGGAGACGACCAAGGACGTGTGAAGTGTAACACTATGGTTTATGGCACCAGGTGCCTCCTTTTCCCCCTCCTATGGGAACTTTCAAGTTTTAGGCGGGAGAAATGTATTGATAAGGGGAGGCAAATCTGTCCTCGGGCAGATTTGACTTTCTAAGCTTAGGTGTATGAAGTAACTTCTCAATAAACGCTTTATTTAATATAGAAGCTTGTTGTGAGTTCTTGCAACGCTTGACACTGACAGGTGCTCATCCAGCCCTTCTGAGGTAGCACATTCCATCTCCGAACAGCCCTCGCCATCAGAAAATGCTTAAATGGAACCTCCTTTCCCATAATTTGAACCCACTGCTCCAGGTCCTTGCCCCTGAAGCCGCAGTAAACAAGTTGTCCTCCTCTTAAACATGTCTACCTTTTAGGGAGTTAGACCCAGCTATCATATTACCCAGAAAACAGTGTCTCTCCGAGACAAGCCCAAACACAGGTGACAGACCACTGCTTGTCACCTACAGCTTCTAGCTCAAAGGAATCCAACACACGCCTTTCCTCATTTGGACAATTACCCAAAACCCAGAATACTATTACCTACAACTGTGGACCACCTCATGGAGACCCGCACTCTAGAACCACACCTTGCAACAAACCTCAATACCTGCTTTGTCCTCGTAAGCAATCAAGCAACACAACCACAGAATCAGCAGTTCTTAAAGCACATTTCGCTGCCTTATGGAGGCACACTTGGCATCTGAGGAAGTGACTCACAAAGGCCTACGCTGGAATAAGGATGGTTCGTCTTCGGAGTCTTACTGAGGCGTGATTCAGCCCTGCTCAATATTCATTAAGGAACGGTATCACCATAAGCGAAGAAGCAACCGAATGACTCATCTCCTGGCTCAAATTTATGCCGATTATCGCTGGATGGCGTGAGAAAATCTTTATGTACTAGGCTGCTGGGGCACAGCAGTGAGCATATGGCGCGAGCCGCCGCAGGATACTTACTGTGAGTTTTTCTGGGCTGATCCAGTTGTTTTCAGGAAACTGCACGTCGAACTTTATATAAAGGTCCCCCTTTTCAAAGGGGTTGCGGTACTGCGGCATTCCTTCCCCTCGGACTACGCGGACACAGCCTGGAGATCACGAAATGACAGAGACGTGGTAAGTATTAATGGGCAAAGGCAGCAGCAAAAAGAAGAAGAAGAAGAGTTGGTTCTTATATGCCGCTTTTCTCTACCCGAAGGGGTTCAAAGCGGCTTACAGTTGCCTTCCCTTTCCTCTCCCCACAACAAACACCCTGTGGGGTGGGTGAGGCTGAGAGAGCCCTGATATCACTGCTCGGTCAGAACAGTTTTATCAGTGCCGTGGCGAGCCCAAGGTCACCCAGCTGGTTGCATGTGGGGGAGTGCAGAATCGAACCCGGCATGCCAGATTAGAAGTCCGCACTCCTAACCACTACACCAAACTGGCTCTCAAAAACAATCTCAGACCATGACCTTCCCCACCCAAAGGCCTCTAGGGAAATTCAGCTGTTACCTGGCTCAATGACTTTCCCCGGAGGGTATTTCACCACAATCTGACGCCCATCAAGGTGCTTAAATGTGAACTGGAAGCCGCACAGTGCTTCAACAAGACCTATTTTGTGTGTCATGTGCAGGTCGTTCCCATCTCTCTGGAATACCTTTGGGAAATCAAAAGGATCAGTAGGTCTGGGTGACAATAACCCACAAAAAACTCCCCCATGTGCAGAGAAGCCATGTTGGATAGCCCATCCAGTTCATTGCTCTGTGACATACAGCTGCCAAAACCCAGGTGTCATCAGATGGTTCAGGTCATTAGAAAAGGGAGACTAACATCGACCATTTTATTTATGTTGTAACCCACCCCAAGCCTGCTTGCAGGGAGGGGAAGTATAAAAATCAAACCAAATCAATAAATTCATTTACTTGATTTATATCCTGCCTTTCTTCCCACTGGGGACCAAAGCTGTTTACTTCCATTTTATCCTCACAACATTCCTGTGAAGTAGGTTAGACTACGTGAGTGACCAGCCTGAGGTCACCCGTGGCAGAGTGGGGATTGAAACCCAAGTCTCCCAGACACTAGTCTGATTATGCGACCATCGCACCAAGCTGGCTCTCATTAGCAAAAGTGTCTCACAGAAGGATGGCTTCTGTTATGAAAGATGCCCAGTGCTAGCTTGCCTGGTTTTCAAAGTGTGAACATGGAATTCGTTATTTTTAGTACATCTTTTTTGCTCTGACTAAAGGTGGATAGCGCAACAGCAAATTTCTACACATCTTTTCTAGTGGACATAAACTCTGTGTGTGTAATTTGCAGAAGGGATTCACAACTGGTTTTCCAAATATAACATCCTCCTGTCAATCATTGTTTTCTCTTGCCCCAGAGGGCAGAACCAATGGGATGAAATTAATGCAAAAGAAATTCCGTCTCAACATCCGGAAGAAGTTCCAGACAGTTAGAGTGGTTCCTCAGTGGAACAGGCTTCCTCGGGAGGTGGTGGGCTCTCCATCTTTGGAAATTTTTAAACAGAGGCTGGAGAGCCATCTGACGGAAAGGCTGATTCTGTGAATTTAGGCAGATTGTGAGTGGGTGGGCAGAAGGGATTGTGTCGGTGCTTGGCTCTTGTGACCATTTCTTACATGTCCAGGAAATGCTGTTTGCTACTTTGGGGTCAAATGCTGATTGCTACTTTGGGGTCAAATTGCTACTTTGGGGTCCCGCAGACCATGGATTCTGGGATTTTTTTTTGAGAGAGGGAGGTTACATCATCTGTACATGAAATTGAGGTCGCTGTGGGTGGGCAGTTAGTGGTGGGTTTCCTGCATTCTGCAGGGGTTTGGCTTAGATGACCCTGGAGGTCCCTTCCGACTCTATGATTGCTGACCCAGGCCGCTCTTGTGGTCAAGCTGGACCAACGGGCACAGACAGAACAGGTTTGCATTTTCCATCCAACATTACCTCATGCTCTTTTTCTTGGAGCAGGAGAACGATGTCGCCTGGCTCTACTCCCGGGGCTTGATCCGCTTCTCCGGTAAAGGTGATTCTCTGGCCGTGCTTCATGCCTTTGTCTACGTGGACCTCAAGGATCTTCACTTCTTTTATCACTTTCTTCCCTTCGCATTTTTTACAACGGTCTTTTTCATTAATTACTTCTCCTGTGCACATAAAGCACACACACACACACACACAAAAAGCATGTCAGGGCATCTGTGTTTTGCTGTTTTGCCATAAACCTGCAGGCACCCAGTCCTTAGATGTTACCCTCCCAAGAATTATTTATTTATTTATTTATCATACTTCTATACCGCCCTTCCCGGAGGCTCAGGGCGGTTTACATTATAACAGAGAACAATACATAAAACAGTATACATAAAATATGGTTTTACGTAGTATTGTATAAGGTTGTGTGTATCCAGATCTGTGATTCTGCAACGATTCCCAGTTCATATCAATAAGGCAGGCTTTAAGGCACCGACTTCCTTGGATTCTACCCTGACACGATCATCCTGCCCCCCCACCCCCCACTAAATAATGGTTTGGCTGTTGCTCCCCCATGACCTTGTCCTCACCCACACCTATCAGGTAAGAGGCATATTGTAATTATATAGGAAGGGGTCATATGAGATACCTTGGACATGGGAATGTTATTTTCCTCATGCATGATATGGTTTATATGTCACAATACCCCTGGAATGGCAACCAAACCACTGTGAAATAGGGAAGGGCTGTAGCTGAATGACAAAACCTTTGCTTGGCATGCCAAAGGTCCCAGGTTCGAGTAGGGATTCACAAAAGCTCCTACCCTGCCACAGATGTCTTTATAATGCTACTGGACTCTTGCTCTTCACCAGTGCTATAGACAGACTAAGTTGGCAATCCATCTTGATCTATCACCAAATGAACTCTAGGTGCTGGGGGAGGGGTGGGATGGCTTCGGGAGTTCTGGTTCTGCTTGTGGACCTCCTGATGACGGCTGGGTTTTGGCCACCGTGTGACAAAAGGTCGGACTAGATGGGCCACTGGCCCGATCCAATGTGGCTTCTCTTCAATCCATGGGCAAGCAATGATTCAATCCCCAAAATCAAAAAGCTCGGAATCCCCTGTTGCTGCTTAAACTTGCATTGTACAGCAAAACTGAGCCATTCTCCTGCTCCCGACCATTTAGGAATCCCTCGTCTTGCAAAGCTGCAGCATCATTTCACATCATTATATATATACCGACGGCCTGAACAGGACCTTAAAAGGGGCCTCTGAAAACGCTTGAAATTCTAGACTGCTTTTTTGCAGGTTTACACAAGGACGGTCCAGCCTACCTTCTCCGTTGCAGTCAGAGCACACCGACTGCATCTGCTGCACCATCCCAGGAGCCAGCTGTCTGATCATGATGCGCACACCTCTGCCTCGGCAAGCCGAACACTTCTGAACTGCTCCAGATTTACCCCCTTGACTGGATCAGAAGGCATTGGTTAGGCACTGTTACAGGCAGAAAGAGGCACGCAAAGATTTACACCCTCTGAAACCAATGAGCAGACTGGGGACACCCAATTCTGCTGCTACTGCTGACATTTAAGTAGGTCTGACCCATCAGCCATGCTCTCTGGGCGAGATCTCCAAATCCCCACAGCCCAACGCCTGTGTATATGTGGAAATTCATCTGTGGACTTGCCTCACTATGTTTTGGCTTGTCCCCTGTACTCTGAACCCCGGGGCAAATTCCTTGCCAAGTTATTACTGAGCTCATACCCTATTTCTGATTTTGACAAAGTCACCTATCTGTTATCAAATGCCGACTCGTATATTTAATATAGGGTGGCACTTTTTGCTCTGGCCGCCAGAAAGATCCAAGCCAAAGCATTTTTACAGGAGTCTCCACCTTGATACACTTTTTTTTCTTATTGTAACTCAGTAGCCCTTATTTACAATTTTATGTACGCAATATTGGAGAAATATTGTTTTATTTGTATTTGTACTTTATTGTTTTAATTGCGCTTTGTAAATGACCTTTGGCTATATACAATAAATGATATCATAATTGGGTCTGATCAGTACCAGGATTCAGACCCTAGACAGGAGACTGACACAAACCATTTTGGACTGAACAGTGAAAAATGAGATGCAGCTGTTTTTTTTTTTTTTTTTTGTAATTTTAGCTGCTGCAGTCATCATGCTGATTTTGCACTGAATTCTAGGTGGAGGTTCACTTTCCTGACAGTAGCATAACGCTGATCGTTTTCCACACGTAAGACTGCTCAGTTTTTGACTACTTCTCATCTTCAAGTCCTAGCGATTAAAAGCAGGTGAACAGGAAGTGCCACTCACCCGTTACACGAACTACAAAGGACATTCTTGCTAAGTTGTAGTTTGGTGGTCTTTCCATTATATAGATCTTCTAATGAAACTCTAGAAAGAGAACAGGGTTTGTGCTTTAGAGGAATGAGAACACGAGTACATAAAGGCTACACCAAGTTGTTGCTTGATGCACAGCGCCTTTAACAGTGCACCATTAGCTGAAAACATAATAATTGCACATAATTATAATTACACCTTTTAAATCCAGACTCTCAACATGGGAACGAGACCATTAATGCTGCACTTTTCAAGTTAGGTTGTACCATCAAGTCACAGCCTATTTATGGCGACCCCCGTAGGGCAGGGGTGGTCAAACTGCGGCCCTCCAGATGTCCATGGACTACAAATCCCATGAGCCCCTGCCAGCAAAAGCTGGCAGGGGCTCATGGGAACCGTAGTCCATGGACAACTGGAGGGCCGCAGTTTGACTATCCCTGCCGTAAGGTTTTCTGCGGAGCGGCCCTGGGCTTCCTTGAACTAACCAGGGGCAGCCCTGCTTAGCTTGCAAGATCTGGCTAGCCTGGGCCATGCAGCAGAGGACCAGCATGGACCTGATAGCAACCACTCTGGGATTAGCAGCTGAACAGAACTTTCCCAGCTTCTCCTCACTACCACCACCAGCAGCCACAGGAGGACTGCATGCTCACTAATTATCCCTGTCTGAAAATTTCACCTGCTTGTGCATGAACCCCCCCCCCTAACAGCACCATGCATCATGTCAGCTGAGAGAAGGGAAGCTGGTGGCTGCACTAAGAAAAAGGAATGCTTTCACGCAAGGGTACACCTTTAGTCAAAAATCTCAACATGGGAGAACACAAAAATCTTTAAGCTAAGGTATACTGGGAAAGACAGGGAAGATGTGAGAATAACCAAGATGTGAAAGGCAAACATTTCTATGAGACTCTTCTGAGAGATGCAGAAATGAAAAGGAAAAAGATGGAGGCTGGCGATCCACGTGCAGATTTGTGCCACTGCCTAAAAACACCTGGACAAGGGGCTCCTGCATAAAAGTGTGACTTACTGAGAGACCTCAGGTGCACCACGTCCTAATAAAAATTTCCAACTACCAGCATTTGGGCTGTGGAGCCACTGTGGATGAATAAACTAACGTGTCAATTCTCACCAGTATTAAGTTTCATGGCTTCAGTTATGCAAAAGAGCTCACATGCTGGCCCTTTTGTCATCTCTTGCTGAGCTTTGGCTCTTTAATTACAAAACGCCGGTAACCCTGGGTAACAGCAGCAGACTACGATCTGGGAGACCTGAATTCAAATCCTCACATTGTCACTGGGTGTCCGCCAGCCTATCCTACTTCACAAGGAAAGAATGGAGGGAAGGCCAATCAGGTATGCCTTTTGGAGTTTGGAGGAAAGACGGGAATACAGGTCTACTAGATAGGTAAGATGGTCATTGCTTCTCTCTTCCTGTAACGGCTGCTTTGCTCTTCGAGCAAAAGCATCAGGACGGCATTCACAGGGAACGTGGACATTCAGCAGCCATTATAGATCCACTTTTGTCACACTTTCTCCCCTTTCCATTTGCGTCGGTATTGCTCTGCCAACTGACAGCAAAGAACAAAGCCACCAACCGTGTGCTGGGACACACCCCTCCTCAGGCAACAGCCTATCAGCTGGAGCCTAAGAATGCAAGGTTTTACGCCGGACAGTAAACGGGAATGCTGATTTCTCACTGGTCATTGGAAAAATTTTGCACAGCCTTCTGGGAAATAAGATAAGTTAGAACTTCCCAAAACTTCAAACTGCCTCACT
Source organism: Paroedura picta (assembly GCF_049243985.1). Classification (NCBI taxonomy): domain Eukaryota; kingdom Metazoa; phylum Chordata; class Lepidosauria; order Squamata; family Gekkonidae; genus Paroedura; species Paroedura picta. The sequence goes on from NC_135382.1 coordinate 33,765,829, forward strand.
TCAGGCACCCACAAACTGGATTAAGTCTCTACCTCCCCCCTTCTTAATCTACCTATGACACCTCTTTGTTCGAACCTGCTTGTCTCTCACTGTAAAGGGATGCCAAATCGTTTGACCTTCAGTGACTATAGTAAAATTAACTCGACAAAACCCTGAACATGATCTACTCACTGGACTGTTAATAAGCAGTTTTACAACTCCAATGAGGATTCTCTTCCTTGTTAACAACTTAAATTACTTCAGGCATGGGTGAGACTAGCGTTCTAGTCAGCAATCACTTAGATGCTTGGCCCTATTTCTATAAACAGGTACGTAATCAGGTGCAGATTCCTTGGGGCAAACCCCTCCCAAGTCACATTTAAAGTTTTCAAAGTTTAGCAACAAGAACCAAGATATAGGTAGACATCCCGATCATGTAGGCATGGGGGGGGGGGGAGGAGACAGATCCTTAATACTACTATCAAAATGTGATGCCTCTATCAGAACGATTCCTTAACTCAGCCTTTCTCAATTTTTTTTACCATTGAGTGGTTCTTCATAGATCAGCCTGGCATTCAAACTTGAGCCTTACAATACACTAACGGTCCCAAGTATGTGGGAAGACTTGAAGATTGGCCAGGTATTCTATGACCAGGTCCACGTTACAGGTACCCTCCCCCTTTCTTCTGTGCTGCTGTACTGAAGTGTCATTCAACTATTAAACCTTCAGTCTGGGGCCAGGCCTCAAATTTATTTCGAGCCAGAAAAAAAGCTCAGCTTGATACTTCAATCCACCAATTACATGTAACTCACGACACAATGGAATTGTACCAAGGTCTCCTTTGGATATTGTTGACATGTTTTACTATTTATCCTTCCTTCATATTTCTATAATTTCATGCCTACTCCTTTTGCTTGCAGACAATGATTAATATAATAATAGTAATAAATTTTTATTCCCATCCCGCCCTTCCGTATCGCTCAAGGCGGGTGACAACAGTGGAGACAACATGCAAAGTTAAAAAATTAAAAGCATTCCGATGATTACAAATGCCTCCCCTCGACAAAGATTCCCAGACAGGGGCAATGTTGTGGTTAGGAACGGTGGCTTCTAATCTGGTGAGCCAGGTGCGAGTTCCCACTACTCCGCACGCAGCCAGCTGGGTGACCTTGGGCTAGTCGCAGTTCTGTCAGAGCTGTTCTCACAGATCAGTTCTGTCAGAGCTTTCTCAGCCTCGCCTCCTTCACAGGGTGCCTGCTGTGGGAAGAGGAATTAAAAAACCAGGGACTTTCCTTACAAGCTTCTGAAACAAACGTTGAGGTACTTACTTGAGCGGGTGCATCATGTCTTCGCCTCTTCTCCTGCCATTGCGACTTCTGCTCTGACTACCCATGAAACCAAACAGCCCCCCGCCAAATATGTGGGAGAAAATATCGTCCATTCCTCCGCTTCCGCCGCTGCCTTCCCGGAGGCCCTGCTCCCCATACCGGTCGTATAATTCACGTTTCTCCGGATTTGAGAGAACTTCGTAGGCAAAGCTTATTTCTTTGAACTAAAGGAGAGATAAAAGCAGATGGAAAACAAATCTATTAATTGGCTCTTCAGTGACATTTGCGCCAGCGGAAAGACAGTTTTCCTTGTCAGGTAAGTATATGCTTCGGTAACATAAGATTATTACACTTATATGCTGCTTTTTCCGGCAACTAGCTCCAAACTGTAGCTCACACCCTGTCTCTAAGCAACAGCAGGAGATGCATGGGAAGGAGAGTGGGGAGGAAGGGGAGTGAAATTGGTGTGACAGCACTGCCGCTTATTTCTGAGAGGGGAGGGCTGCAGCTTTCCACCCATTCCGGAAACCATTCCAGGGCCCTCAAGAAACCCTGGTTGAGAAATCCAGCCCTAAGACAACTGACCAGTAGTACAGTATCCTTCCCTAGACAGCAGGCAGATGCAGCACAGACATCTCTGACAAGGAAGGGTAGAGGGGGACTCTCTAAAGAAACGTGTTTTCTGATCAGTGGCTAGAATCAGAGTGGTTTCCCCCTTAAGCTAGTACTCTTCTTGGGAAGCATAGCAGACAAGAACGCAGCAGGCCTTCCTTAATCCTCTGGCCAGTATTTTGTAGGTAGATGCAAAGTGCCTGCCCTTTCTGGACTCTAGGGTGCCTTTGGGCATCCCAACCCCGCTTTAATGACTTTTACTTGGAAAGTCCAGGTTCACCTGGCTCCACAGACTCAACCCATTAATTTCACCGGCTGTTTTGTCCCCAGGCATCTCGGTCAATTCCCCAACATTCACACGGCTTCCATAGTGCTAAGAGCGTCAAGATCTCCCCGCTGCCTACACTCAAATCCCACAGGGCCAGACAGGGGAGTTGAAATGGCCCATGGACAAACCATGCCCAGTGGGCTTCTGTGGGGCTGAGAGCCGGCACTGCAAGGGCCACGCTGTTTGACAGCAACAGTAATTTGATAGCGATTCCCCGGATGCCTCTTCCTGCACTGTGGCCAACCGGCGTCGCTGCAGGGGGCAGAAATTGATGAGCTGACATTGAACGCTGTTTAAGAGCATGAGACAAACCCTGCCAGCAGTGCTGGTGGAGCCACTTGGGAGTCTCTGGCTATCAGTAGCCTAGTAGGAATTTTCTGGATAACTCTTCCTTCAGGTTTTCATGGATCGGACTCGAAGGCCATTCACATATTCAGTAATGGGTTTAAACTACAAGTACAACGATATAGGCTAGATATCAGGAAAAAAAATTCACAGTCAGAATAGTTCAGCAGTGGAATAGGCTGCCTAAGGAGGTGGTGAGCTCCCCCTCACTGGCCGTCTTCAAGCAAAGGCTGGATACACACTTTTCTTGGATGCTTAGGGCTGATCCTGCGTTGAGCAGGGGGTTGGACTAGATGGCCTGTATGGCCCCTTCCAACTCTATGATTCTATGACCTACTGATCAACTTCCTGATAGTCTCCCTTCCACTGTGGAACAGAAGGTGGCCTGACAAAGCTTCTGAGCCTACTCCCGACAAGGCTTAGGTCTATTTATTTCATTTACACAGTCCGTTCTTGCCTTTCTGCCCTTCCAGGAGCCACCAAGGCAGCTAGATCTGCTTAGCTCCTGCAAGGCTGCCACCTCACAGGCCTTCCAGCCGCACTCTGGGACCGGGCTCCCTGATCGTTGTTGGGCCTGCAGGCACCTTTGGAGAACTGTCACAGCACGCTGAGAGCAAGCACAAAATGGCTGACAACCACAAAATGTCAGGGAGGGAGGTCGTGCGGAACTAACGGTAATTCATCAGCGTTTCAGGCAGGAGCGCTGTTCAGCAGGGTGCCTTTTGAAACGAGCATATTGTTTAAAGATATTTTCTTGCATACATGCGGCTTACCGTCAGTCACGCGTGGAGATCCTTGAGTTGTGGTGGCAGATGCTGCCGGAGCAACTTAAAAAATATTTGGCGCAGCCGATCCGATCTCCAATGGCCACCTGGAAGCCCTGCTGGGCAAAAGCCCCATGTGGCTCCGCCCACTTCCAAAAAACACAAAGCGGGCCCCAGGAAAGGGAGTGGCAAGTATTGTGGGGCACACAGAGGCATCATTCTGGGGATCCCGGCTCTAGGGCCTGTATTATCGGAACGCCTTCTGAAGACGCAGTTTCACCTAGATTTTAGCAGTAATCTGAGAGAGGAAGGAAGCCTTACCTTGTCACCAGCATTTGGATTCTTATCAGGGTGGTACTCCTTGGCAAGTTTTCGGTAAGCCTAAATGGGGGGGGGGGGGAATGAACCGACAGTAATACAGAAAGTTAGAGGTCAAATCAAGTCTACTTTTGAAGTTCAACACAATGCCCCATTCCACGACTTTCCAGCGAAAATGTTTAAGTGACTAGAACCTGCACTGACAGGAAAGAGGCTTAAGCAGCACCTGGGATTTGAGGCTTGTGGCCAAATTAACTAGGCCTGGCCAAGGAAAACAGTTATATTATCTGAGTTGCAATGCCTCACTTAGACTGTAGAAAAGACCTATGCAGCCCTTGACCCTTCTAGCCAAGTCCCCTTCAAAAATCAAAATGTTGTACCAATTTAAGACTTTGTGAATTAAATTTGGATTATTTGGATTATTACCACTCTCCCAAGTATGCAGTATTTATCATTCTGTTGTTCCCATCAAGACGCACCAAAAAA